>NC_141685.1:1655291746-1655704994 GCF_964263255.1 Lissotriton vulgaris
GAAAATGACCCCCCTTTCATGTAATCCGTGCACACGAGGTGACAGAGGGGACCTAAGGCGCGCAAGTACCCGACCTCCTGGAGCCCTCGCTGGGATCCGGGAGGCAAATGGCACCTCATCGGGACTTCAAGTGAAGTCCGGCGATCTGGTCACCCCATAGGAAAGCATTGCGGGCGACCAGATGGCCGAGGGGATCCTGGCGACCAGATGGCCGAGGGGATCTGGGCTACCAGATCGCCGGGCACAAAAGGGAAGCCATCTGTACACCCTGTGCCCCAACCAAGGAGTGAGCGGGCGCCGGTGCATGGCACACAGGAGGCCCAAGGACCCAGCTGGGCCCCAGCAATGGAGGCTGCCAGGGGGCCTGACAGGCCCTCCAACCCGGGGCCCCCGGACACCTTGATGAGCAGGGGAGGTCTGCCCGGGCGCAACAGAACCCCGACTCGGGCCCTTGGCAGTGCAGCGGGCCTGGGGGACAGGGCCCAGGGCCCGAGCACCCGACCCGGGGCCCGGCGGGGCCCTTGGACCCAGCCGGGGCTCCCCACGCCAAGAGGCGCAGGGGAAGCCTACCCCGGGCCCTCCGGACCCCGACCCAGGAACCCTGCTTCCGTGGCAGGACCCAGGACGGAGCCCCGGGTAGGGAGGCCACCCTCCCCGGGGCCCCCGGACGGAGCTCCTGAACCCAGCCAAGCAAGGGGAGGCCCCCCGGGCACAACGGAACCCTGTCCTGGGCTTCTGCAGTGTGGCAGACCGGGGGACGGGGCCCGGAGCCTGGAGCCGGGGTACCCGACCCGGGTCCCAGCAGGGCCCCTGGCCCCTGCCGGGAGCCCGGAGGTGCAGGGGACGCCTCCCCAGGCCCTCCCAGACCCCATCCAGGGCTTCCTGTCACGCAGCAGGCCCAGGGACGGACCCGGGGCTGGGGCGGCATTCTGGCCCGTCCAGCTGCCGGCTGAGGACCGCTAGGCCGAGAGGGGTCCCAGAGTACCTTATCCCTAGTAATCCGGAGGAAGGCTACCCCTCTTTCTGGGAACAAGTACACACGGCGAGGCTCAGGGGACCCAAGGCGCGAAAGTACCCGGCCCCCTGGAGGCCTCGATGGGATCCGGGAGGCGAATGGCACCTCGTCGGGTCTTCCAGGGAAGTCCGGCCATCTGGTCGCCCCATAGGAAAGCATTGCGGGCGACCAGATGGCCGATGGGATCCGGGCAACCAGATGGCCGAGGGGATCTGGGTGACCAGATGGCCGGGCACGAAAGGGAAGCCGCCTGGACCCTCCGGACCCCGTCCCGGGCACCCTGCCACGCGGCAAGACCCAGGACAGAGCCCGGGTGGGGAGGCCACCCTCCCCAGGGCCCTCAGGGGCCCCGGACGGGGCTCCTGAAGCCAGCCGAGCAAGGGGAGGTCCCCCGGGCACCACGGAACCCCCGTGCCGGGCCTTTGGCAGTGCGGCAGGCCGGGGGGACAGGGCCCTGGGCCCGAGCAGGCAACCCGGGGCCTGGCGGGCCCCTGGACCCAGCCAGGGCTCCCAGGCCCAGAGGCGCAGGGGAAGCCTACCCCGGGCCCTCTGGACACCGTCCCAGGCACCCTGCCACACGGCAGGACCCAGGACGGAGCCCCGGTTGGGGAGGCCACACTCCCCGGACGGGGCTCCTGAAGCCATCCGGGCAAGGGGAGGCTCCCCAGACACCACGGAACCCCCGTCCCGGGCCTTTGGCAGTGCGGCAGGCTGGGGGGACAGGGCCCTGGGCCCGAGCATGCAACCCGGGGCCTGGCGGGGCCCCTGGACCCAGCCGGGGTTCCCAGGCCCGGAGGCGCAAGGGAAGCCTACCCTGGGCCCTCCAGACCCCGTCCCAGGCCCCCTACCACGCGGCAGGACCCAGGACAGACCCCCGGGTGGGGAGGCCACCTTCCTAGGGAGGAGCGCCTGAACCCAGCCAAGCGCAGGGAGGCTCTCCGGGCACCACGGAATCCCATCCCGGGACTTTGGCAGTGCGGCAGGCCGGGGGACAGGACCCTAGGCCGGGGGACAGGGCCCTGGGCCAGGGCACCCCACCTGGGGTTCCCAGGCCCCGAGGCGCAGGAGAAGCCTCCCCAGGCCCTCCGGACCCCGTCACGGGCACCCTGCCACGCGGCTGGACCCAGGACGGAGCCCCGACCGGAGCTCCTGAACCCAGCCAGGCTCCCCGGGCACAGCGGAACCCCCGCCGTCCCGGGCAGTGCGGCATGCCGGGGGGACGGGGACCCCAGGCCCAGGCCCTCCCAGACTCTATCCAAGGCATCCTGCCATTCCGCAGACCCAGGGACGGACCTGGGGCTGGGGCGGCATCCTGGCCTGTCTAGCTGCCGGCTGGAGACCGCTAGGCCGAGAGGGGTCCCAGAGTACCTTGTCCCTAGTAATCCGGAGGAAGGCTACCCCTCTTTCTGGAAACAAGTGCGCACCGCGAGGCTCAGGGGACCCTAGTCGCGAACGTGCCCGACCTCCTGGAGCCCCGGCTGGGATCCGGGAGGCAAATGGTACCTCATCGGGACTTCCAGGGAAGCCCGGCCATCTGGTCGCCCCATTAGAAAGCATTGCGGGCGACCAGATGGCTGAGGGGAGAGGGGCGACCAGATGACCGGGACCGAAAGGACTCCCCATCTGCCCATCCCGAGGCCTTCGCGGTAGGGCTCCCGCCTGCCCACGCTCCGGGGCTGCAGGGCTCCGGGGCTCCGGGGCTGCAGGGCTCCGGGGACTGCAGGGCTCCGGGGCTCCGGGGCCCTGGGGCTGCAGGGCTCCGGGGCTGCAGGGCTCTGGGGCTGCAGGGCCCCGGGGCTGCGGGGCTCCAGGGCTCCGGGGTTGCAGGGCCCGGGACCCATGGAGCCCGTCTCGGGTACTTTTCCATGCTGCGGGCCGGAGGAGGGAGCCCCGGATGCCTGGGAGGTGTTGCCCGGGAACACAGCCCATCTGGTCCCCGGCAGGGAACCACCAGCCCCAGTAGGGTGTCCGGGCATACCCTTGCCCCTAGTAATCCGGAGGAAAATTACCCCCCTTTCTTGTAATCCATTTACTCGAGGTGACAGAGGGGACCCAGGGCGCAAACGTGCCTGACCTCCTGGAGCCCTGCCTGGGATCCGGGAGGCGAATGGCACCTCATCGGGACTTCCAGGGAAGCCCAGCCATCTGGTCGCCCCATAGGAAAGCGTTGGGCGTGACCGGATCGCCGAGGCGAGAGGGGCGACCAGATGGCCGGGACCGAAATGACACCAATCTGCCTGCCCCGAGCCTCAGGGGAGGGGTCCGGCCTGCCCTTGCAGGGCTCGGGGGCTGCAGGGCTCTGGGGCTCCGGGGCTCGGGGACTGCAGGGCTCCGGGGCTGCAGGGCTGAAGGGCTCCGGGGCTGCAGGGCTGCAGGGCTCCGGGGCTCCGGGGCTGTAGGGCTGCAGGGCTCCGGGGCTCCAGGGCTGCAGGGCTCCGGGGCTCCGGGGCTGCAGGGCTCTGGGGCTCGGGGACTGCAGGGCTCCGGGGCTCCGGGGCTCCAGGGCTCCAGGGCTGCAGGGCTGCAGGGCTGCAGGGCTGCAGGGCTGCAGGGCTCCCGGGCTGCAGGGCTCCAGGGCTGCAGGGCTCCCGGGCTGCAGGGCTCAAGGGCTCCGGGGCTGCAGGGCTGAAGGGCTCCGGGGCTGCAGGGCTGCAGGGCTCCGGGGCTCCGGGGCTGTAGGGCTGCAGGGCTCCGGGGCTCCAGGGCTGCAGGGCTCCGGGGCTGCAGGGCTCTGGGGCTCGGGGACTGCAGGGCTCCGGGGCTCCAGGGCTCCAGGGCTGCAGGGCTCGGGGGCTGCAGGGCTCCAGAGCTCCAGGGCTCACGGGCTCACGGGCTCCAGGGCTGCAGGGCTCCTGGGCCGCAGGGCTCCAGGGCCCCGGGGCCACAGGGCTCCAGGGCTCCGGAACCCCCACGCTGGGCCTCAGGCACGGGGAGGAGGGACCGGGACCCATGAGCCCATCCCGGCTACTTTGCCACGCCGCAGGCTGGAAGAGGGAGCCTCAGAGGTATTGCCCGGTCATCGCCCATCTGGTCCCCGGCAGGGAACCGCCAGCCCGGGAAGGGTGTCCGGGGATACCCTTGCCCCTAGTGACCTCCTCCCGCAAGCTCCCACCCCCACTCTGACGCTCTCTACCCCAACCGCGGAGCATCCTACTCAAAATCAAATCCTTCGTAGGATCAAACCCCAAGAACAAACTACAGTAAAAGGACACTCCTGCCAGTTTCCCAGAAATTGTAGCCGCAGTCAATCCCTTGTCAATGCAACTTAAAACAAACTGTCTAACGCCCTGCTCGACTGCTGCACTTTCCCCCAACACTGAATCCTGCCTCCAACCCATAAATGCTCCAAACTCAGCCCATGCCAGTTGGTAAGTTCTTCTTGTGGTCTCAGCCATAGAATGTTCCACCAGGCCTATCACTCTCACTCCCTCAAGACACAGATGCCGGCCGGCAGCTCGGTCTTGCACAGATCCGCTCCCGGTGCCAGCTGCTGGAACTGCTGCCACTGCGAACGAGACAAAGCATCCGCAATGTCATTATTCGCTCCAGGGACATGCTTGGCTCTAAACACCACATTCAAGTGCAGGCATTTCAACATGAAACTTTGCAGCAACTGAATTGATGTCACATTTTGCCAGTTCCACGCCCTGTCCACACACCAGCACCAGGCGAATCGCATCGTCCACCGAAGCGTAAAGCACCCTCGAGTCCTCCTCGGCGATGAAGTCGTTCACTGATTGCCCCTCCGGCCACGAGTGATGGTGTATCATTCGGAACTCCCCTTCCTCCTTCTTCGGTACCACCCCCAGCGGAGAAATGATCAAATCATCCGTTGGCCAATCAGTAAACGGGCCGGCTACCCTTCCTTCCTCGACCTCCTTCCTCAATTTCGCATCCACCACTTCTGGCAATTCCTTAGCAGACTTCAAATTATCCACTCACCTCCTCGATCCGGGACCCTGATAGCCCACCCTAAAGCCCTCCGTGAAACCCCAGAAAAGCCGCAATGCCGCTTCTCGGTCCGGGTAACACGAGAGCCACGGGACCATCGCCTCCACCCTAAGACACTGTGTAAGGGCATGCTTCCCGCCACATTTGGAACACTCGTGTTTAAACTTGCATGGGTAGCAGGAACAGTAGCCCCTGTTGTAACTCCAGCAAACTCCGGTTTTGAAGTTTCAGAGTTTTCTGGCCTGACGTGTGGTAAGCGTGCTGGCTACAGCACTTCCTCCCGCCCCGCCGTGGGTGGGAGGCGGCAGAAAAGACCGATACGCCACGGGCAAACCGCTGGCCGTATGAGTAGAAGCAGCAGAATGTGTGGACGCCATCCACTGCATCCATAGCTCCTGATCAACTTCCCCCCCAATTCTTATCTGGATTGGCACTAACCCTAGCCCTGAACTCCTCATCATAACTCAACCAAGCAAAACCACCAAACTGCATTTGTGCCTTACGTATGATGTCCATGTATTTCATCAACGCAATGGCCCTATCCAAATACTTCTCACAGTATATGCTGACAAAGATCAAGAAAGCAGATGTCCAATTCTCCATCATTACCGGGACCCTGGGAAGCCTATTCAGCTTCTACTCCTCCTCTTTTGAAACCTCCTTCACCTGCACCTCCCTGTGCAACAGCTTAAAAACATCCACATGCTCATGTTTTCAAATCCTTCCTCTAAACTTCTCCGACAAGTGAGACCCCAGTGGCATAGCCAACCCCATGTAAGGGAGCTTCTTCTGCACCTTTGCATCCCCCTTCTGGCTCTTGTCGTCTTTCCCGTCCACCTTGTCCGTCTGTACCCCAGCAGTAGTCACCGACTTACCCTCCGCCTTCTTACCTTCCGCAGGCGGACCACCCGTTGGTGATCCTGGCTCCCACACTGACCCATCCCCCACACCCACTGATCTACAAGCCTTTTTCCTACCCCCTTTTGGCCCATCCTCCCATGCCGCCTACCAAGTCCCCTCACCTGCTAACGTGGTGTGTAACTCCCGGGGCCGTCCTCTGGGGGCCGAAACCTTCTCCGCACCGCCTTGTCCTTGCCCTTCGTCGTCGTAGGAGCCTGCAAAATACCAACTCCTCTGTTGTCGTCATCGTCATTCCTCACCTCCCCGTCCTCAAGCTCCTCATTCTCATCCTCATAATCCAGCTCCAACTCAGGCTCCTAATCCACAGGCGCACACAGCACTTCCTTCACCGCTCTCTTCACACCCTTGCACATTCCTGCAGGCGCTCTCCGCACACCAGGCGTAAACGTCGCCGTTGCCCGGTCCCGCAAAGGAGGGATGGCCGCCGCGGACCACCCTGCTACTTCTGGCCTGCGCTTTGGAGCCGCCTTGCGCCCCACCAGGCCACCCCGACCTCTGCCGACACCTGCTGGCTTGGATCCCCCCGCCCAGCCTGAGTGGGCACCAGCACCATTGAGCCTCAAAGCCATCTTGGCCGTCCCTACACCTGACCTCTGACCTTTAGTACCCACTCCGCTCACCTTCTTACCTTTTGCGTTCCTATCCACTGCCTCCTGTTCTGCCAACCTCTCTTCCTCCGACGTGGGGGTGGGGGTCCCTCAATCTCATCCCCCCAGACAGCTCCAACCCGGGCCGCCGTCTGTTCGGCCCACCTTGCCTCATTCAATTGCACCAGGAGCCTCTACTCCCTTAACCTGTCCTCCCACGCCATTGGCCCCCAACTCGGGAAGGGAGGGGGCAGGCAGTAGCCCTGAAACCCCACTCCAGGCATCAATAACCAGTCATGGGGGGCCCCCATGACAGGACCCCCAACCCTCCCCAGGTCCTCCAGAAAGGCCGCTCCACCCTGCTCCCCCAACTGGAATGTCACCTTCCCCCCTCTTGCTGGAGCCGGAGTGTCCACCCTGGACCCCACAGAAAGGTCAATAGGAGCGTCCTCCCATTGCCCCCCTACCAGCACATCCCCTGCAGGCGCAGGAACCTGCAGCGCTGCCTGGCTAGCTTCCATGACTACCTCCCCCTGCCCTACACTTCACAGGCCTGTCCTCCAGTCCTCCTGGGCCCCCCCACCCCCAGGGACCCATGCCCCCCCCTCCCCCAGCACTCCCCCAGCTTCCCCAAGCACCTCTCCACCCTCGGGGGCCAACGCTGTAGGGGCTGTACTTGGCCCTGTGGCCACAAACTCCAATTGCGGGTGCCTGCGCGGGGGCATGCTCTTACGTCTGCATCCCCGCGCTGAGTTCTTCAAAGTGCTGCCCCGCCCCCTCACGGCCGCCTGCTCACTCGGCGGCCGAGAGTCATGCGGGGCCCTAACACAGCCCACCACGCCTGGGAGAGAACACCAGGCTGCAGCAAATCCTCCCAGCCGGCCCTCGCTAACAACAGCAAGGCTGCCCTCACCTCTTCTGCCGGCACCTCCGCCATAGAGAAACCGCTGACGCGCCTCACAGTAAGCAATGTATAACCCCGTCACTGAACAGCAACCTCGCCTCACAAAACGCCTCAAATCACCCGACCGTAACAACCACCTGCACTAACCTGACCACTACGCAAAGACCCCTTTGAAACAACCCTCCCGATGGTGCTGAGTGAAGGAAGAGGAAGTTCCCTTCCTCCCCTGCACTTATAACCTCCCTCTAACTCCTCCCTTTCCCCCTAGCTAGCCTGGGTCTCGCGCAAATGACCCCGGGGGAAGACTAGTCTGCAACTGTGCTTCCCCCGGGGCCCGGCATTGCATCAACAGGGCAGGTGCTGATCCGAATGGCGGCGCGGGCCTGAGCCGCACTGAGTGCCACACAAGAGGACGCCTGCGGGGAACTGAGGTGAGGAGCACTTGCGGCGACTCATGAGGGACATCTCCAAACCGTCCTGCCGCCTATGGAAGTGAATGAAGGACCCCTCGCCCAGGGCCGGACTGGGAACCACAACCGGCCCTGGCAAAGTGCTCGGCTGGCCCCCCCTTCCCACTTGGAGGAGGGGGGCAGGGGGGGCCATCCGAGCACTTTGCCGGGGCCGGTTTTTGGCCGATTTTGTTACAGGGCCGATTTTGCAGCTGTGCTGCAAAACGGCCCTGTAACAAAAACGCCCCCCAGGGGCCCAAAACTGGCCCCCACCCGTGCGGCGCACCGGGCGATTGCCCGGTGCCTGCTATGGCCAGTCCGGGCCTGCCCTCGCCTGACCTAGTTGCTTGGTGGGCATGAGTTGGAGTAGAGGGCGAACCTGTGGCCTAACTGCAGGCCAGCATTGCACTGAGACCCGGAGTTGCGGGAGGGCCTCACACGTGCGATGGTGTGAAGCCCCCAGGGACGTCAAGCGGGCTCGCAGTGGTGAGCAAGGTAGGAGTACCCTACGCCCGAGACAACGCAATGAACCCAAAAGGACCCGGCATGTAACACAAAGTAATTGGCATGATATAATCTCAATGCCTGATCTGCACTCAGCACAGCAGCAGGGGCAGGTTGTGGAGTCGGCCTCAGGTTGAAAGCGGTCTGGGGCATGATCGTAGGCGCCTAGAGGAGCGAGACACGGGCATGGAAAAGCTTGTGTACAGACCACGCTAATAACATGAAGGGAAAGCGTTTGATCATAAGCATGATGGAGCAACGATTTGGGCACAGTCGAGGTGTTGCTGAGGGCAGCATCAGACAGGATAGGTACGGCAGGCGCCCAGACCCAGTGTACAGACAGCAGTAGACTCAGCATTCAAGAAGCAATTACAAACTTGGCACCCAACAGCCTGCTGAACCGTGTATGTGGGGCCATCCAGAAACACGGTCAAACGCTGGGGTGCGAAGTGTACTATCCCACCCCCAAACACAACAGCACCATCACTCTAACAAGATGAGCAGACTGTGCAGAGGCACAGGTGCGGCGGCCACGTGACCAGCGACGGTTCTTCCGGTTGGCGCATTACTCTGGGGACACCTGGGTGCATGCTGGATGTCTGGTTTTGGACCTGGAGAAGGCATTTGACACCGTGGAATGGGGGTTCCTATTCGCTGTGTTACAAAAATATGACTTGGGAGACGTGTTCTTGGGCCTCGGTAAGCTATTATATATGGGCCCAGTTGCCAAGATTAAGACGAGTCCCTATATATCGGAGCAGGTCTCTATTGAGCGATGTACGAGACTGGGGTGCCCACTCTCCCCACTGCTGTTTGGGCTGGCTGTGGAGCCGTTAGCAGAGATGCTAAGCAATACTCAAGATGAATGAGGAATCCCTTTGGGAGACGTCACACATGCGGTCTCGCTGTATGTAGGCGACCTGCTGTTATATCTCTGGGACGTTGGGCAGCCATGTGCATCAATTGAAACTGCACTGTTCGAATTTGCCTCAGTGTCAGGACTAGGAGTGAATTGGGAAAAGTAATGTCTATACCCCTTTGGGGAGTCTACCCCAGACCCTCAATTTAATCATCAGCGACAAGCTGGTATGCTGGCAGTTAGCAGCGTTCTGATATGTCCGGATCCACATATATCAGGACCCGCCGGACCTCCTAGAGGGTAACCTAGGGCGTGCCATCACAGCAGTACGGACACAAATTACCTTCTGGGACACCCTGCCTCTGGCGGTCATGGGCAGGATTGCGCTGCTGACAATGGTGGTCTTTTCAAGCTCACTTTACCACTTCACAAACTTACCACTCCATCTCAGGCTGCCACTGATTAGAGACTTGGAGTCAGACATGCGGCAGTTCATTTGGCACGGGTAGCGTTGGCTAAAATGTACCCGCCGACCGCTCGGGGAGGCCTTTCGCTGCCCAACATGGAACAATATTATCTAGCTGTGCAGCTTCAATGGGTGGCACACTGGTTAAGTGCGCGTCACCTTGAAGGCACAACAACACAGACACCTGGACTCACTCAATCCCAGAAAGCAACGCTGTTTCACCCCAGTAGGAAGGGTAGCACGCCTACGCAGCTATTGGTGCAAGTGGCGTACCAACATTACCGCCGCTGCCTTCGCATCATGCATCTGGTACCACCATATGCACCGTCTCTCCTCATATTGGGCACACCCAGGAGACATCAAGCAATATCTAGTGTGGAACTTATACACTGGGAGGAAGCGGGCATATTAACATTAGGTGATTTATATAACGATGGGCAGCCCATCTCATTCAAGGATCTGGCTGCAAGCTCGGGCCTACCGCAAGGCCAGTTCCTTCTCCACGCCGCAGTGAAACGCACGCTGAGCGTATCGTGGGGGACCATGATACAGGAACCTGCCACTCATTTAACCATACAATATATGCATGAATTGGGCACAGGCTGGCATCTCACCAGATAGGTTCGCAGAGTCCCTCAGAGCCTACACGGCACCGCAGCTACTTTCCTTGCATGCCCATTGGGACACAGATCTACATAGACCCGCCACGAACCGGGAATGGGAACACATATTTGAAAGCCCCACACGGATCCCCTGTAATGCCAGATTTCAACTCATCCAATATTATATATTACACAGAGCCTACCTGACGCCAGAAAAAATAAACAAATATTTTGTCCACGCAGATGCCAAATGTGCGAGGTGTGATGAGGCAGGGCAGACCTATTGCACATGTTGTGGTCATATGCAGCCATTCACACATATTGGGGAGTGGTCATTAGGTGCTTAACCCAGTGCACAGAACGTTCTTTGGACTGGACATGGAAAATGTGCATACTAGGACAGTACCAGGGGCCCAAAAAGTATAAAGTGACGTCTAGACACATAGATCTGGGCCTAGTAGTGGCTAAGCGATTACTCACACGCTACTGGATGTCCCCTTCCCCCCAGCAACAAAGGCCTGGTATCAATCCCTACTATGCTGGGCACAAGCGGAAAGCATAGCGCTCCGCCAGGACGACGCAATGGGGCTGCGGTAGCAGCCGTTGGCGTCGGCCTGGGAAAAATTTTTATTAGACTTCCGCACGGCCTAGCAGAGACACCTGGAGACACTATCGGACACGCCTGAGAGTGATGAGGAGCATGCGGCAGAATGACTGGCCCATAATTAGGCCCTAGAAAACACACTGACAAGAAACCTGGACAGTGGCAGGCATATTAGTTTAATATTACTTACTGCATGAGCAAGGTTAGGTGGCTGGGACAATTTGAAGACACATAGCAACACCAGTCATGATACTCAAGGTGATGTACAAGCACAATACAGATGATCCAAGGGGTGGGGTATATGGTATGTAATGTTATTGTTATATTGATTATAGTTAAGTTCTGATTGCCAAGACATTATGCCAGCTAACTACGCACCAGACTTGAAAAGTAGCGTACATGGCTATAATGTAACATATTGCAACTGTATTGTGTTGTACAGTTTTACTATTCTAGTTATACAGATGCAAATATATCAGATGTTATGAAACACGTATAAACTATAATAAAAGCAAAGTACTTTTTAAATTACATCCCTGATGACATGTTCTGTGATATCATTGATAACATCACTGATGACATATGTATTTACAGCATTAATGACATCACTGTGCATGGCGAGTTCTCAAGTTATACTTACTTGATTTAACTATAACTAGTGCATTTCAGTGGTTTATTTTAGTTTAAAACTTATGTTTTAAGTTACATTTTAACCTAACTCTAATGTTACTTTAAACTTTGTTTTTTTCAGTTAATTTCTGAGGTTTTGTTTAATCTAAACCTCTGCCACACCTAATTAAAACACCACTTTAAACTTTGTTTAAAAAAAGAATATAAATATATATATATATATGTGTATGTGTGTGTGTGTATGTGTCTACATATACATATGTGTGTGTATGTATTTATATATATGTGTGTATTTACATTTATCTATGTATATATATATATATGTGTGTGTGAGTATGTGTGTATATATATATATATATATATATATATATATATATATATATTCACTAAAACAAACAAAGGTTAAAGTAACGTTATAGTTATGTGAAAAAGCTCCGTAACAACGTAATGGTTTGAACTCTAAAAACCACAGAAATACACCAGTTATTGCTTTAGTTATCTTAAGTAACTATAACTCGTGTCCTAAGGTAACTATAACTCCAGCCCTAGTCATGCGCAGTTTTCTCATCAATAATGTCATTGCAAATGTTGTAGGGATATTATCAATGTTGTCATAGAAGGTGTCTTGAGTGATGTAATGTGAGGAGTAATTAGCAGTGGATGGCGAGGATGGCGAGAGCGCAAGTTACCATAATTAAATCCAAGCCCCCACCTTCAGCAATGTGTGGTGGGGGGTGGACACAGGGCCTGGCCGCCCACAGGCAGCCAACCCCCACACCACGGATAACCTTTGGCAATGTGGCGTAAGGTTGGCCTTTGAGCCTCTGGGACTCAATCACCCAGGACCAAAACATCTATAGTAAGGGGAAGGATGTGGAGCCACCTCCCCATGCCTTAGTAGGCCCTGGGGAGCATATCCCTGAGCCAAATTCGACAGAAAAGGGGAGGAGGCCATGGCTCCCCGAGCCTTAATAGGCCCTGGGGACCCCATCTCTCAAGGATAGATTCTAAAGGGAGAGGGCCATGTGCCCCCCTACTGAGCCTTATTTTGCCCTATGATCTCATCCCCTGGGGTCAAATACAGTTAATGTGGCCCTCCTCCTCAAAGCAAAACCAAAGGGGATGATGGACGGAGTGTTAAACATTGCAAGCACTCACCCCAGTCAACTGATCCGGGTTTAATCCATTATCATTCTTTAGCCACCCCAGTTCAGACATGGCTATAGGCAAATCAGTCTGACCCTGTGCCTCATGGGAACAGTGCTTGCAATGTCCAACATCCCCTTTGGTTTTGATTTGTTCGCCCTCCTCCTCAAGCCTTCTTGGGCCCTGGGGACACTATTCCCTGACGCTGAGTAATTAATAAAGGAATGGGGGCATCTTCTAGCCTTATTAGGCCCAGGTACCCCATCCCCTGGGGTTGAAATATTAATATAAGGCAAGCATTTATTGGCCCTGAGGACTCCTTCCCCCGGGGCCATCTCTTTTTTAAAAGGGAAGGGGGCCTTGTTCCCCCTGCCCAAACCTATTTTGGCCCTGGGGACCCCTTCCCTCAGGGCCTGCATCAGTTATAGGGGATGTCCTAGCGGCCAGTTGGGGCATTCACCAAGCACAATGTTGGGGGATGTGGGAAGACACAAAGGGCCCCCGTAGCACCAGCTGGCTCCCCACAGGGCGTAGGAGTCTGCATGCTCTTGACTGGAGGGTGTAGCTGCATTTATGCTGCCCCCTCTGGGCAGAAGCAGTATCGGTTCTGTAGCCCTGCCCGCATCAGTGCAGGCGGGGAAACTGAATAGAAGTCTGCCACAAGCCGGCAGGAGCATTTTTAAATCTCCCACCCCGCTGAGAGCAGACTTAATGTTTGCTCCCATTTGGTGGGAGATTTAAAAATGCTCCAGCCAGACTGAATCAAATACGTTCCCTGCCTGCACAGGTGTGGGCAGGAAAACTACTATGTCCCAGGGGAGAGCTCCTCGGGTCATAGTATGTGAGCCAACCCCGAGAAATGGGGTCCACGGGGCCATTAAAGGCTCAGGCCCTTCGGTTTTAAGTTACTGCCCTGGTAGATGGGGTCTCCAGGGTCTTTTTAAGGCTTGGGGAGGGGGTCGCGTGCCCCGCCTCCCGTTTTTTATAAATGTCGGCCCCAGAGGTTAGGGTCCCTGGGCTAAGTAGGCTCCAGGAGAGGCTGTGCACCCTCTCCCCCCCAAAAATACAAATGCGTCCCCAAGGCCAAACCAAGGGGGTTTAATAAAATAAGCACAGGATTCTACGCTTGTTTTTTCTTTTAGATTTGCTACAGGTTTGTGGATCCTCTTCAAATTTGTGGCAAAATAAATATTTAAAAAAAATGTTTTTAGACCCAGGTCGTGTCTCGGGGACCACACCACCAGGCCTACTGGGTCTGGGGATCCGTACCCTGCCAACGGTGTCTTTTTTGTGCTTTTTCTAGGATTGGACTGAGTCTGGAGTCCTAAGATGGCTGCCACCACTTTCTGGTTGAGGTGATGGCAGCCAATCATATCTCAGGATGAGATTTGTCGGCTCCCTGGAACCTCTGCGGTGTGATATATACTCATTTTTTAAAACCTCAATTTCTCCAAAACTACTAAACGGATTTGCACCAAAATACAAAAATCACTCTTTTTAGACCAAGATCTACCTTTGTGCCAAATTTGATGGAAATTTGTTCAAGGGTTTGGGGTTTAGCTGCGTTTAAAGTCCTTTAGAAAAATGAATGGGGAAAATGCGTTTTGAGATCCTCTGTTTTTCTCGTGCCCCGCATGACGGATAACCCTGAATCCTTCCATGTGCAAACAAGTTAACCCCTTCGCAGCGGGGGTAATTCTCCCACTTTGCTGGGTGGAGGGGGGCACGCACAGCTCCCCGGTGCTCGTGATGAGCTCAGCTCGTCACGCAGCACGGTGGCCGTGGGCTCATGACGAGCTGAGCTCGTCACAGCCACACCCGTTTCTGTGGAACGCTCAGCACAGCGGGGCAATTAGCCCCGCATGCGAGCATCACGGCCATTATGACAGCTCATCATGAGCACAAGGCCACCATGCCTCATGACGAGCTGAGCTCGTCATGAGCACCCATGTGGTTAACAAGTAGCAATTTTGTGAAAAGTTTTGTGGAGATTCGTCAAAAGCGCCAAAGTTATTAGCAACACAAAAAATCATTTCTTATGGAAACATGATCCTAACTAACACTACCCAGTGGTGACCGCTAGGCCTGGGCGTAGGACTACGCTACACTTGCGTAGTTTGCACAACTACGCGCTACTTGTATTGCACGTAGCACAGTGCAAAAACGCTTAGCGGGCACTTTTTTTGCTTGCTCGCTGTCTTCAACGTCAAGTTGACGACTGCGAGCGAGCAAAATCGCATCCCGGCGAGACTTTTTCCTCGTCCGCGATCAGCATCCTCAAGTTGCCGATCGCACGAGTGAAAAATAACCCTCCTGGCTAGATTCTCAATGCGGGGAGGTCAGGTTTCTCATTGTGAGTGTTCGCGAATTCTCGCGACCGCTCGCGATGAGAAACTACCAGTCCGCCTTGAGAAAGATGCAGCTCGAGTACAAATCTACTCGAGCGGCAGAAAACGACCGCTTGCACTGTGAAAGATGCAGTTTGCACTGATTGCACAGTGCGGACAAGCATCCGGCACTGTGAAATCAGTGCGAACAGCATTTTGCATAATGCACTACTTAGTTTGAGTAGCTACCCGTAGCTTTCTAGTGCGAAGTGCACTTCGCGTAGCTACGCGTAGCGCTACTACACAAACTACACCCAGGGTTAGTGACCGCCACCAGTTAACATAGATATGTATGTTCGTATTACCTACTGGCTGTCACCAGTAGGTAGTTATAGTTAGTACCATGTTTCCATAGGAAAAGCGTGTTTTTGACTTGACTATATCTTTGGTTTCATTTGACGAAGCATCATGAAATTTTCCTAAAAAAGTGTGCTGGTGATTCTTGTTGCACATGGACGTATTGAAGTGATCTGTCAGGTGGGGGCTGAGAAAAAGGGGAGGTCAAAAAAGTGTGTTTCCCATGTTAATTTCTATAGGTGCTTTGAACATGACTACAGCCCAAACCTCTGGCTGGAGTTACACCGAATTTGGCAGAAAGGTCTATTTGGTTACGAAAATCATGCTTTCAGTAATTTGTGAGAAATAAAGGAATTCAAATCTGTTTATCTACAATGGCGGCTAATTAGCGAATAATAACAAGCTTGTGCAGCGATCTGCAGGGCTCTGCTTGGCTGCCAACGCTTCAACCAGGATGTGTTGGCAGCCATCTTGGGATTCGGCTTCAGCCGAGTCCCCCCAAAAAATGTAAAAAAGAAAAGGGGGCTGGGTAGCAATACCCTGACCCCTTACCTCTAGTCTTGGGGATCCCCGAAGGACCCAGCCAGGGAAAAAAACACTTTTTTTGGCTGCTAACGCTTCAACCAGGCTATGTTGGCAGTGATCTTGGGACTCGGCTTCAGGCGAGTCCTCCAAAAACATTTGGAAAAAAGAGAAAAGGGAATAGGATAGGACAACCCTGACCCCTTACCTCTAGTCTTGGGGTCCCAGAGGGACCCCTCCAGGGAAAACAGTACTTTAAAAAATATTTTCAGAAGAAATTGCACCAAATTTGTTGCAAAAATGACCCCAAAAAAACTGCAGGCTCCCATGCTTGTTTTAATTGTAACCCCAGGCGGGCCAAGTCCTGGGAGCATGTAGGCTTTAATGAAAAATGGAGGGGGTGCAAGGGGTTCCCTCCAAAGGCTCAAAAATGCTCTTGGGAACACCACCTCCCTGGGCTGTTGATAATAAGCGGGGCCGCATAGACTCCCCTGGGCACTGAGGACCACCACCTCTCTGGGGCTATATATTTAAAAAGATATAGGGGGAGCTATACAGACCCTACCGGGCCCCAGGGACCTTTACCTCCCCAGGGCTAAAATAAACAATAAAAAGGGGGGCCCCATGGGCTATATACGGCACCAAGGCCCACCACCTCCCCAGGGCCAGCCCGTACAAACAGAAGGAGTGGGGCCTTGAGGACCCCCACCACCCAGGACTGAATTGACTTATTGAGGAGATCACATGGACCCCTGTGCTCCAGGGGCCACCCCCTCCATGGGTAAAATAGCTTTAAAAAGTGGGTGAGGGGACACTCGGCCAGCCTCCGGGCATATACAGCCCCCGGGACCACCACGTCCTCAGGGTTGGCCCGTGCACACCAAAGGAAGAGGGCCCCTTGGCCCCCCTCATGGAGCCATTATTTGCCCTGGTGACCGCCACCACCCAGGGATGGGGCCTGCTATGTCTTGGGGTGCCCACCCCTGGGACATAGCTGTTTGTTTTTGCTTGGTGAAAGCTGACAGCTCCCGCCAAGCAAAAGCAAACACTCCAGTTCAAGCAGGCGGGAGCTGTCAAAGTGCTCTTGACCTCTGGAAGCAGAGTTTTCATCTATTTCCCTGTCCGTAGAGATGCGGGCAGGGAAAGAGATTAAATTATTGCTCCTGCACACAGGGAGCTGCATTACCAGCAGCTCCCTGTGTGCGACCGCAATGCCGGGTCCCACAAGAGACAGGAAGCAAGCTGGGACTGTGGGGGCCTTGAGGCTCCCCCCGCAGTCCTCATCGTGCACACTGGGTGCCCTGGCTGGGAGTAGGGCACCCAAAGATGGGAAACAGCGTTTACAACTCTGTCATTACATTGTCCTACTATTACAACGTGGTCGTTACAACAACCGCGTTGTTAGTACGCAATGCATTTACATTGCAAGTCATTACAATGACTTGCACTAGGGGGCGCTGAGGTATTGGAAATTAATTCAAACCCTACTGTTGAGCAAACTAGAGTCCAGCATGCCCCCTAGTGCAAGTCGTTGAATGACTTGTGATATAAATGCAACCCGTACTAACAACGCAGTCGTTGTAACGACCGAATTGTAAAAGCACACAATGTAATACATCGCAATGTAATGAGACATATTCCTCAAAGACAAATGGCTGGGCCTCAGGGTATGGTGTCCCAGGACCAAAATCGGCCCAGGGAGGGCAGCCGCATGGCCCGTTCGCCCGCTGAATAATGTCACGGCCCCGGAAAATGGGGTTCCTAGGGCTGAAATCGGCCCTGGGAGGGGGGCTGCGTGTCCCCCTGACCCCACTCAGATCGGACCGGGCCCCGGGGGATTGAGTCCCCTGGGCCGAAATATGTTGATCTCTCCCCCATTTTAGAGGAAAAACAAAGGACAAAAAAACGAGCAGAAAATGCAAAAAAGAGGGCAAAAAAACAAAACAGGAAAAGCAGAACAGAGGGCAGAAAAACAAGCAGAAAAGGTAAAACAGAGCAAAAGAGTGCAAAACAGAGAGCACTCAGACACTCAAACACCCACTCACAGACCCACTTAGAGACTTATACACCCACTCACAGGCCCAATGAGATACTCATACACCCATTCACAGACCCACTCAGAGACTAACTCACCGACTCACATACCCACTCAGGCTCATGTACACTCTCACAGACTCACACAGAGACACATGCACTCACAGACCCATTCAGAAACTCATGCACTCACTCACAGACTCACTCTTAGAGCCATGCACCCACTCACAGACTCACTCAGACACTCACGCACCCAGACGCAGACCCACTTAAACACTCACGCATGTCATTTGTGATGTAATATGTGAGGTCATCAGAAGTGCATTGCTGTGGTGTAAGTTATAGTTAGCTCAGGTAACTATAACTGCTGAACTTCACTGGTTTTGTATGAGTGAAATCCGAACCTCATTATAACATCCTTGTAACCTTTTTTTCTGTGAAATTATAAGTGTATTTTGATTCTATTTCCGAAGTATAACATCACTGTAACCTTTGGTTTTTTAGGTGAATTTCTTTGTTTTTTTACATGTTATTTGCTAACTGTAACCTTTGAAAATGAGTGTGTGAGTGAGTGCATGTGTTTCTCAGCGGGTGTGTGAGTGAGTGCGTGAGTGCCTCAATGGGTGAGTGAGTGTCAAGTGGGTCTGGTAATGCCTGCATAAGTGTCTCACTGGGTGTGTGAGTGTATGAGTGGGTCTCTGAGTGGGTCTGTGAGTGTCTAAGTGGGTGCATGAGTTTCTGAGTAAGTGGCTGAGTGGGCCTGTGAGTGGATGTACGAATGGATGAATGAATCTGTGAGTGGGTGCTTAAGTCTCTGAGTGGGTCTGCGAGTGGGTGCATGAGTGTCTGAGTAGGTCTGTGAGTGGGTGCATGAGTGTAACCTTGGGTCTGTCAGTAGCATCCATGGAATTGCCCATAAAACACACTTAATGGGGAGGCAGGCAAAGCTGCCCCCCTTCCTGGGCCATTTTCAGCCCCTAAGAACCCACCCCCTGGCCCTGACCTTCATTGGATAGTGGAAGGAGGTGCACAGTCCCACTCCTCAGACCAAATTCGGCCTGGGACTCCCTTCCCCAGGGACCACCCTTTATTATTTATAGATTTTAGTGGGGGACAGGGGCTGTGCAGGCTCCCTCCCAGCACTGATTTTGGTCCCAGGGGCTCCAGGGACTGGCCATAAACAAATGTGGAAGCGGGGGCTGGGTAGACACCCCCTCCCTGGGCTGATTTTGGCCCTGGGGACCGCCTCCTGGTCTGTTCATTTCTTCTGGTTGCCCTTTGGAACCCAGTGTGCAAGAATCGGGACTGTGGGGGACCTCAAGGCACCGGCTGTCCCAGCCAGCTTTCTGCCTCCTGCGGTAGCCGACCTTGCTGCTGCATGGAGGGAGCTGTTGGAAAGGCATCCCTCTCCATGCAGTAGCAATCATTTCATTTCTTTCCCTGCCCGCATGTCTGCAACCAGGGAAAGAGATGAAACCTCTGCTCCCAGCAGGCAGGAGCACTTTGACAGCTCCAGCCCACTGGACCCGGAGTGTTTGCTTTTCCTTGGCAGAAGCTATCAAAGCTCCTTTCAAGGAAAAGTGAACAGCTATGTCCCTGGGTTGGCATCCCGGTACATAGCAGGATAGGACCCGGGGTGGGGTAGAGGTCCTGAGGGCCATTAATGGCTCGACGAGATGGGCCATGCAGCCCTCCTTCTTTATTGTGCACAGGCCAGCCCGGGGAGGTTGTCGTCCCCGGGCTGTATAGGGCCCGGGAGGGGGGCTGAATGGACCCCTCCCACTTTTTAAAGCTATTTGCCCCCGGGGACACGGAGGTCCATGAGGTCCCCACGTTACTGTCAATTTAGCCCCGGGGAGGTGGTGGTCCCCAGGGGTGTCCACAAGGCCCCCCCACTTCTTTGTATTTATTCCCGGGGAAGTGGTGGTCCCCAGGGGGGGGGGGGCTGTGGATTTTTTAAAGTATTGCCCCAGGGAGGTGGTAGTCCCCAGTGTTGGGGGGAGGTCCTCAAGGCCCCCCTATTAGGTGTTGTTTAACCCAGTAAAGTTGGTGGTCCCTGGGGGTTGAGGCCCGCGTGCCCCCTCTTCAATGTTTGATAAGACCCGGGGAGGTGGTGGTACCCAGGGCTTATAAAGCCTCAGAGGAAGGCCCAGTGCGACCCTCTCCTTTCGTATAAACAGAGCCCCAGGGAGGTGGTGGTCCCTGGGGCTTCAAAATCACCAGTAGTGGGTGCCCATGCACCTCCCTCCTTTATTTAAGCAATGTCCCTGGGACCTGCCCCACCTAGAGGTTTTTTCCAAAACAAGCGTGGGAGCCGAGTCCCAAGATGGCTCCCAACACTTCCTGCTTGAAGTGTTGGCAGCCAATCAGATATCATCACAAATAGTTTTAGATTACTGAAACTTAAATGCAAATACATGCATACATGCTGTACAAAATACTCATAGCACTAGATTAACAACAGTTTTAGTCAGGAAAAATATGAAACATGGAAATCTAATGTATACTCCTGTCAAAATAAAGCACCTGAATCCTAGTAGCTATTGGATTTTTAATTAGATGGTTTTCAGTACACTTACAGAAGACTTCCCAAGGGCATACGTATAGGCCTTGACTCTTTACAGCAAGGATTATGGAGATCATACATAAAGATTTATGGATTAATTACTCCAATGCTTTCTGAAACAAATTGGATGAAAACATACAGAGCTATTTTATCTGGACTGCAAGTAGTTGTGATTTAGACTAAGTATTTACAGATATGGGACAACAAGACAAACCTAGTAATTAGGGTTGTTCACAGTATTCCAGGCTACACATATATAATTTACAATGCGGGATAGACAACTCCCATATCATACAGATCACACTTATATCCTTCAGTGGATGTATGATTTGCTTTTACTGAGAAACTTCTCACTGCAATACAAACAACTATAATAATGAAGCATCCTCTAGCACAAAAAACCCAGATCAATATAGCTTCTCCCAGTCCAACAGTGGAAGCAGCAAAGAAAAACTGGTATTCCTAATGCACAAAGTCTATACCTTTACTGGGTGCAGAGGGTCACTTCATTAAATGCCATTGATGTGAAATTGTAATATGTTCCAACACTTCATACTCATGAGTATCCACAATACACAGAACATATACCACTAACTCCAAATATTTTCCCCATACATGGTTATAAAAGTATATTCTACATCCTGTTGTTGGTACCAAACAGTAGTGCTCTGCAGCTTATGTTGTAGTGCAGAGAGTTTTAGAAGTTGGAAACTTCAAGGAGTAACATCCACTCACTAACGTTCTGGGTGACTCCACTGCACAGCTTGCAGCAATATCTGCCCTACTACTTGTCTTTCAGAAGACTGCTCTGTCAGTTCCCAAACTTACAGCATCACATTCAGCACTCTATGTACTAGGATACAATGCAGACTTGCCACACTCATGCTTAAGCAGATTCTGAGATTCGAAGGGTAAGTCAATAAATAGGACACAACTTTGGGGAAATGTAGCTGTTCTATAGGATAAGCTTCCTTTTGTCCATGAACAGCAGACCATGGTCCATAAAAGTGAAAGAATTCATGCTAAGGGCACTATACAGCAGATGTAGCTGCAAAGAAAGCAGTGAAAACAATTACGGTAGCTGCTGTATCCTGATCGCACACTAGGATCGATGCAGACATTTTAGTGGTAATAGAGGCAAAGTTAACAGGAGAAAAGCTCCTGGTGGTTTCCTCTCCAAATAATCTTACACTCTCCGCAAAGATAATGTTCCCATGTGTTTTACACCTGGGGTTGGGGATAGGCAAATTCCTATGAGCAAGCTAAATTAGATATAGTCAGGGCAGCTCAAAAGGGAATCATTTTGACTCATGATGGCATCAGTATAAATGTATCAGTGCAATAGCAACAATGCCCCTGGCCTGGTTTACCAAAGCGTAGAAAAATATGTGCAGCAATGCAACATTTGCCAACAAATAAAATCTAACAATGTTGTAGAGAGAGCTAAAGGTATGCTTAAATAAGCCTGGAACACAAGAGTATTGAATACAGGATTGACTTGGGTACATAACCTTTATGGGGTTTAGAAAGTACTAAGTAACTTCCCTAAAGGAGTATTAGATGTTCACACCCCCTTTTGTTAACCAATGTATGTGTCTGATCTTGATTTCCCAGAAAAGGTGGCAGAGTTGAAAACTAAAGCTCCTGATCCTATCTCACCCATACATTTGTTACAGATTGTTGAGGAAATTAGTACCCAATATCCATCATAAAGAACCCTGACTAAGATAAAGTTATTAAAGCTGTTGACGAGTTGCTCTCAAAAGTTGGAGAGATAGTTCAGGAAAATATCCCTGAACACCAACCCTTTGGACCATCCTACAGACACCCTGCTCCAGGTCTTGGGGTTGAAGGCACTTGGAAATAATGTTGCCACCACTCCTGGTGCAAAAAAAAGAACAGTAAAGTGTTACTCAATCATGTTGAAAAGTGCTATGTGGCAGATTGTGTTCAGCAGACCTTCATCAATACTAAGGTTCCTCTTCACTACCCTGGGAGAACTATCTTAAGAATAGTCTGATCATGTTGACATTTTCAACCCCATTCTGGTGTTTGATGAGACTGCTTTGTCTCCAGCTGTACACAAAATACAATTTTAAGTGAGATAATCTGATGCTACAGCTTCAACAATTGAAATCTTTGTAACAGTGGTTTATTATGAACCACCAACAGAATGCACATCAATTGTAATGATACTGCTGCAAGAAATTGTGCTGTATGGAAATGACTCTGATTCGGGTTTTGCAGCAAGAGATACAATCATCCCTCCTCCAGTCAGTGCTACAGATTGCTTCTTCCTTGTTGTTGGGTCTGTGATCTATACGTTTTCCCGCCATAGTCATGCATCTGGATGTCTTGAGGTCTATCCATTCTAATGTGGATTATGATGTTAATTATAATTTTGATATTGGTACATGGGAACTACATTCCTGATAAAACAGTACAGTTTTCTGTGGTTCAAGAATTGCGTCCACATTCTTCTTCTCCCAGAGCACAACAGGATTATCATGCTGTGAATATCATTGTGCATTCTATGCTAGACAATGTTGTTTGGGAAAGAGTTTCCAGATTATGAGTCCAAAAGAAATTATTCAAATCCCATATGTTTTTGTATTTTCCCTGGTTGGCATTATTCTTGGTCCTTTTAAAAATTCAATGTGCATAAATGCTTTTAAACAGCTAATGAATGATTTGAGTTCCTATGTCTCACTGAACAATGAAAACCCCTGTTTCAATACAAAGAATCATAAAGTGTTGTTTTGTTTTCGTCATTATGGAAATCATTGCATTCATAGATCCAACAGCCCTATGGAAATACATAATTATACACAGTGGCAGCATTGTTGGCCTTCACCCATAAATACTTCTAGAAATGTCCCTATTTCTACCTGCTTTTATTATTCTCAAGAAGTAGAGAAATTGAAAGAGATCATGATCACTAATCACAGTTCATTCATTCATTCATTAAGCTTTATTCGATTTTGTTTCAAATCATAAAAGCATACAGTTTTTAAAAAAAAACATAATTTTGCAAACAACATACATTTTAAAAGCAACATGATCACGATAGGTTAAGTAGAATTAGCTAACCCAGTTGTTAATTATGTCTATAAAGATTTGCATGGTATGCACCCGCCTAATATTGACAGTTGTAATAAGGCGTGAGAGGATTAAAGTGAGGTAAGTTGCTATACTTAAAAAGGTTATGCGGAAAGAGGTTAGAAAAGAGGAAACTGCGCTCATTTGGTGGACAGGATCTGTGACCCAGCTGAGTGTAGTGATCGGCAGTTTGTTTCCGGAAGGGGGTATATGTTTCACTAGGGTAGAAGTCATGTAGGTCCCAGGTTGTTATAGGACCATCACCTTCTTGGGGCTGCCAAGACTGGAGATAGGGGACAACTTGTCTACTCCTAAATCTGATTAGTACCAGATCCCCGCGGATATCTTTTCGAAGGGGACCCAACCATCCCACTCTCCTCACGCTGACTATCCTGCCATCAAGGTTATGGGGTAAGGGTCTATTTTTCGATAGCCAAAACTGAACTTTATTTAGCAAATCGCTGGTTCTCTCAGATTTTCCATGTGTCAGGGGAAGAACCCCCGACAGGATGGACACGAATGGAGCGGCCTCTGGGGGAAGATTAATATGAGGAGTCTTGGTACTTTTTAATCTAGGCTCAACATTGCGATCTGGGGCAGGTATGGGTGGTGCTTTAGGGTCAAGTGGGCACACAGTAGTGGAGACTGATACTTGTGTTGGAGAAACTGTGTTTTGCATAGTTTGTTTGGGTAAATTAGGGAGACCAGCCTGGGGTGAACACTTAGATGTTACAGTGTATGCCTGATTGAGTTTAACAATGTCCTCAATCCCCGTTAGTCTGTCCCCCAAGATGTTAATTTTGTCGATCAGAGGGTGGATAATAGTTTTGATCAACTGTTCAATCATGGTCAGTAAAACCAATTGGGGAGAGGATGCTGGGTCGTCTAGTTTTTTGCCCATCTCTGGAGTTAACAGAGCCATGTTAACGGGTGGATTTAAATCTAATGACACACTCTCCAGATTTGATGTTTTGGTTTGGGACCCACTTTCTCCAACCCCTTCATGTTTCCTTTTACCAGATGTGACCTTAACGGGAGTTGTACTTTTTACATTTACTTCTACGGAAGTCGGTAGAAGCCCCTGTGAACTAACGCGGTGAACTCGTGGACTGCTGGTAGATACCAGATCGGGTGAAGTAAGAAGGGTGTACCTAATATTACACATATTGTTTAAATCGTCTATCCAAGGGGGATTAGGCACTGTGCTAGACGTTTTGGAAGAAGGATCCATGCTGGTGGGGGTCTGTTTAAGGTGAGCAATGTGATTGAGGAACAAACAAACAACTGTACTTAGGGCATAAGTTCAACCAGGGGGATATATTATGTAACCACTTCCTTATTGGTATGAGAACAATGTCAGGCCAGATGAGATAGTCAGTGGAGTGGGCAGTCAGTGGCTTTACCTCTACTTAAAAGACCAAAGGGGGGTGGCCCGTCCCGTCCTCTTCTGGCCTCTGAGGGCCACAGAGGGCCCGCCCTTTGCCCGGGCTTCGCCCGGCGCCCGCCCGCGCGTGTCCCGCGACGCGGAGGGAGTGTCCAGTTCAAGTAGCGCCTCCGGGCGCGCTGTGGCCGGAAGCAGGAAGTGGCCGCAAAGCACCCTGGGAGCTGTAGTCTCAAGCTGCGAGGTGGAATGCGGCGGCGGCGAGACTGCAGCGTCAGGGACCCAGGAGCAAGTGTTGCAGCATCTGCCCGCAGGTAGGAAGCCCTCCAAGTGATTTACCGCCCCTGCTCCACCGAGGGAGCGTCCAGTTCAAGTAGCGCCTCCGGGCGCGCTGTGGCCGGAAGCAGGAAGTGGCCGCAAAGCACCCTGGGAGCTGTAGTCTCAAGCCGCGAGGTGGAATGCGGCGGCGGCGAGACTGCAGCGTCAGGGACCCAGGAGCAAGTGTTGCAGGGTCTGCCCACAGGTAGGAAACCCTCCAAGTGATTTACCGCCCCCGCTCCACCGAGGGAGCGTCCAGTTCAAGTAGCGCCTCCGGGCGCGCTGTGGCCGGAAGCAGGAAGTAGCCGCAAAGCACCCTGGGAGCTGTAGTCTCAAGCCGCGAGGTGGAATGCGGCGGCGGCGAGACTGCAGCGTCAGGGACCCAGGAGCAAGTGTTGCAGCGTCTGCCCGCAGGTAGGAAACCCTCCAAGTGATTTACCGCCCCCGCTCCACCGAGGGAGCGTCCAGTTCAAGTAGCGCCTCCGGGCGCGCTGTGGCCGGAAGCAGGAAGTGGCCGCAAAGCACCCTGGGAGCTGTAGTCTCAAGCCGCGAGGTGGAATGCGGCGGCGGCGAGACTGCAGCGTCAGGGACCCAGGAGCAAGTGTTGCAGCGTCTGCCCGCAGGTAGGAAACCCTCCAAGTGATTTACCGCCCCCGCTCCACCGAGGGAGCGTCCAGTTCAAGTAGTGCCTCCGGGCGCGCTGTGGCCGGAAGCAGGAAGTGGCCGCAAAGCACCCTGGGAGCTGTAGTCTCAAGCCGCGAGGTGGAATGCGGCGGCGGCGAGACTGCAGCGTCAGGGACCCAGGAGCAAGTGTTGCAGCGTCTGCCCGCAGGTAGGAAGCCCTCCAAGTGATTTACCGCTAATAACAGTTATTATTCAACACAATGTATTGATTCATTTGTACAACAAGGTTGTGTATATTGGGAAGAAAATTTAAATTAAAATGTGTTGGGGGAACTACATTTTGAGTAATTAAAGGCATTGATACCCTGTTCAGGGCATGCAAAAATCCCAGAGAAAGATTGGGGTAGATTTACAAGCCCCATGCGCCGGCGGTGCATCACTTTGCGTGACGCACCAGTGGCTTAGCCTGCGGAGTGGTATTTACAAGCACAGGTAAAGTCATCCGACGTGACTTAACCTGTGCTTGTAAATATCGCCCCTGTTCACGCAACACTTTGCGTGTTAGGGGCGGGACATGGGAGTTGCTGTGGGTGTTCCCATGCAACACCCATGCCCACTGATGCATTTCAAGATGTACGAGAAATCGTAAATCTGGAAATGTGTCAGAATGCTACGCCACCCTAGGGGAGGTGTAGTGAGGTTCAACGAGGAGAAATGTTTTCATTTCTCCTCGTTTTTTTTCCTCTTTCAATGCGTGCTGCATTCTACAGAACGCATTGGAAGAGGAAATCACCTAAATTGATTGTTTTTGTGCAGGAAGGTATCCCTTCCGGCACAAAAACAATCTCCCCACAACACAAGCATCCTTGCACCATGGTGCGAGGGTGCCTGCGCTGGCGCATGGTAGCAGTTTGTGCAGCAGCGCAGGGGGAAGCACAGACATGCAAGATATTGTTGTAAATATGTTGCATCCCTGTGCTTCAAAACTAACGCAGCGTGGCACAGCAAAATGACTTGGTTCTCCGTACTGCGTTACTTTCTTGTAGATCTGCCCCTATATTTCTAATCAAGACAGTACGGTAGATAGCATGGATGAGCTTAGCTTCTGTTAAGGATTCATAAACACCATCAATTGCAAACACTAATTTGACACACTCTTCTAGTTGGAAATGGAAATAAAACATCACTGATAGTGAGTTAAATGAAATGGAACAAAAAGGAACATATAACTTAAGTATGTTTAGTTCAGATGGAATAATCTTTTGACCAATAGATACTGATGTCTCCATGCACAGATTCCTATTTAAAGCTGTTGGTCTATTAGTATGCAGACTGGACCCTCGATATAATATTCATTTGCCTATGACTGCATTTATGTGCAGTGATGGCAAGTTATGCCAAAGATGATTGACTTATTCTAATTTAAATACTGTGAAGGAACACATGTCAAACCTTCATGAAGACATGGACTTAAGTGATTTTCTCTTGGGGTCATATCCCATAAAATAAACAATGTATGTATATATATATCATAATTTAAGCTGCTATAAAAAAAGAGAGGTCTAACAAAGAAATAATGCAAAGCACATTTGAGGTTACTCGCAATGGTTTTCAAACACTCTCAAAACATACATGCACAATTTCAACCATTATTTCTTCCACTCTCAAGTTTGTGAGAGAGGATTTGAATCTTTTGCAACAAGGACAGGCTCAGATGCGGGTGATAACTTAAATTAATTGGGCAGTATAATTTCTAAAAAAATTATAAAGTTCCATGCCAGTTCATAAATGAATCTGTCCTGTTTTGTCCCTACAAAAGCAGATAACAACTGCAAAGAAGGAGGAATTATACAATCTTTACCAGTGGAGCAGATAGAGAGTACTCTGTTGTCTGTATCAGATGATCCACACCTTTCATGGTTTTTTGAATGGGGTACTCTGCTTGCAAATCACTGCCTTTCATTTGTATAATAATATATATATAATATTAATAATAGATGATAACAACACACATCCTTGGGTTGTTATGAAAAATACACAATGCTTTTCTTCCGTGCGTCTGGAATTCGTTTTCAAGTTCAATTGTTGGAAAAAAACACAGTGCTGGAATTAATATGCACATCTGAATGCATCAGCTCACAAGGACATTCACCCCTTTGTGATTCTATCACTTTGCATGGGGATTGTAACTCTTTGAATCACAGTCTTGTTTGTAAATTACTTGCAGTCAATCAAAAGGGAGGGACCAGGAGCTAATGAAAGTCCAGCCATCCGTGGTCCTAACTCTAATGTTTCAAACAAATGTAGGGAGGCTGTTCCTGAAGAGGGAAATGTCAGGAAAAGGAAGGTTCGGAAATGATTTGGTTCTGGGGAATCTTCCTCTTTGGAAAATAAAGCCCCCACACACCCAAATGGGTGTCATGCTTCATCATTGGGCTTTTGCTCCTTGTGGGGCCAGCGCTGCAATATCCAATAGGCCCCACTAGAGGGCTCTTTGTCAAAGAACTTCGCTTAATGCCCTTTTGATGAACGCAAGAATGTCAAAGTAGGGTAGGTTGCAAAATAGTGAGTTAAAATTACTTAAGGTGTGCTCTATACTCTTTAATCTGGTAGCACCCTTGGTAAGGATAAAAACAGTTGTGTGAGTATAATCTATTAGGGAACTCAATACCCGTGATACTCCCAAAGTGTTTGAAACTGAGGTTTCTTTAAATTTAGGTTGACATGTTTCAAGCCTTTCTAGTCCCACTGGGACTGCGGTGTTTCCTCAGGACCAGATTATAAAACCTTTACCTTACACTGCAGCGGGATATACTTCAGAAGGATAAGGAAAATTAGCTTGTATTTATTTTAATTTTATTTTATTTTATGCGATTTTCTATAGCGCGAATATTACCCGAAGGTGTCAGAGCGCTTTACAAAAAAAACAGTTGCGATACATAAGGATTTAGGATTATATGAGTTACAAAAAAGATACAAACAGGAAAAAAAATTGCAAATGTACAAGTTGTAAATTCACACAGGGAAGAGGTACAAATAGAAAAAATTGCAAATGTACAAGTTGTAAAGTCACTCAAGGAACAGATACAAATGGATAAACTCTAAGAATCACATAGGAATGGTAGTGAGTACAAAGGTCCACTACATTTACTAGTTGTTAGAGTTATCTCTATATACATATATATACAAATAGTAGATTTTCTCAAGATACCATTTTACCACCGATTCGGCTTGGACAAGTATAAAACACATATTTACAGAGTGAAAAGAGAAATAAAAAAACATTTTAATTATAAAAATGAAAATAAAAAGGGGTAGAGAGCGGTATGTGGGGGAGAAGAGTTGGAGGCTGAAATTGGTGAGAGGAGAGAGGGGGACCTGAGGGGGAGAAAGAGATAAGGCAGTCCAGCGTAAGTGAAATGTCTGAAGGTCAGCAGGATGGAATCCAAGGGACCAAAAGAAAGGACAAGAATCGACAAAATGGCGGATCCGGGTCGTGGGCATCGATGGAAACCATTTCAACATGGCAAGATGCACCCAGGGCAGGAGTGACAACAGGAGAGGGTCCCAAAATGGCGGGGCCCACACTATATCTATGTGTATACTGAATTTGTATCTTAAAATCCAACCTATGTAAAGCAAAGAAAAGGGAAAAAAAGTTTCAAAACAACATATATTGGGTTCAAATATATATGTATGATTGTTATGACATCGCAACCTCATGAATTAGATAAAAACATACATTGAATCAGGCCAGTTGTGTAACATTAAAAAGTGCTCCTTTGAAAACAGTACAAACATCAACATATAAGCATATACTCATACACATTCCCCATACCCTCGTGGGTTCTAATGGACCTGCTGAGGGTACGGTAGAGATCTTACCCTTCTAGCATGTTGTAATTGGCCCGAGATTGAGGTGGAGGACCGCAGCTGGGGAAAACTATCAGAGACAAAGTGGACACAGGACCTCAGCACCACCCAACCTGAAACTTCATAAGACCTTGACCAGGCAGTCCAGAACTTCTCTGCATTGATCCCAAAGTGTGCCAATAGAGTTGCCCCTATGAAACCAGAAAATAAAACTCAGAACAGCCTGTTGGTACACCACAGAGCTCAGAACCATTAAGCACACCTGTTGCTGACTCAAGAAACACTGGCATGCCACAAGGAACCCCTCTCACAGAGTTGCTCACAAAGCAGCCCTCAGCAACTACCACTGGCACATCAAGGAAGCCAAGAGAACAGCCCATATCAATACCGCTGCCAACCACACAAAATAAATCTTGATAATAGTCATGGAATTCTCCACCCAGCAGCCACAGAGAACACACTCTACCCCTCTCAAGGACTCTGCAACACTCTCTCGGACTACTTCCACAGCAATATCGCCACCATCTACAATAACTTCGACCCTCAACCCACTGGTCTCAACCTCAACAGCTTTGACCAACCAGCACACACTAGTCCAATGATCACCACTTTGTCTCTGCCCACCACTCAGACCACCATGGTCATCATGTCATCCATTCACTACGGGGGCACCCACCAACCTGTGCCCCCAATGTCTTTTCAACCTCAGAACCGACCATATCAGCACAGAACTCACCAGCATCATCAACACCTCCATCACCACAGCAGCCTGTCCAGACAGTTGGAAACATGCTGAGGTCAGACCCCTCCTAAAGAAACCCTCAGCCGACCCCAGCGAACTCAAAAATGATCATTGACCGATCCCCCTGCTTCTATACCCAGCTAAAGTACTCGAGAAGGCTATCATCAAACAGCTTACCAAATACCTGGAACAGAACCACCTACTTGACACCTCCCAATCAGGATTCTGTGCCAACCACCGGACTGAGACCATCCTGATCGCTGCCACAGATGACATCTGAACAATCATCGGCCGAGTAGAGACTGTGGACCTGATCCTCCTTGACCTTTCTGCTGCTTTTGACACTATTTCCCATCAAATCCTAATCAACAAACTCTACAACATCAGCATTCAGAGCATTCAGCAAAACGCCCTCAATGGGATCGCCTCTTTCCTCACAGGATGCACACATGGTATCTGACATCCTCCCTTCTCCTTTGAACCCAAGGACATCTTTTTTTTTAAACAAACTTTAATGGGTTTTTTATTTAGTAGTGTATCAAATAATTTTTTCACTGTTATACATGTGTTATATAATGAACATTTGCTTATTACGCCTCTCTCTGCGATACAGTGTCATTCCAGCCGCATAGTCTAGTACAAAAAACTTCAACATTATACACAGTATTGCGGTCCAACACCTCTATTACATAACTGATAACAGTGCAATTGCATCCTGATGAACTACCCTTCCCTCCACCCTATATTCTACCCCCCTCCCCCTGAGCCCTGAGTACAAGAATTCTGGAGTGATCAAGTACCTGCATACATCAAACAACGACTGAATTTCCACCTACCCACAAGACACCTGCGCTCATTCTCACTGGCCCTTGTGCACAACCCCTGCATCCATTACAGCTGCATCGGGCCACTCATTCTCCTATATTGCCACCAAGACCTAGAACAACCTACGCCTCCATCTTCAAACGCAAAAAGAATAATTGATGCACAGAATGCAGAACAATGTCATACATTCACCCCAGTACAGAGATCTGGGCCTACATCCATCGTTTTTTGCTCACCATGCCATTCCAATTTGGACCCAGTCACATGCAAATCAGTCTTGACTCTGTGCCCAATGGCCAGGTCCTCCCTGGACTGGAAACAAGCATCCTAGGACCGGTTTTGGGCTTTCAGCCCTCATCAGCCAGGATAGTTTGACTCCAGTGGCATGGAGAGAACGGGACCCACGTCTGGGCATACCCGTCCCACTCGGGGTGACAAATCCAAAAAGAACAATTGATTGACAGAATGCAGAACAATGTCATACATTCACCCCAGTACAGAGATATGGGCCTAAATCCATCGTTTTTTTGCTCACCATGCCCGTTCCAGTTTGGACCTAGCCATATGCAAATCAGTCTTGACCCTGCGCCCAAAGGGAACAGTTCAGCCAGAACTGCCAGGCAAGGTCCTCCCTGGACTGGAAGCAAGCATCCTAGGACCGGTTTCCGGCTTTCAGCCCTTATCAGCCAGGATAGCTTGACTCCAGTGGCATGGAGAGCACGGGACCCACGTCTGGTCCCACTCGGGGTGACAAATGCAAAAAGAACAATTGATGGACAGAATGCAGAACAATGTCATACATTCACCGCAGTACAGAGAACTGGGCCAAAATCAGCCTTGACCCTGCACCCAATGGGAACAGTCCAGCCCGAACTGCTAAGCCAGGTCCTACGTGGACTGGACACAAGCATCATAGGACCGGTTTTGGGCTTTCAACCCTCATCAGCCAGGTTAGCTTGACTTCAAGTGGCATGGAGAGCATGGGACCCAGGTCTGGGCATAATTAGATGGTTTAAGCAACAGTAGGGAAAGTGTTGGACTTCTTAGGGGTTAGATTTTCTATTCCTATTCTAGCCTAAACAATAGTAGGGAAAGTGTTGGACATTGGAGATGTTAGATTACTATTCCCACTCTAGCCTAAGCAACAGCAGGGACTGTTGAACTTCAGAGGGGTTAGATGTACTACTACCACTAGAGTTTAAGCAACAATGGGGAAAGTTTTTGACTTGAAAAGCATTATATATATGAATAGTCACATTAATTGAGTAAAAATGTGTAAATGCTTTTGGGACCGATTACGAAGTTGACACCATCTTGCATTCGGAACTGACCGACTCACCGTTGGCGGTTCTGCCTGACCGATTGTGATGTGATGGAACACTGTTCGGTTGGAGGCCCATTGTTCCCTATGGGAGTTGTGCTCCACCCAACAACTAGCTGTAACACAGGCTCCTATGGGGAAACGGGGTGTGTGAGTAAAACCATGCACCCTGTCGTGGATACCCCATTGTGCCTGCCACACAGTGCAGGGTTTTACAGTGGGGTCCCTTAAGTACCACCTCGACCACCAACTTTAGACCGCGGAGGCAAGGACAGGCGACTTGGAAAGGCCGTTGGTAATCAACACCGTAATCACAAGGTCGGAAACGCTGTCCATAGAGGTGCAGAATGGGGTCCTGACCGACATGACGACTCCGACAGCCAGTCGGAACCAACTCGGAATGATGGTGCGGTTCACTTTCCAACCGCGAACATCGTACTCGGTCGGTCAGAATTTAAACTGACAGAGTCGGTCAGAAGGGTTCCGACACGGTCGAGGAGATTCCGTCTGTCGGGAGGAGGCTTTCTGCCTGACATTGTAATCAGCCCGATAATATAACACATTAATAAACTAAACTTTATAGAAATATATATCTTTAGTTAAATAAATAGAATGTAAAATCTACATTAAACAATAAATGTACCTATATTATTATCAACTTACATAACTTGAAAAAAATAACGCAATTATGAAAATATTATTATGAAAACATTTTGCAAGCACTTACCATTAAATAATGTTAACATTTTAACAACTTAGTAAATATAAAAAATGCATAAGTAATTACCAGTTAATAACTTACATATAAGTACAGATTATTATATAAAATATTGTTGATGTATTTCCTTCTCAACCAACTCACCTAGAAGAAATACCACAGCATTAAATATGTTTCAAAAATAAAAAAATAAAATACATATGAAAATAAGTAAAACAGTACAATTACACAATTACTAATTAATGAAGTAATTTGCATACTTAGTAATTAAATCATCATTATTTTTAAAACAGTTAGCATTAAATTAATTTTAATTACATTTAATGTTATTTCACTCCCCCGCCTATTCCACTACAAATCCAGCAACTTGCAAATAAAATATAACTTAAAGAAATCTGCATTAAACTATTAACCTAATTAACAATCAATTAAATAATTATTTAACAATTAAAAACTATTTATTACTTATGTGTAACTAGTTATTACATAATATGCCACCCACCTACACCCCTACAAATCCAACAACCCACTACTACAATATAACTTACTGCTAATAATAATTAAGGCTCCCTGTTTTCCGTTTTTACTGATTTTTACAGATAAATATAGACAGAAAACTATTTATTTTCCTGTCTCTATTTATTTTTAAATGTGGCTAAAAACTGAATTATAGGTTGTTTTTGAGTGATTCTAAATGCTGTCAATCATGACTGCCAGGCCAATAGCTGTGCAGATTGCCGAGCAAGGGGATTAAACAATATAGTGATTTTAGTAAAGAGCCTTAAACAGCAGTAGATTTGCACAACCTTGATACTAAAATGTACACATTTTCTTACAAGTGCATATGTTACCATCTGAGTGTGTATATATCATTGAAAAATGTGAGGCATTGAGGCACAAGTGCACATTAATTGTTTAAATAAATGCAGAAATATACACATTTAACCTTAATTTTTTCACAAAACCTAAAATAAATATGGATAAATCCTGTTAAAACAAGCAAAAAATAAATTTGGATAAATACAGATGAAAATGACAAAAATATAAATACCATAAAACCGGGAGCCCTAATAATGGTTAAAAAAAAGTACATTTAAAATTCATCATAGAATATTACACTTAAAAAAATTACATAAGTAATACTCAATTTAACAATTATTTACCAACATAAAACACATTAATATTAAAATATAAATATTTCTAATTTAAATTACATCCGAATCTATTCCCCTACAAACCCAACAACCCACTACAATACTATAAATTACTAATAACAATTTAGGGATAAAAAAGAAACGACTTAAAATTACAAACAATTAAACAATGAATAACTACTATGCCAACAATACTAGCACGTAAAAATGTGTATATTAGCTAAAACACATTTAATTGAAAAAATTATATATCTTACAAATATATTAATAACAACGATATAAAAACAACAATATTCTGGAAAACAACATTGTATTAATAAAAAAACGATATTCTTGACCAAAATATTTTTAACTCACAATATTTTTTTTCGGTATTTCTGTGTTCTGATATTTTTAAAGCAATATTTTGTCCAAACACCAGTAAAACTGGTTCCTGTAAAAAGGCAGTACAATCACAACAAAGTTTTCACAAAAGTCAAATTGGAAAACCGAAAGAAGATATTGAAGTCAGATAGTCAAGTCAAGTCAAGTCATAAAATTTGTATAGCGCACTACATACCCAGAGGGTTTCAAGGCGCTAAGGAGGGGAAGGAGGATTATTTGTCAAATATCCACGTTTTAAGTTGTTTTCTGAATGCTAGGTGGTTCTGGGTAAGGCGAAGGTAAGCGGGGAGTGAGTTCCATGTTTTAGCAGCCAGGTATGAAAAGGATCTGCCTCCCATGGTGGTCTTATTGATGCGAGGTACAGTGGCGAGGGCTTGGCTGGAAGAACGTAGTTGGCGGGAGGGGGTGTAGAAGGATATTCGTGAGTTGAGGCAATCTGGTCCGATGTTGTAGAGTGATTTGTGTGCGTGGGTGAGCAGTCGGAAAGTGATCCTCTTATTGACGGGTAGCCAGTGGAGGTCTTTAAGGTGAGCAGAGATGTGTTCGTTGCGTGGGATGTCTAATATGATCCTGGCTGAGGCGTTTTGGATTCGTTGGAGTTTCTTCTGGAGTTTTGCGGTAGTACCTGCGTAGAGGGTGTTTCCGTAGTCCAGTCGGCTCGTGACCAGAGCGTGGGTGACTGTTTTCCTTGTTTCGGCGGGGATCCATCGAAATGTTTTTCTGAGCATGCGAAGAATGTTGAAGCAGGAAGAGGATACGGCGCTGACTTGTCTGTTCATTGAGAGTGAAGAATCCAGGATGATGCCTAGGTTCCGTGCGTGGTCTGTCGGGATGGGTGCTTTTCCGAGGGCTTCCGGCCACCAGGAGTCGTCCCATGCAGAGGGGGAAGTACCTAAGATGAGGACTTCTGTTTTGTCTGAGTTCAGTTTCAGACGGCTTTGTTTCATCCATTCGGCAACTTCTTTCATTCCTTCGTGTAGGTTAGTTTTGGCGGTGCTGGGGTCATTGGTGAGAGAAAGGATCAGTTGAGTGTCGTCCGCGTAAGAGATGATGTTGAGGTTGTGTTGGCGTGCGATGGCCGCGAGGGGGCTCATGTATACGTTGAAGAGTGTGGGACTAAGTGAGGATCCTTGAGGTACGCCGCAGATGACTTCAGAGGCCTCGGACTTGAATGGTGGAAGGCGGACTCTCTGGGTTCTTCCGGTGAGGAACGAGGTGATCCATTCAAGTGCTTTTCCTTGGATACCGATGTTATTGAGGCGTTGTAAAAGGGTGCTGTGGCAGACTGTGTCGAATGCTGCAGAGAGGTCAAGGAGGATGAGGGCGACTGTGTCTCCATTGTCCAATAGAGTTCGAATGTCGTCTGTTGCTGTGATGAGGGCGGTCTCCGTGCTGTGTTTTGCTCGGAAGCCAGATTGTGAGGGGTCGAGGGATTTGTTGGCTTCGAGGAAGGCGGCGAGCTGGTTGTTGACAGCTTTCTCGATGACTTTGGCCGGGAATGGAAGGAGCGAGATGGGGCGGTAGTTTTTGAGTTCGGTGGGGTCAGCTGTGGGTTTTTTCAGAAGGGCGGTGAGTTCAGCGTGTTTCCAGTCTTCTGGGAAGGTGGCGGAGTTGAAGGAGCAGTTGATGACGTCTCGGAGGTGCGGTGCTATGACGGAGTCTGCTTTGTTGAAGATGTGGTGGGGACATGGGTCTGTGGGGGATCCTGAGTGGATGGAATTCATCAGGCGGATGGTGTCCTCAGTGGAGATTGGGTTCCAGTCGTTAAGGGTGTTCACGGGGGGAAGATGATCAGCAAAAGGTAGGGTGGGTTGGATTCCGGGTTGGTTGTCGAAGCTGTTGTGGATGTCTGCAATCTTGTTGTGGAAAAATGAGGCTAGGGAGTCGCAGAGGGTTTGAGAGGGGGTGATGTCGTTGGAGTTGGCTGAGGGATTGGAAAATTCCTTGACGATGTTGAAAAGTTCCTTGCTGTTGTGGGCGTTGTTGTCAAGTCGATCCTTGAATGCTGTTTTCTTGGCTTTTCGGATCAGTTGGTGGTGTATGCGGGTGGCGTTTTTGAAGGCGTCCTTGGTGCTAGTGGTTGTGTCTTTTTTCCAGGCCTTTTCAAGGGAGCGGCAGAGTTTCTTGGACTTCTTGAGCTCGTCGTTGAACCATGATGCCTTCCTGCTGCCAGGTTTGCTTTGACGTTTTTTCAGTGGTGCTAAGGTGTCGGCGGTGTTTGATAACCATAGGGTGAGGTTGGCGGCGGCTTCGTTGGCGTTAGAAGAGAGGGCTGGGGAGTTTCGGAGGAGCGATGCGGAGATTTGGTCCATGGTGATTTTGTTCCAGTTTCTTTGCAGGGTAGGTTGGAGGTGGATGTTGGGTTTTGGTTTGTTGTAGGTGAAGTGAACGCAGCTGTGGTCAGTCCAGAGGAGGTCCGTGGTGTGGCTGAAGGAGACATGATTGCTGGATGTGAAGATGGGGTCGAGTGTGTGACCTGCGATGTGGGTGGGGGAAGTGACTAGTTGTTTAAGTCCGAGGTTGGCGAGGTTGTCCACGAGGGTGGCGGTGTTGCGGTCGTTGATCTTTTCGAGGTGAAAGTTGAGGTCTCCCAAAAGGATGTAGTCTTTGGAGGGGAGCGCGTGTGGAGTGATGAAGTCCGTGATGTCTTCACTGAATTTTGTTCGGGGTCCTGGTGGTCTGTAGAGGAGAGTGCCTCTTAGTGTTGTTTTGGGGTCGATGTGGATCTGGAAGTGAAGGTGTTCGGAGTTGGCGAGGTTGGCGTCAGAGCTGCTTGAGATGCGGATTGATTTCTTATGGACGATAGCGATTCCTCCTCCTGTGTGGCTGGTGCGGTCTTTGCGAGTGATCTTATAGTCTTCAGGGATGGCAATGGTGATGTCTGGGGCGGAGGAAGCGTTCATCCATGTTTCCGTTAGGAAGGCGATGTCTGGAGAGATGGTGTCTAGTAGATTCCATAGGTCAATGGCGTGCCTGTGGACCGATCGGGTGTTGAGAAGGATGCATTGTAGGTGGTTGGGGTCGGGAGTCAGTGGTGTGGTCGTAGCGGTGATGATGTCGGTGGCGCTGAATTTGCAGGAGAAGCAAGAGAAAGGTCCATGGGTGTGTCCAGGAGCGGCTTGGACGCAGTTGGGGGCGCGACCGGGGTTAAGGGCTAGGAGGGTGGCGGCATCGTAGGTAACGCGGCGGGGCTGGGCAGCGCGAGGGGCAGGGGGTCTGGCGCTGGGCGCGGTCCAGGCGTGGACGGGCGTAGACGGGCTTACCTTTGGCGCACCTTCGGCGGGGCTTGGCGCGGACGCTGCGCGTGAATGCTGCGCGCGGGAACTACTGTCATATATGGATAGTGGAGGGGGAGGGTCGAGGGCGTCTCAGCTGGGAGGCGGGGCGGGCACACGAGGACGACGACCACAACAAATAAACAAAATGGAGGCGGAGGGGGGGAACAGAGCGGAGCACAACGCGCAAACCACGAAAACAACAGCAGAAACTATCAACACAGCGCCAATGAGTCCAATAGCAACTGGGCACAAGCAGGCAATATAAAAAGCAACTTTGCAGGCAATGAGCGGAGCGCTGAAGGCTGATGCGCTAAACACGTTAAACACAGCACAGTCAAATGAAATACAGCGACAATGATATTTAGCGCTAGTTAGGCACAGGCAGGCAGGTGAGAAGCAGCTTATGAGGCAATGCAGCGCTACGATACCAGGTCTCAGCAGAGGCACTGGGAGCGACCACTCGGCTCGTCAGAGAGGAGCGAGTCACGGTGAGCGAAGGGTGAGGAGCGCTACTTCTGGTCAGTGGGAGGGCGTCTCAGCTGGGAGGCGGGGCGGGCACACGAGGATGACGACCACAACAAATAAACAAAATGGAGGCGGAGGGGGGGAACAGAGCGGAGCACAACGCGCAAACCACGAAAACAACAGCAGAAACTATCAACACAGCGCCAATGAGTCCAATAGCAACTGGGCACAAGCAGGCAATACAAAAAGCAACTTTGCAGGCAATGAGCGGAGCGCTGAAGGCTGATGCGCTAAACACGTTAAACACAGCACAGTCAAATGAAATACAGCGACAATGATATTTAGCGCTAGTTAGGCACAGGCAGGCAGGTGAGAAGCAGCTTATGAGGCAATGCAGCGCTACGATACCAGGTCTCAGCAGAGGCACTGGGAGCGACCACTCGGCTCGTCAGAGTGGTCACATTTAATTTGTGTATTTTGGGGTAACATAAATGACAATACCTATGCACTGCACATGATGTTGAATTCCGCATGGACTCTAACGTTAGGCACCAATTCAGATTGAACTGCCCAGGAACAGGCTGTTTCTGATTTGAATATAATCCTGCACTACGCATAGCATACTTTACAAGGAAAGAATGTTATAAAGTTTCAGGTCAAGCAGGGTCGTTGACCTTTGGTATATACAATTTGCCCATTTGAAAAAAAATGTAAACGATATATTCAAATACTTTACGTTCAAATGAGCGACAATGTCTTTGCCCATCTCACAGGAAGAAATACTGAAATATGTTTGATCATAACTGGCAAAGTGGAGCCCACATTAGATATGTAAACACATTTCATGTATAGGTTGTATTTTGTGAATCAAAGAGTACATTTTGACTTCCCCTTAGGTAACTGAGTGGGATCCCATATCCTGTTCTCACCCTGGAGGGCAAATAGATAAAGTAGAAAAGGCTCTTTATTTCACAGCTTGTGTACAGCTTGAAGTGATATACCCCAGCATTTGGTGACTATGTTAATGGAAGAGAGGAGTAAATGAACAGCCTGCTGCTTGGAAGGGCCACTGCTGGTCTGGGTGGTGGCATACCCCTTTAAGAGTGCCATTAATCGCTCTGGTGGCTGCGTCTGAGAGTGCCAATACCCGGTCAGATGTGCGATTCAGGGTCCCACTTCTCTGACAGTGGCTGGGGGGGATTACTTTTTGGCTTGGTGGTTGGCCTTCATAGCACCTCTACCTGGCCTAACGACAGCACCCACAGCCCTAGGTGCCACTACCCTCAGTACAGCAAGCGCCTCTTGCGTCTCACCAGAATGGGCACTGCACTTGAGGGCTCTGATGAGGGAGAGAGTGGTTCTACATGGGGTAAGCTTGTCAGAGGTGGGCTAGGGCCCTGGGGTCAGAGTCCGCTGATGTCAGGCTTAAGGCTCAGTGCGCCCTGAGCAGTGTTATCAGGCGCCATGTTCTGCAGAGGTTCCCTGCTCTTCCAGAAATGCAAAGTTTCATTTACTGTTGCTTTGGGGAGCCGTAGTTTCCTCCATGGATAGGAACTTAAGATGGTTGTGCAATCGCTAGTGCTGTGAAGGATGGTCTATTGCAACTCTCTTCTGACTGAACTTCCCAGCATGCACCTCGCACCCTTGAACACAGCGTGCTGTGTGATGCTCCATTCAGGCACCAGAAGGCATGTCCACATTGCATTACTTCTTATTGTCCAGCGGTTTCCACTGAAGCTAGAGCTTTACATACATGCTTAGTGCCTCACTTATAGGTCACTACACACCATCACTCCAAGAAACCTGGCAACAAAGCTGAAGGCATCAGTGGGCTGAGATCATCCCATACTCTTGGCACACTGCTGCTTGAACCCCTGACTTTAAGAAGGAACGCACATTGGCACAATCCTTTTCTGCTGCTGTTACCAGAGCCTGGGTCTCTGCCTCGCGACCTATGAACCTCTACCGCACAGACTACAGTCAAGGCCGAACTGATAACCCTTTTCTTCCAATGATATTTCTGATGTGTGCCTCTTCTCGTGGTCCCTCGTATAGCTTCTTCTGGGCTGTTTTTGAAGGGCGCTTTGAACATCTTCCTAAGGCTGCTCCTGAGTTCGATCCCTTTCTTTCCACGTGTCCTTGCCCTGACCTCTGGGGCTTGCCACCCTGCTTCATATAGCCACGGTGGTAGTTCTTCGTCGCCTGCATATTTTACCCTTTTGGTCTCTCTAAACGCCATGTCATCTCACCTTGCGTATCTGTGCTCCTCGTGGGACTTCTGAGAAGTTGTGCTGTCTAACGGGGCCCTGCTGGCATTGCCTAGCTTTCACCTCTGGTGTACAGCTTGTGTCATTGTGCTTTCTTTCCATAAGCAAAGCGTGTGCAACTTCTTCTTATTCGTGTGCAGGGTGTTGCTTCTCATGTAAAGTGTTCTAAAGCCGTCGTGCAGTTGTGTCAGTGAGATATAAGTGTGTACATTTGCACACCAGGCTGGGTGAAAACCCGTCTCACCACTGTCCTCTGTTGACCTTGAAAGAGCTGTCCTACCAACTTCATACATTGTCCGGGTGATACATGAAAAATATTCATCGTGTGCCACCCAGGCAACGGGTGACAGTCGGTACAGTAGCTCGATGGGCTCGAGCAGCTGCAGCAGAGATCGGTGTGAAGGCTTATGTCATATCCCCGAGTTCAATAGAGGGATTCCTTCCTTTGCGGGAGACATGTGAAGAGTGTCGTTTTCAACCCCAGACGAGCAGGCGTTTTGTGTTGAAGGTCCTGCTATTGGTCCTTGTGGACTGTGAGGGAGATGACTTGAGGTTGGGGTGGTCTCGATAGGGTGCCAGTGTATCCTTCTCTGGTGTGACGAGGGCGCTGCAGTTACACGCGCCAGGCTGCCGTGGTGAATGGACCAAGCGTCATCCATCGTCGTGGTATCTGCATATACGGCCGTCTCTCATGCACTGCTGCTGCCTCCAGGCGCACCCGTCCCAGCGCCTGTCTCTGACTCCTCATACATGGCATGGCGAGCCGCCGCAGGCTGGACTGACCAGCGGGTGGTTTTTCAGCAGGTCCATTTCATTGGAACACGCCCTTGGCAATGGTGGGGCCCCATGGCGTAACCCTTGCAGGAGAGCAGGGGCCAGGCCTTCCCTTTAAACTCCTGCCAGAATTTGTCCATAAAAAATGAGCCACACATGTTCAATAAATAAATATGTTTTTTCCAGGGGTCCTGCCGTATTACACATCAGTTATCAAAACGTTTGGCATTTCTGTGATTAACTTTTTTCAGTATTTGCACGACCGTTTTCTTCTGGTTTTGCCAATGCTTTAGCTGTTTGCGACAAGTCAGACCTCTGGCGCGGCCCTTTAATCCCAAGGTGAGGGTGCGGTGCTTTAAGATCTCCTCATGACCAGAGGGCTTTCTCCCTTCGCCTGTCACAGCCCTGCTGACGGGGGACAATCTTTGAACTCGGCAGCCTTCTCTTCCTGGGATCAGCACCTGGGAGAGGGCCGCTAGAGTCATCCAACACTGCCCCCTACAGGATCGGAAAGTGTAGGCCATTAACCGCCGGGCCAGGAAACTGGAAGCAATGGCCTGGTGGCATTCACGTTTTTTGTCTGTCCAATACAGCACGCAGCTTGGGCAGTGGGTCAGCCAACCTAAGTCTCTGGATACCTTCACCGGGGTGACTGTGTTCTGTTCTTTCACAAGTAGACAATGGGCACACAAATAGTTAATTTCACTGCACGTGGACTGCTATAATCTGCAATTTCTGAAACCCTAAAAATATTTTTGCTTTTAGCCAATCTCTTCTTTTGTATTGGTGACGGCTGGCCGCTCCATCAATAATAAAGTTTTACAAAAACCATGACAAAAGCTTTGGCAAAGGCAAAAGGGGGGCAGCCAACTCCGAACTATTGGTTTTACCAATGCTTGTTTATATATCTTTTTATGTCGCCCTAATAAAGACTGTTAAAAGGGCAAAGAGGAGGCGAGGGATTCAAAAGGGGGCTCGTTCCGTTTGGTGGAACTGGAAAATGTACTTTTATTACGAAAACGGGTGTTCTGCGTCTTTGAAGACACTGCAAGCGCTGTGGTACTTGGGCACATTCAGAAAGCCCAGCTACACAACGTCCTCGCGAAATGCGAGCCATTGTGTCTGTCCCTGGCAAAACACCGAGCGTCGTCCGGTTTCATGGAATGCCTTTTCACCGCCCAGCTTCAAAGATTAGTTTTATGAGAAATGGAACAGATTCGCTTTCATCTCCTAAAATAAACCAAGCAGCTAAAGGTATTGTCGCTAGATGTGCGCACTCGCCATCTCTGCTCTGTCCCTCATTACATTCTGCAGAGGGTGGGAGGGAGTCATTTTCCTTGAGGCCACTGTGCAGTGATCCATGGAAATTGGCCCATTTCACTGCATAATGTACTTTGACCTGCGAAGTCCCAGTTACATGGGCTCAGTCCACTGCGTGTGGTCCATAAGAACGGTGCAAAGGGTGCACACACCTATAGTCCCTGAAAACTGCATAGTGCACTGCATGGGGTGCCTCGACCTCCGAGTACCCCTTCTTTAACTGATCAAAGTGCGCTGTATGAAGTGCATAGACCTGCGAGGATCCTTTGATATGGGCACAGTCTACTGCATGGGGGCGTAGACATGCGAGAATGCCTTGAAACTGGCACAGGCTGGTGAGACACATGATATGTTCCCTTGAAAACGCACAGTGCTGTATGGGGTGCATAGAATAGGTGAAACCTCTTCAACCCGACACAGTGCACTTCAGGGGATGCCCTGACCTACCTGATGTTCTCTGTAAGTGACAGTGGGCGGGAGGTGGTGCATACACCTGTATGGGCCTTTAAAACTAGAAACAGTGCTGCTGTGTGTTTTTTAGACCCACAATAATCTCTTGATGCGGCACAACACATTTCAGGGGTGTGTGAGTGACCCACTAAAATTGACACAATGTACTGTATCCACGGAAATGAATGCATTGTACAGTACATACAGTGGAAACAAACAAGCTAGTTAGTGATAGATGTTTGTGACCTAGAAGCTAAATCACCCCCTTCACAACCTACGAAACTGGTTTCTAATCTCGGCTCTGGCACTTCACAGACAGTCGTGTATTTCTGGGGCAATCATTTGATCTCGCTGATCCTAAAACCCTCAATGGAGTTTGCAAAAATACAGCCCTTTGGACTTACCAATGGGCATTCCACACAAAATGAATTATTATTTTCGTAAATTATATTTATGATACAGTATGTCAGTCTTTGTTTTTCTAGCGGGTATTCTGACACACACTCCAACATGGGTAATTCCTTCAGAGTGGGGGTAGATTAGACCTTCTGAGGTCACTTGAAAACGTCACAGCCCACTGCAGGTAGTGCAAAATGGGCAGTAACCCCTGGAAACTGAAATAGTTCCCTTAAAGATGAACTTCAGGAAGTGTGCGGAACTGTGGTGCCCTGATATTGACACAGTTCACCCGATGACGTTCTTCAGAGTCTGCATTGCCCTGTTGTACTACCTTAAAAACAGCACTGTGCGGCTGGGAAGTGATTTTCTTGAACAGACTGAATCTACTGATCTCCTTAAAGCTGGCAGGTTGTTATCTGAAGAGATATTCTGCTGCACCTCTACCGAATATCTGCTCGTTGACCATCTCTGTTGTTCAATTGATTTAAGAACGGCTGGAGGGTAGAAAGGTCCCTGACTTCAAAGAATTTGCTTCTGAATATAGTGTATCAACCCTTGCGTAGGGGGCCGGGTGTAAGAATACTGCCACATTGCCAACTCTTTGACACCGCTCAAAGATGTATTTGCTATTGTCAGTTTTTTTTCCTTATATTTGTTTCCCATTTTTCACATTGTTGATTGTAATGTCTGTATTATTCTCCCTCCACATAGCAATGGTAGTGATGGGCAAGTGAATCCATCTCTGCAGCACAGATGTGGAGGAAACAGTGGTGGTAATGAGGCGTTGTCGCTAAAGCCCATGACAGATCTGAGGACTTCCTGGAGCTTCATAAACAGTTCTACAGAATGCTACATTTATATAAAATTGGCAAGTTAATGCACCATCTGTGGGCCATTGCTGGTGCATCAGTGGAACAACAATGGGACGCTAAATGGGCATCGGTGGACTATTCATGAGATATTGTTTATAAAACAATGGAAAACAAATATGTCGAAATGATTCTCAATGGTATATGCACCAAACATTTCATAGCTATCAACTGACCATATGTGGGCCTTCCTTGAAGGATCATTGGGACATCACGGGAACACCAACTGGACTTAGAACATTAGTTGGCCAACAGTAGAATATCAGTGCATCCAACTGGTCATCAATGGAATATCCATAGAATATTCTATAGTTATTAACTAACCATGCATAGGCCTTCATTGAAGCATCAATGGAACATCAATGGAACACTATTTGGACATAAAACATTAGTTGGCCAACAGTAGAACATCAATGTGTCCAACTGGTCATCAATGGTATATCCATAGAATATTCTATAGTGATTAACTAACCATACATAGGCCTTCATTGAAGCATCAATGGAACATCAATGGAACACTATTTGGACATACAACATTAGTTGGCCAACAGTAGAACATCAATGTGTCCAACTGGTCATCAATGGAATATCCATAGAATATTCTATAGTTATTAACTAACCGTACATAGGCCTTCATTGAAGCATCAATGGAACATCAATGGAACACTATTTGGACATAAAACATTAGTTGGCCAACAGTAGAACATCAATGTGTCCACCTGGTCATCAATGGAATATCCATAGGATATTCTATAGTGAATAACTAACCATACATAGGCCTTCATTGAAGCATCAATGGAACCTCAATGGAACACTATTTGGACATAAAACATTAGTTGGCCAACAGTAGAACATCAATGTGTCCATCTGGTCATCAATGGAATATCCATAGATTATGCTATAGCTATTAACCATACAGGGGCCTTCCTTGAAGGATCAGTGGAACATCAATGGAACGCCAAATGGACATAAAGCATTAGTTGGCCAACAGTAGAACATTAATGCGTCCAGCTAGTCATCAATAGAAATCCCTTAGATTATTCTATTGTTCTTAACTAACTATATATGGATCTTTCTTGAAGCATTAGTGGAATATTAATGGGACACCAACTGAACATACAGCATTAGTTGGCCAACAGTAGAACACCAATGGTTCCAACTGGTCATCAATGGAATATTCATATTTGGACATGAATGTCTGTGAGATGTCCCTAGAACACGGTGGCTCATAAATGAGGTGCAGTTTGCAATCAGTGGAATACCTACCAGGAACATTCGGTCAATGCTAGAAAATCAGTTGGGTGCAATAAAGGTATCCGTTTCAGCTTTCTGTAGAGTACCATTCCTCTGTGAGTGTGAAATTAGTGGTCAAGCCATGCATCAAGGCACTACATATGGAACATTAGTTAGTGATCAGTACATCACCAACAGGACGTCAGTGGAGTATTCATAGAACATTATTTGACCTTTGGGAGAAACCAATGAGTCCAACTGGTGGTCAGATAGTACCTTCATAAGACATTGTTTACTAATCAATGATTAATCTGTGGCCCATGCAGGAGAATCAGTGGACTGGACAGTGGGAAACTAGTTTGAGCATCAGTGGAGTATTCACTGTTCACGAATCCTTCAACACGCTGAAAGTCAATGGGATGCAATATGGGCATTAATTGGCTAGTCAAACAGTATCATTCACCCATCCCTGAGAAGTCTGTGAGTCTAACAGGGTATCAGTGTCATGTGCCTAGCCCTAGCACATACTTTAGCCTCCAGTGGGGCTTCAATGTTGTGCCAATGGTGCATCAATTGAATATGCACATGGGATTCATTTTAGTCAATGTAAAATCAGAAGGATATCAAGTGGTCACCAGTGGAATGTTCATGTAGTTGGGATGTTTAATATTGTGAATAGACCCATTGTAGGTTTTCTTGATAATCACTGACTAGAAGAATGGTTGCCATTTAGGTTCTTGCGCTGTAAATTTGTATTTTTGATAACTGCAAACTGAGAGCCGCTTTCATTCTCCTGAAAGCTAATGAGGGGGAGAGAAATAAATAACAAATAAGATTCAATGACCTTAACATATAAATAAAATAACATGAAAAGAACTTTAGAAACGACCATCACTGCATGAACCTATGCAATAAACCTAATGGATTCAAACAGAGAGGTACATCAATGCAAGGATAATGATTTAGCGACAAAATAACATTACTTCTTGACAGAGATGGGTTGCCTCAAAACGCGTGTTGCCTGGCTGTTGTTATGCTAACAGAATTTTGGAGATTGTACGACATCAGTATCACCAAACTGGATTTAACATTTGAGGATACGTTGTTTTCCTAATTAAACCTATGAGTGTGATGTTCTTCATTGCGCCTTGGATCTGATTTGCAATTGATTGACACCTCCTAATGGGATACCAGGGCACAAGTCCTATAAAAGGAAGTGGGGGGACTGACCAAGTAAGACAATATGCAAATGTCCTCATGACGTCACGCTATAGCACTATAAAGGAAATAAAATAGTGCTACTTGAATTATTTGTGCAAATACTGGGACAGTCCATCTGACAGTCTTACAGTGTCTGCATTTATATACAGGGACAGAACAAGGGCACAAGCATGCCTCTCTTAAGTACCTGTGAAGAGAAGGCAAGCTGAAGCTGTGTGCCTTTGTTTCTCTCCGTGGCATTTACATTTAAATGTAAGGTTCCAGGCGGGCCCCAGTCAGCATATACAAACAAAGGGACGCCGGATGGTCCCTTAACTTTGGCACAGCTGGAGGTGAAAAAAGGCTCCTTCGCTGCCTGCTCGTTGCTGCTGGGAATGGAAAGCTGGCATCGTGCAGGTGCTGCTGAACGTGTCCTGGTGTCTGAAAATTACACCGGGACAAGTTCAGCATATTTCTCTGGGGACCAACTTCTTGGCAGGGGGGACTCTGTGAAAAGAGTTGGGGGACTCCCTGTACCTGCGTGTACCCCAGACTCGAGCCCTGTGGGATACCAAGCCTATCTGGTACACCGGTGGGGTCGGTGTGGGAGGAAAAGGTGCCAGACTGAGTTTCCAAATCCCCCAGAGTTACAAGTCTGTGGACCCAAGATGGATACCTTTGTGAGAGAGCTTCATTGTGACATCACTAGGCCTTGAACAAGAAGCTGTATCGTCACTGGGCAGCAATAGGATATCCAAGGGATATCAGTGGCTTGTGCAATGATCCCTCATGGTAAGTCAGTTCACACCTAAAGTGACATTCAGTGGAATATCACCAGCTCGTCCATCAAACACTAGGACAACATGAATTATGAATCTCTGATCTGGGTTACATGAGTAGAGCATAACTGGGTCACCAAAATGTGCGAGTATCTTGAAAGCCAGTGTCCAGTACTTGATTATAACTGGGCTTTTAATTGGCAAGAGACTGAAGATGAAATACTCATATATTCATAATTCATGAAAGGACATAAAGTCAGTAACTGGCATTACAGTAGTGTTTGCCTTCTAATGGGTCATGGAAGGTTGATTGGCCACAACTGGGCACGCGTTCGACATAAATGGGCTCTCGATTGGCTACCTCTGAAGCTTCATTGGAGGATAGATTGCGACACGTGGATGTTTAATGCCACATCTAACTGGGGATGTATTTACAAATGAAGGTGCCACTCTGTACTATGAAAAGAGCATCAGTGGGACAAATGCAGGTGGCGCGTAGGCCAGGGAGGCGGTGTCTGTTTTCTTGGACCAAATGGCCCAATGAAACAGCCTGCATCCAGCCTCCAGGGCCCACCGAATCCAGAAGTCACTAACTCAACAAGTGTTTGGAAAGAGTTGAGGCTTGAAGATGGAAGGTGCACAGCTCGTGGTGGGATCTCTGCAGAATGACGAGTAGGGGACTGCTGAGCACAGGCTCCAAGCCTGGCCTCCCCTCCGAGATGTCTCTGTGCTCATTTGACCATCCTGGGCGCACAGGAGAGGCTGCCCCCTTAAAGGGAGCAGGGAGGCTAACCTTAGTACCTAGGCAATGCTGTTTTGGTTCGTTGTAAGGCTGCACACTACAGAGACGGAGGCAGGTGACAGGGACATTGCTGGGTCTTGGTGTGAGTGTCTGTGTGTGTATTCTCTGTGCGCACGGAGCAGGCCTGTAGGCCACGACCTGGGGAAGGGATGGCGAGCACCGATCCTCCCCCACAGGGCCCTGCACCCTCACCAGGTCAGAGATGCTTCATAGCCTGCCACGTCTTCCCCAAGGCATCCTATGCAGCGATTGGGGTTCAGCCTCTGAGGGTATCCGACAAACTCCATCAGCAATGAAGAGACACACAAGGTGCCCGCCTTGGTATCAGCAGCCCCTGCTGGCTCTAATCCACCGAAAATTACGCACGGATCCAGCTCTGTGGGAGTACAGCATCCTTTGCAGGGAGTGCTAACTGAATGACAAGGTTCACCAAGACCTCGAACAAAAGCATGCGAGGGCCACACACATCTTAGGGTATTTCTAGCCAGGAAGGGATGGCCCTGCCTCTCAGCCCAGCTGTGGGCCTATTGGGCATCCCAGCCTGGCGACCCAGCCTGGCACCCCCCCCCCCCCCAGAGTGATGCTCAGTTGACTCAACCCCCACCCTCCCAGGCCTGGGGATGTTTGTGGGAGGCAGGCTGTGGTCCCAGTGTGGTTAATGTATAATTTGAAGCATATGGTATTTTAAAATGCTGCCTATTCTCCGTGGAGTGCTCCAATCTGCGAGGGCCCTGTTAATGAGGCCCAATTAGTCACTGGCAGCCCATGGAGGCAGGCCTGTATGGATTTCCATTTGCTAATATTTGCTCTTCAAATATTTTGTTTGAAACGTTTACAACATATTTTATCTGCAGCCCAGGCGGGGAGACATCTGTGAACACCTCTCCTTGTCTCCATTGCTGCAAATACAGGCTCAATGGGCCATCTCCCACCCTGGCCTCTATTTGTTCAATGCAGGTAAAAAACGTAATAAAACACAATATAGGACTGGATTTATGATTTAATCAAAAGCACTTTACCATATGGCAGCTGTGTTTGCAACGGGCCTTTTTTCCCTGTTTGTTTTTGAGAGAGGAAAAAAAAGCAGAAAGGCACCAGAAGTTTCCTCTATCCATCCTGAGCCCAGGAGAGACAGGGATGCTGGGTCACGTGACATATGCCAGCTCACGAAGAGAAGCTGGTGTTGTGAAGAAGATATCTCACAGGGCTGCATAGCCTGCTACCAGGAGCAGGCAGGACCTGAGGTAGGACTTTGAGGATCTGGTGCTGATGCTGACAGCATCCCTGCTCAGTGATGCAAAGGCTGTGTCCTCGCCAGGCTCCTATGCAATGTGATGGTAGGTCTGCTGTCCACACGCTGCTGGTGCTGAAATCAGAAACAAGGCCCCTGGCTGTGTGTCTGTGGCACTTAGAAGCCATCACCCAGCATTCCTCACACTCACGAGTGACAAGAGGCGTTTGCCCTGAATCCTTAGCCCCATAACGAGCCACCGAAGGCCTCGCAGGCAGGGAACAATTCCATCCTCCCAGGAATTGATTTACAGGCCTAGAGCTGGCTAGACAGAGAAAAAGAAACTACCTCTTGGCAGCTGTCTGTTGAGGTCCACTGCTTGATTTTTACTCATGCTCCCAGAATAAAAGAACATTTTAGTCAACGAAGAAGTCGAACCTTGAACCTTGGGTATGATTTATTGTCCCCATTATTTTAAACTAGATTGGGGAGTCAGTGTTTTCCAAGAGGACCAGAGCTCAGCACTGTGTGTGACACAAAATCTGCCATGCACAAGCTCAGCTGTCCTATTTGTATAGTGGCCGGTGCACCTTTGAGCCTCCAACTGGGCCCATGGACCCTTCAGAACATCCCCTCACAAGGAGCTGCAAGAACCAATGGTGGCAGAGCACTGCATGCGCGAGCGGGGGTGGTAAAGCTGGGGGCGCCCGTCTTGTTCTAAATTGCAACCCTCCCCCAGTGTTGAACAGCATGCATACCCTCTGAATACTCAGAGATTGCACCACTCGTGCCTGTCGCTTCCCAGAGTAAAGTGCTCCGGATTGGTCGAGATCAGCATCTCAGACTGCACTCAAAATAGCAAGTGTACCCCGAAAACAGTGGGTGCATAATGTGCAGCAAGATGCATGTCTGCGGTGACGCAATTGTTGTGCTGCTCTGCCTGTCAGAGTACAGATGGGTGGACGCCTGTTCCTTTGCTCTCAAAGCATCACTGGTTTCCACAGACCGCGCTTCCGGCAGAGTAGCCGGTCAGAGAGAGCGACCATCACCTGCCAGTGAGCACTCCACACACAGGGGGCTCTAGGGTGGGTTGGGGGTCTCCCTGCTGCAGAGTCTCCCTGAATTTTCCTGTCCACCAGCGCTTGTTCCTGTGGCTGGCTGCCTCAAGGGTAGCCCTTCCCTAGTAGGGTGCACGTCTGTCTTCCTGGGCACAGCTCTGAGTACAGCGCCCAGATGACATGGCGCCTAGATTGAAAAGTGTTGGGTTTTGGAACCCTTCACTTCGCATGCCGATGTCCCACGTGAGTGTGCCCTCACGAGTATATGATCTGTGCACAGGGGGCTTCAGCACCAATGCGTCTTTCCCCTCATATGGAACATCTCTCTACCCTTGTCCCGGCCCCTTGGAAATCACCTCTCTGCCTTGGTAGGTGGCCCCAACAGACACCCTCCTGTCCTAACCCATGCCACACAAGGCTCACTTTTAGCCTAGCCCACGCCCCCTCAGGGACCTCTCGCCCAGGGCAGTGACTCCTTCCCATGGTCCAGTCCCACATGAGGTGCGTCCCTCCATAGTCCGTGCTACTCCCCCCTTGTGCATGCCAGGCCTTCTTGCCTTGGCCAGTGCCCCCCCCCCCCATAGGTGCCTCTGTGTCCCGGTCCATTATCTCTTAAGGCGTGTCCATGCCCTGCCCTGGTACATGCCCAGTAAGACTCCTTCTTGCCCTACCCTGTGCCACATAAGGTTCATCCTTATCTTGGTGAATCTCCTTATGCTGCCCCCTGCCTGGTCTGTGCCGTCCCAAGTTGCTGCAATGTCCTGGCGCATCCTATAGAACTGCCTCCACCCCTCCCTATCCTGCTCATACCCTTTTACGACCCAACCTGCCCAAGTCTAGGTCTCCAGAGGGTGCCCCCGTGCCCTGATCCATGACCCCCGTTGTGTATCTACGCCCTGGTTATTCAAATCTTAGTGAGCATCCCTGCCCCTGTCCATGCTCTCCTAAGGTACTCCCTGCCCTTGTAATGCACCACCCTGCCCTTATACATTCCCCTAAGGTTCCTCGCAGGCTGGGCCATGCCCCCAAGGTGACTCTATGCCCTGTCCCATGCAACGCAATGTAAAGCCCTGCCCTGGTCCATGCCCCAAGGCGACTCCATGCCCCCCTTGAATTGCCTCACAATCCAGGCCCGTGCCCCACGGGAAACAACCATTACAAGCCAGTCATTACAACGCACTACCTTTACAACCCAGCTGTTACAACGCAACTGCCTTTACATCGCATGCCATTACAATGCATGCCATCACAACGTATGTCACTACGATGCATGCCATTACAATGCATACCATCACAACGCATGCCATCACAACGCACTATAAGGTAAGTAATGGGCATTTTTTAGTTTTAGGGTGGGTATGGGTTTTGGGGTACACAGGGATAGTATTTTTACCCCTACACTATCCAACACTTACCCTACTGTTGCACTCATTGGAGTGAGAATAGTAATTTTTACCTGTACACTATCCAACACTTACCCCACTGTTGCCCCAAAAGTATTATGCATTGTAATGGCATGCGTTGTAATGGTATGCGTTGTAATGGTAGTTTCTAAAAATGCGATTGTTTGTGTTGTAACATTATATATTCGTGCTCCACAAATGTGCCTCTTAGCCTTGATATATCCCCCCATAGTGACTTGCCCAGCTCGATTTATCCAAAAGGCACCTCCTTGTGCTGGAGCATGCCCCCTACTGTACCTCCCTGCTGTAGTGCCCGTCCACCACATAAGGCACGTCTCTTTGATGGTCCACGTCCCTGTCAACCCTAACCATTTCCTCCTGCCTACCATCCCTCGTTGATACACCTAGGCGCCTCCCTGTCCTAGCCTATACACATATAATGCCTGTCCATGCCCACTTGAGGTGCCTCGCAGACTCCCTGGTGCCAGCCCAGCTCCGATCCATGCCCCTAAGGGTCCTTCTTCTCAGCCTGACCGAACCCTCCAAGGTGACTACATGAACTGGCCCATTCCATCAATATGAATGTGCTAGTCTACGGTTCAAAAGCGAATATCTGCCCTGGTCCATGCCCTGAGGGTGACTTTATGCCCTAGTTGATGCCCTATAGGTGAATATCTGCCTGGATCCGAGCCTCAAAGGTGACTACATGCCCTCATCCACACCCCTGGGTGGATCCCTGCCTTTGTCCATTCCCTGCTAAGTTGCCTCCCAGCCATAGTCCACGCAACTCAAAGGGCGGCGAGGTCCTGATACATACCTCTAAAGGGACTCCCTGCCCTGTCCCATGAAGGCACCTCCTTACCCTGGTTCAAGCCCCCTGATGTGCCACCCTGATGCAGCCTCAGCCCACATAAGGCATGTCCCTTGTCTGCCAACCCTCCCCACCCAGCATGTGCCTCCTAGTTCTGGTCTGTGCCCCTCAAAGTGACTCACTACCTTGGTCCATGCCCCAAGTGCACTTCCCTGCTCCATGGCCCCTAAGATACACCTTTGTCTTTGTTCATGCCTCCTAAGGCATCTCTCTGCACTGGTCCACGTCTCTCTTCCATAGTACACGTAGTATGAGCTTACATTAGATATGTGCCCCTTCAATAGTCCCCCCCGTGGTGCCTCCCTACCATGATCCACCCGTCATCTGGTGCCTCTTTACCTAGGCCTGTGGCCCCACTAGGTTACTGTCTGCCCTTGTCCATGCCCCTCAGCCTACAGGCCCTTTCCTGAAACATGTCTCCCTCTCAACCTAATCCATGCGAATAAGGACCATTATTACTACTCCATGCCCGCCATAAGTCCCCACCTGCACTAGTCCATACCTCCCTTAGGCTCTTCCCTGTCATGGTTTAAATCCCGTACAACTCTCTCGTGTCCTTAGAGTATGCACCTGAGGCCTTCAAAGCATTCTACAGCCTCCTCCCTGTCAAGGCAAAGTTACCACAATTCTCTTCTTTGTCCTGGCCCTGTGCACCTCCTTGGCTTCAGGCCCGGTTCCAGGAATTTTTATCTGGATGGGCCAAGGGTGCATTCAGATGCGCCAATGCAGGAGCAATTTTTGTCAGTCCTTTTTTCCAAGCCCTAGATTTACATCATATCTATTTGCAAACAACATACAGAGCATAAAGAGTGTTCTTTGAGAGTAAGAACTGATGTCTATACTTGTCAGCTCCAACCCTCCAAATTTCCAGCAGTCTAGGCTTAAACACAAAAGAGTCCTTAGGGGCGACACTGCCGGTGTGTGAGTAGTGTGCGACCCCACCCCCATTTGTAACATTAAAGCTCCCTTGAGCAGTTGGCTGACGAGCCTGGGATCCCGCACCTACGCGCCTGAATTGTACTAAACCTGGCAGATATTTGGCAGCCATCGGCAACCCCAGAACACGGCCTATCCCTGCTGACGAGGAATGATACCTCGAAACACGTGTCCAGGGATGGCGAAGACAGCGAAGATAGCAGAAGATCGAAAGATGATGCATCGCGAACATGTTACTACATTAACCAGAGTCCTTAGGGGCGACACTGCCGGTGTGTGAGTAGTGTGCGACCCCACCCCCATTTAAACACAAAGGATACCAAGCAGATTGTAATAGTAAGTAAGTAAGTAACTTTATTGTACAGATAATTAAAACCATTACAAACAATTTCCAATTTTACACAGTTTCAAGCTAAAAAAGAGAGGACAACAAATTACACTAATAGTTCAACGCTAAAAAGGCTATTTGTTCAGAATACAAGATAAAAACTATAAAACACGCACTTAATAATTTCTGAGCCTCGGATAAACATAAAGGCTAGCCCAGAAATTCCCTTGTCAAAGCCCTTTCTGCTGCACGGGATGTTTGGAAGGGAATAGAGTACCATTTGTACGGATTATTAAAAGCCTTAATAAGGTGACCAGGGGGCAATTGGAACGATTTTGTTGCTCAGTGCACATATGAGGCTGTTCTGGTCTTGAGAGCAGTTCGCCAAATCTAAATATGCAAGGTTCCCAGGGCATGATTTAAGTTTGTGCTAAAAAAAATAAAAAATGCCAATGCTGTTCTTCCTTTTTCTTTGCTGGGATATTCAGGAGCTTTTCTTTAAATAGGTCATGAGAGTGTGTTCTCCTCTGCATCCATGCTCCTATCTCCATGAGGTTCTATTTGTTGTTAAGTCGAGCTTTGGTCGCTGCTAAGAATTTTACCATCCGGCAGCTCAATTGGGTATACTTGTCAGCTCCAACCCTCCTAGTTTCCAGCAGTCTAGGCTTAAACACAAAGGATACCAAGCAGATTGTAATAGTAGTTCAAGTTTGATAAGGTTCCTGTCATCATACCTATGCCTTGACATCTTTGCACTAGAAAGAGTAGCTATTTACTCCTTGTAATTTGTCCAACAATTAGTTATTTGCACGCTACCAGCTTTGTAACAATTTACTTCGATGTCATTCCTTTGTGGTGTATTTTCATTGATAAGAAAAGTTTAAAAACAAATTTGCAAATAAGAAAGCAGTATTCTTGACAACTGAGAGCTGATACCTGACTACTGTAAAACATGTAATTGCGATTAAAGTGGTAACCTTCTGGAGACATATGAGACAGGGTGTCCCAGGAGCATAATGGTTGTGTGCACCAATGTTGTGCACCCCCAGGGAAAGGTGGTATCCAGAAGGGGCTGCAGACACTTCTGCAGACCCTTCATTAATACTGATCATTCAGGTGGACATGCAGATCAGCTGCTGTTTTCAGAGGCTATTCCCTCATTTGCAAAGGGGCATGGCCCCATGCAAATGAGGGAATAACTTTGCATCTGTGCTCACCCTGTATTATGGAGGAGAAATAAAGAAAAACAGGCCCCTAGGATGCGCACTGACAGTTCACCACAAAAAGGTGACACACTGTTAGTGAGTGTCCTTAATCCAGCCCGCTGGAGGGGTTAACAAGGGTCTCATGGACCCCAAGACCTCTCCTGCAGGCAGGTGCAGTCCCTCATTGCACCTGCCTGCAAGACAATCTCTCTCCCCAATTTAAAGTACAAGCAGCAGATTGCCCGTATTGTGAAATATAGGATGTCTATACTGGTAAAGAGCTGCTATGTATTTCACTGTACGAGCCGCACATAGGGCAAGCACGGGTTTCTAGCTGCTCGGAGAGCAGTGCATTAATTATATAATAGGTCTCACTGGACCTGGTTGGCGCCAGGTGCACCTGTTCAAAGGTATGCCGTGGCTCAAACACGTACAGTGTGCCCTATCAGTAATATGGGTCCAGTTGTTCATTAAAACTTCCTTACAAAGTCATCCATGTGTAGTTTTGCTGTGAGCTCTTTCTCATACTCAAAAATAGTCGAATTCTGTTCCCACTTATGAATTCTTGTGTGGTGAGAAGTTGTGAGGACAGGGATAGTGTTGAAAAAGAGCTCCCACAGGCTGCATTTGCAATCTCTATAACTAGCACAGATACATACATTTCACAAAGCAATGGGAAAACTTCAGCATAATCTTGCACCAGTTAACAAAGGGTGGCAGCATCTGCCCTATCCACTGTTAGTTCTGCTGCAAGATTAGCTTTACTTACAATCTTTAGGTCTAGAAATTGTGCCCATTTGCTGAGAGGCGATGAGAGAACAAAGGTAGAGATGGCTTTAATAAGTTCTATGTTTTTCTGGGAGAATCTGGTTTCCATTTCAGCTGCTGCTCTGTCCAGATTGTTCAAGAGGAATGTACTGAGTACTTGCTGCTGAGAAAAGGAAGTGTCGTCTGTAGATTTTCTTGCTGTAGAAAGTACCACCGAATCTGCAAGTTCGCAGTTCAGTGCCCTCCTTCTTTTTGGTCCATGGTTAACATGGTGGCTTCATTTGACACATTATAAACAGAAGAGCTGTTATTGATAGAGAATATTGGATCTGCACTCATTGTTTTCAGGGTACTAAGAAAGTATTGCACATCTTCCAATGCAAAAAGAATGTGTTTTCTTTGTCTGAAACATAGTACCAGGAGGCTTTAAGGCTAAAAGTAGGTTTTGTAAAAAAAAATCTTAATTAAATAAACATTTTCCAGTGTAGCTCCTTGTGGTGAGTTGGGATGTGTCAGTGTCATGGGAGGTTGAGAGTGATTCTGGCTGCCGAGTTCTGGATGTTCTGAAACCTCCTGATGAGACACTTGTTGATTCTGATGTAGACGCTGTTCTTGAAGTCTAGTTTGCCAGTAACAAGGGTGTGGGTGATGGTTTTCTGGGTGTTGACTGAGAGCCATTTGGAAATATTCCTCAGAACTCTCAGGGTGTGGAAGCACAAGGCAGTTACAGTGTTGACCTGGGCTGTAATGTTGAGTTGGACGGCGATGGCAATACGAAGGTTCTTGGCGTGGGTGGTGAGGTTGGGAGTAGGTCTCAGCTCTGATGGCCACCAGGTTAAGTCAAAGAGAGAAGCTCACTCCAAATATCATGCCTTCTGTCTTGACGGTGTTCAATTTCAGGCAGTTGGACTCCATCCATCATTCCTTTGCTATTATGATATATATATTCTACGCACATTTAGCTAAGAAGAAAGAACTAAGAGCCTGTGGGCCTTGCAGTTTGAGATCCTGTTTGTGAATGGTGAAAGTTTGTCCTTGTGTATCTCTTGTATGTGGGATCTACATATACACATATGCAGTTTGAGTGAGGGTAAGTGAGTATTGTGTATGTGTGCGCACACCTGTGTTATTTTTATGCATGTGTGTGTGGCATGGCTATTCTGTTGTTAATTTTTCTATCTGCAGTATTTGTATAAGCCTGGTATGATGGGAATTATGTGTTGTGTGAATGGGTGTAAAAAGTGTTTATGCTTGTGGGGGGTTTTGTATTTCGTGCGTTTTGTGTTCATTAAACACCAGATGGGTGTGCAAAATTATATTGATAAAATGACACAATAACTTATTTGAGGATAGCAGAAAGCATGTATTTTCTGAAAGGGCATATGATGCAGCTTCAGGCCATGAAGTTTGAGGGACTCTGCAGCTTCTGTGCATGGATCATCAGCTGTGTGACCTCTCATTATATCAGAGTGCCTTATCAAAGCTAGTCCTATGCAGTGAGATGTAAAAAGTAAACACATACTGTTAGACTTGGCTTCTTTTGCAATGGTTTTCCCTGTCTTTTTGCCTCTGACCTCCTGTTTTTGACTGTGTGCTGCATTTCATTTTTGCTGGTGTTAGGACCCTGGACACTTTACCACTGCTGACCAGTGCTAAAGTGCAAATGCGTACTCTCAAACATTTAATTGGTAATTGGTTTCTCCATGATTGGCATGTGTGATTTACTAATAAAGTCCCTAGTGCAGTGCTCTGGACCTGAAACCAAATGCTACTAGTGGGTCTGCAGCCATGACTGTGCCACCCACATGAATAGACATGCAAACATGTCTCAGACCTACCACCGCAGTGTATGTGTGTGCAGTTATTGTTATTGGGTTTTTGTAAAGCGCCTGAATCACCCGAGGGCATCTCCGCGCTACCTAGTCTTGCAGTTGTACACTGCCATTTCGACCTGGCAAGTGCATCCACTGGCATGGATCAAACCTTACTTTTTCTTACATTTAAGGCACCCCTAAGGTAGGGTCAAGGTAGCCCCATGGCCAGGGTGCCGTGCATTGTAAAGGTAGGGCATGTACTGTTGTGTTTTACATGTCCTAGTCGTGAAATAATTTCGTTTTTCACCACAGCAAGGCATATCTCTCCCATAGGTTAGAATTGAAGCTGCTTTGTAACATCTTACAAGTGTATCTGCCAATTGGGAGCCTATAGAAAACGGGAGCTTAGTTTCTTTGGACTCACAATATAAAAATACATCTTTTAGTAAAGCTGTTTTTTAAATTGAAGGTCTGAAAATGCCACTTTTAGAAAGTTGGAATTTTTTTACTTTAACCATTCTGTGCCTCTGCCGGTCTGTGGGGCTAGGATGGCAGCTGGGCTGTTTGTGCATTCACTATGGTCAGTCACACAAAGGGAGCTGAGGTCAAGTCAAGTCAAATCAAATTTCTTATAGAGCGCACTTATCACCAGAAGGTCTCAAGGCGCTTGCAGCAGAACAAACAGCTACAACAGACAACAACTCCTGTGTGCCCTCCATATCCTGATGACCCATCACCAGGCTGAGGTGTCTTCCTGAGCTAGAGTAGTAGCAGGAGCTGACACTGACACCAAAATAGGGCTGTGCCTGTCCTCACACAAAACTGTCTCCACCCCCCTGTACTGCGTCTGGAGGCACAGCAGGGAAAGGCAGTGTCTTGTACAAAACAATGACTATCATTTGAAGTTTGCGTACTTCAAAGGCTGAAATTGGTATAGGTACTGGACCTCTGAAACCCTATACTCAGAACACTTCTGGGCTGAGGACATTCTGACAGAAAGAAGAGCTGGATAGCTATCTGCCACTTTGCTCTGCTGTGTTGGCCTGCTGCTTTCCTGCTTCTGGCCTGCGAGTAAAAAGACTGGACTTTGCTTTCTACATCCTGCTTTCACGGTTCTCCAAGGCCTTTAGTTGAGCTTGCCTCCTGTTAAAAAGTCTCAGGGCCATCAAAGACTTCAACTGTTTTTGCTAACAGTACTTGGACTCTTCTGCTGAGGGCCCTGACTTACCAAGCTGTGCAAAATCAAGTTCCTGGGCTCATGGAGGCAAGTAGTGTGCTGAAACCCCAAAAAAGCAACCCTGATGCTGTCATTGACGCCGCTGCCTGCACTGGAGCCGAGGGGTGGATTTGGGGCAAATGTGGCAAATCCATACTTATGTGGAAACACCACAGTTGCAAAATTAAATATTTCATATGGCCCCGATTATAACCTAGGAATTTGCAATGTACAGTATCGAAATATCAGAATATAAATTTTTCACATTTGTAACCCTGATGTACGGGTGAGGATAAATTTAGCCCAGTACAATATCTTAAATGAGATAACATGGTTATTTTTTTACCACAGCAACTGGCAGAACAAAGACAGACAAACATACTCTAGCAAGCATTGTAATTGCACATTTTTCTTAGATATTGGCATGGGTTGTATGACATGACAAGGCGTGGTATTACCACGCGTGCCATTACAACGCAGGAATTACAACGAAAGTCGTTACAACGACTCTCGCTGGAGGGCGCTGGATAGTGGAATAGTTTAATTTTCTATTCCAACTCCAGCCCACGTTGACAGTAGGGAAGGAGTTGGATAGAAAATTAAACTATTCCCTATCCAAGCGCGCCCTCCAGCGAAAGTCGTTGTAACGGCTTTCGTTGTAATTCCTGCGTTGTAATGGCAGTGCGGGGTAATCCCTGCGTTGTCATGGCTGTTCACCATGTTACACCCTGTCTCCACTCCCTCAATATACACCGTGCAACTGCAACATGACTTAGACAAGAGGTAGGGTTGCCACCTGGCTATTTTTCCAACATGACCAGTATTTTAATGTTTCAGCCAGTAAACAAATTAGGGAAATCGCCCAAAAACGTTTTTTACCAATTATAAGTGCATACTTAATATAGTATTTATAGAAACAATGCACTTCAAAATGTGTTCTAGAGGTTCCTTAATGATCCCTGACAGATAAATAATGTAAACAAAGTGAAAAAACATCATACGGTTTTGCCGTCCTCATGGAGGACACAATTCACCTGTACGTTCTCCATGGCCTCTTCTGGGGGGACCAAAGGTCATGTTCGGGTGGGCCTGGCCCATCCTCTAGCCCCGGGCCTGCTTGGCTTGGTACAAGTCCCTAAGTCCTCTCTTTGCTCTTTTATATACAACTCCTTGCCCATCGCCATGCCCCCTACAGGTTGCACCCTGCCTGGGAACATGCCCTTCATGGCCCATTCTCCCTCCAGTCCCTGCTTTCACGAGGCCCCTCCCCCTGGTCCATGCGTCTGACGTCCCGTGCCCTTCATAAGGCTTCCCTCCCACCTGCAGCCAGCAGTGCTCGCGCATCCCGGAGGGCCGTGGAGCTCCTGAGGGTGTGGGTCAGAGACTCCTGCTATCAGTCACCTGCACCGAGGCGGGGAGGGAAGGACAGCGCCCAGGACCGAGGGCCCACCCCGGAATCACTGCACAGGTAACCGGCTAACCTCCCACCTGCCCCTTTCTGAAACCCCTCTCTCGTTTTCGCCTTGTTTTCACCCATTTCACTCCGGCTTTCTGTGTGTCCGACCGGAGAACATTTGTTCCACAAGAACCCGTTCAACAGCTTTTTAAAAGTTGTACGTAGACCAGACCCCCTCTTACTTCCGAACAATGTTTCCCCCGCTATGCACCTGTTGACAATGCCACGTGAAGGAAGTTCTGCAGAAAAAGGAAAGGCGATTTTTGCCACTTGGTAAACTACCTGATTGTCAATTTTGAAAAAAGCGGTCCGTCAAGTTTTCACTTGCCTTTTAGGACAATTCAGGAGTTTAATCAACAATTGCTTTATGTCAGGTGCCGAATAAAGCTGGCGATGACCCATTTTGAGGTACATTGGGTTTAGACGAAGGTTTTGTTCAATATTTGTAGTTGTGTTTGCACGAGATACACCCGCAAAAAATAGTGCCCTTTCGAGCTCCCACCCGCACCAGCTCCATCACTGATAGGATAGCACCGCTCCCGTTGTCATTTAAAGGTCGGTTTTATCTATCATCCTGTATATTAAAATAGGGCATACAACTTTTTTATAAATCCATATTTCCTGGTCTAGGAGATTCACAACAGAGATCAGCGAGGTTTATTAAGATAGTGGTGCATTTAGTTTTTGGTGTTTACCCATAAACATTGTAGGTTTTTTACTGTTTCATTAAAGTTGAGTTACGCATTTCGCCACTAAAGGAGCCGTCCAGGGAAGGTTTTCAAAACTGCTTTTAAAAATCAACCAGCCATCATGGAGGAGACCATCTGAAATCCTTATTGTTGTCTATTATTGCCGGTGTTGCTCTGAATAAAGAGAAGTTTGTTCACCTTTCGCTTGACAGGCCCTTTGAGGGGGGCTTCGCGTGAATTACGTCATTACGGGTCTCCTAACTGAGCCCTACGTCATCAAAGAACCCGCAATAAGATGGGCAAACTGATGATCATGAAATCCATAGTTATCGTGGATCTAATTGTATCTTTTTTAAAGATCTTTTCTGAGCTTGCAGTGATTGGTTGTATCCTACCGCCCCCCCCCCCCTCCCCGTGGGTTCTGCGTCACTCGAGCAGCAAGCAAGCTTGGGTGTCACATCCCCAAGAATAATGTGCCCAGTGAGTGATCTCCGGTGGTGGGGCGTATTATAGACACCGAGAATAATATTCAACCTATTGAATTTAGACGCTGTTTATGTCCACCTATGGTGCCGGGTCTAGCAATTATGCAATTGTGTTAGAATTTGTCTCCTATTTGCCCGTCCTTGCTCGCAAATACCTGTATAGCCTTTCATCAAGAGAATTCGCTCAGAATTAATAAACATCAGGTGCAAGGCGACCTCTCATACCCTTCTAGTCACGCATGTCTGTGTTTTATCTAGCACTAAAGGCAGTTGTGTGAAGATAACCAGTTTACTCAGATGCTGGTAATTTTGAATCAGAAAACACGAGGAGAACCTTAAAGTCAAGGGATGGAAAAATAATGGAAGAACGTCTACTGAATAGTATTTTTCACCTTACACTGTGTATGCACCCTACAAGGGTGACCAGAAACCTTTGCTCGGCCGGCCTCCTCCTCCTCACCCATGCCATGTCCCTCGCATCTGGGTGCTTTCCTGTAGCTGACTGCTAAGTCCTGGAATAACGCCCCCCCCTCCCCTCCCCCGCACATCAGAGCCCCAAGCTCAGTCCTCGAATTTTGCAAGAAACTGAAAATCTTACTATTCCCATAGGTCCCAGCCAGGGTCACATCGCCCTTCTTCAGGCGTCAGGATTCCCTCACGGGTGAAATGAGCACCATACAAATACACATACCATAAGATACAAGGCTGCACCAGGAGCAGGGTCGGATTGGGATCACAATTCGGCCCGGGCACTGACGAAAAAAGTGGCCCACATTCAAGAGGCGCGGCCCATATTTAAGGGGCGTGGCCCACATTTAAGGGGCGTGGCCCACATTCAAGGGGCGTGCCCTTTCATGAAACACCATTTGCACAGACAAGGAATGAAAGTGGGAGGATACTGTTCTTGCACAGGACACAGGGCCAATGTGACAATGGCCTACATGCTGAGCAACTAAAAAAAATAGCAAGGCCCCTTTTTGTCACAAAATTATTCCAGCCCTCCAGTACAGGAGCACCTGAAAAGCAGCAAAGCCCCTGCTATTACTAACCTACTTAGCCCTCCCCAGACCTTCAGCACAGGAGCACCTGAAAAGCAGCAAAGCCCCTGCTATTACTAACCTACTTAGCCCTCCCCAGACCTTCAGCTCAGGAGCACACGAACAGAGGTAAGGCCCCTGCAATTAGTAAATTAATCAACCCTCCAGGACTTGGGAAAATGTCCTGGCAGGGGAGCACAAACCACAGCTTTCTGGGTCATCCAAGGTAGCCAGGTAGCCAGGGGGAGGCTGAGGTGAAGCTGGTGCATGGGAAGTGCCTTCCCAGTGTGTTCTGGCAGTTTGAGTATTTACCATTTACTGTAGTATTACCCTTGTACCTGTGTATGGTACCCTTTTGTAACTTGCACACGTCACTTTTCTCTTGTAACACACTGTTTGCTACCTCTCATTTTTGTTTGCTTTAGATACTTGCACAAGTGCCACCATTGCCTACGTAACTTTTGTTCTTGTGCTGGAGTGTCTGCCATTAATTGCAGTATTATACCTCTACTTGTATTTTGTACGCTTTTGTAACCTGCACACATATCACTTTTTCCTCTTGCAATGTATCGTTTGCTCCTCTTGTATTTTGGTTGCTCTCTATTGCCACTTTTGATTCATGTAACTTAACGTTTGCTTTTGTAATTTGTCCACTTATAATTTTCTCCTCATGTATTATTGCTGTTCCTAGTGTGAAGCGCTCTGACACCTTCGGGTAAAGTCTGCGCTATAAAAAACGCATAAATAAATAAATAAAACAAAAAAATTCAAAACATCACCAGGCCCCCACAGCAAGACCCATTCTTCTTCGCCCACTATGCCCTGAATGTGAAGGGCTGTGGGCGAGGTGTTAAGACTAACACCGTTTCTGGGCTGCATGGGCGCCAGGGGGCCGAGGTGCAAATGGCTCAAAGGCCTGAGAAACACCTGGCCCCCAGGGAAGCCGATTATTGCAAACAATCACCCCTGCCCAGCCTCAGCTTGATTGCTTGGCAGAGCAGGGGTGAAGGAGAGCCCACAGCTGACAATCGCTGTCTGGCCGTACAGCGAGGCTGCTTTCATTTTCTGTGTCTCTGTCTCCGTTTTTTTTTCTCCCCTTTCCTAGTCCACTCTCTGTGGACTGGGACAGGGGAGAAAAAAAAACGGCCCACAGAGGGCACTGAGGCACCGGCCCTTCGGCCCATTCCCGAATGCCCGCCTTGCCAATCCGCCCCTGACCAGGAGGACACGCTTTGTTTAATCACAGAATATGTAAATACCACCTGGTCAGATCCACTGGGCAAATGTATTTCATGAATATTCACTGTGGTCCTTTGACTGATGGGCTGGAATGGGCAGCAGTTTGCTCTTTGACAGTCCCAGAGGACCTATTCCAGTGCATCAGTCAGGAGGGATGCTCAGGGTAATTTTGGATCCGATCCACCCGCCATCGTTTCTTATTTGGGACCGCCCGCCTTCAAGGTGGCAGTCCCACAGTAGGAATTACAATGCGACCGCCACCATGGCGGGTGCATTGGCTTATTTTTGTATCGTGGCGTGTGCTGCTGGCTGCATGTAGGGGGCACTAGTGTCCACAGCCTAGTGCCAGGGGCAAGGGGGGCCCCTACAGGCCCCCAATGTTCCTTTCTGCCAGCTTTTCCATGGCGGATGAACTGCCATGGAACCAGCAACCATCGTAATGACCCCCTCTGTGTTGAAGACATTCACTCTAGCACTACCAGTCCTTTGTGAGCACATTTATTAACGCTCGGCAGTGCTTAATTTCTGAAAGAGTAAGTGCGAGGGCCTAACATTTTACTCAGAAACCTGCGGTCGGTCGGTGCTACTGAAGATCAGGGTGCCGATTACCAAGGATGTGTAGTCTTCATTCCACCTCATGTCTCTTCCATCCACCACCAGACACTCGCCACCCCTTGATATCACCTTTGCAGGTTCTTTTCATCCCTGATTTCTCACTTTGTTACTGTTTTTTATGCCTTTTTCTGCCTTCTTTCTCTTTTTTTCTTTTTTTTCTCTCTTGCCAAGGGTCACTGTGTGTCAAAGCCTGATAATAAGGTGCTGGCACTATTATCGGCAGCCTGGTCCATACTGGCTTCTCCAGCATTGCCCAGCGGCATATTCGTAGCCTCAGCGTGCTTCAATTAGGCCTGCGTTAGAAGGAAATAATGATACTTATCCACGATGTGCATACTTGGAACAACAGAAATCGTCAATGAGGTGCCAATAAAGTGCCTAGATACCCTCATGTAATATTAATGCGCTCAACAAGTCTTCCTAACATAACATAATATAACATGACAACTGGGCATTAAAGAAACTTGAATGGATTTTTTTAACTGACCATAATGGAAACTAGACATGTTCGGTTGATTGGACTCAATGATCGCTGGTCCAGATGTGCTAAGTGGGCATAAGGCACTCTGCTGAAGATTTTTATATTTTATATTTTGATATTATGCCAATTTCCACTAGGCCCGGGCCTAGTGGAAATTGGCATAATAGGAGCTGGCCAGTAGGCATGCAAGAACAAGAATGAAACTGTCGTATTGATACTATTTAAAGTAGCTGTGATGGGGTGACTCGGCACAGTTGTAACTAGCGCTGGTATGCTTACTGTGTGCAATGCTAGCCCTCCATTATAGAAACTGTCAATAGCGTGATGGCATAGTGGAAACTGGTCATGCTATGGTAAATGGTAGTAAGAGAAGCAACATTGCAATAATGTGTGAAGTAGGCATGAAATATATTGTCAATAATCTCCTAACATTGCATAATGGAAGCTGGCCATGATGGGTTCATTTGGTTCTATGAAACTGCCAAAAGAATGCCAATTTGGCATTATAAAAGTAAGGTATGATTTGTTAACTGGGCCTCATAGAATGGGGCCAAGAGGAAAGGATGCACACAATAGAAACAGGTCCTCCTTTGCAAATTTATTTTCAAATGATTCTGATGCACTAACTGGATAGAATAAAAAGTGGACATGATGTTGGAAGATGTGGTAACTGGGTATAACAGATAATGACCATCATTTGTTCACTGGGCATAATTCAAATTAGCAATGATGATTGAAGTGCGCATATTGGTAACCTTTAAGGATGTGCAAATTGGTCCTTCTGGACGCTGGAGATGATATGCGGACTTGGCATAAAGGAAACAGTCAATCTTGTGATAAGTGAGCAGAATGGAAAGAGGTTATCGTTCAAGCTAGGCTTAAAGGAAAATGATGATCATGTGTTCTTGGGTAAAATGTGAATTGACCATGACGTAATAACTGTGCATAATGGAAACTGCCAGTGACTTGGTAATTGGGCCTACTGTAAACTGACAACGAAGGACGCATTTTGAAAAAAATGAATTGACCATGAAGGGATGATTGGGAACACAAGTGTCAATGATGTACTGAAAGAGCATAATGGAAACAGGCCACAGTATGCTAACTGAGCACGGTTACATCTGTCAATGAAGTGCTAATTAGACAGAATGAAAACTGGCTCTCTGGTGCTAATAGAGCATATTGGTACATATCAATGGTATGAAAGGGGAAATAAAAGAACTTTTGTAAGCTTGGAACTAGCCCCAATATCTCCACTAGGCATGGTAGAATATTTATAATTGATTTGAAAAATGGGCATGGAAGGGACTGGCCATGATTTGTTGATCGGGTATAATGAGATGAGGACTTGGCATACCTCACAGAAACTAACTGTCAATGGTATGCTTGCTGGGCAAAGTGGTAGCTGTTTATGGTGTGCTAACTTGTTGTTAGGAGCCCTGTCAGATGTCCTCCCAGTTGCCATGAAACCAAAGATGCTCAGAAAAGTCTCATGGGAGTGCAGCGGTTAGAGTGAATCACCCACTAAGCCCATTTTTATATTAGATTTAACAACAAGGGGTGGTGATGGACAGAGTTTCTGAATTAAGCAGAATACTCTCACCCAGTCAAGAGATCAGGGCTAGATCTAACACCGTTTTTTAGCTCACTGCACCATCCCAGTTCAGAACCTGGCTATATGCAAATTAGTCTGTTCCTGTCCCAGTGCATGATGGGAACAGGGCAAACCAAACTACCAAGCCAATTCTTACACTGGGAAGGAAACAAGCTTCCGGGGACCGGTTTCTGGCATTTCAGCCGTCGTCGGCCCGGCTTGCTTGAATCCTGATGGTGCAATGAGCAAGGGACTCACATCTGAGTATACCCTTCCACGCTTAGGGTGGACAAAATATTTAACAACAAGGGGTGGTGATGGACAGAGTTTCTGAATTAAGCAGAATACTCTCACCCAGTAAAGAGATCAGGGCTAGATCCAACACCGTTTTTTAGCTCACTGCACCATCCCAGTTCAGAACCTGGCTATATGCAAATTAGTCTGTTCCTGTCCCAGTGCATGATGGGAACAGGGCAAACCAAACTACCAAGCCAATTCTTACACTGGGAAGGAAACAAGCTTCCGGGGACCGGTTTCTGGCATTTCAGCCGTCGTCGGCCCGGCTTGCTTGAATCCTGATGGTGCAATGAGCAGGGGACTCACATCTCAGTATACCCTTCCACGCTTAGGGTGGACAAAATATTTAACAACAAGGGGTGGTGATGGACAGAGTTTCTGAATTAAGCAGAATACTCTCACCCAGTCAAGAGATCAGGGCTAGATCCAACACCGTTTTTTAGCTCACTGCACCATCCCAGTTCAGAACCTGGCTATATGCAAATTAGTCTGTTCCTGTCCCAGTGCATGATGGGAAAAGGGCAAACCAAAATACCAAGCCAATTCTTACACTGGGAAGGAAACAAGCTTCCGGGGACCGGTTTCTGGCATTTCAGCCACCCACTTTTCTGAATCGTTTTTGGCCACTATAGGTGTGGCAGGGTATACTCAGACATGAGTCCCTTTCTCACTGCACCATCAGGATTCAAGCAAGCCGGGCCGAAGACGGCTGAAATGCCAGAAACCGGTCCCCGGTAGCTTGTCTCCTTTCTGGTGAAGAATTGGCTTGGTAGTTTAGTCTGCCCTGTTCCCATGATGCACTGGGCCAGGGACAGACTGATTTGCATATAGCCAGGTTCTGAGCTGGGATGGTGCAGTGAGATAAATAACGGTGATGGATCAAGCCCTGATCTTTGGACTGGGTAAGAGTGGTCTGCTTAATTCAGACACTCTGTTCATCACCACCCACTTTTCTGAATAGTTTTTGGCCACTATAGGTGTGGCAGGGTATACTCAGACATGAGTCCCTTTCTCACTGCACCATCAGGATTCAAGCAAGCTGGGCCGAAGACGGCTGAAATGCCATAAACCGGTCCCCGGTAGCTTGTCTCCTTTCTGGTGAAGAATTGGCTTGGTAGTTTAGTCTGCCCTGTTCCCATGATGCACTGGGCCAGGGACAGACTGATTTGCATATAGCCAGGTTCTGAGCTGGGATGGTGCAGTGAGATAAATAACGGTGATGGATCAAGCCCTGATCTTTGGACTGGGTAAGAGTGGTCTGCCTAATTCAGACACTCTGTTCATCACCACCCACTTTTCTGAATCATTTTTATATTAGGGCAGTGGAAGGTATAGATCACTCCATGGATACACATGAAGAAACAGAGATGCCAAAATGGCCGTCATCCAATGAGAAACCTTCACAGAGGGGGTGCTTGTTGTACTGCTCGTAATCTGTTCATGGGCGTCCGCAGACATTTTTCCAGGGGGGGGGGGCAAAATTTAACGTCCTCACCATCCGACATAATGTGTGCCAGGTGGGGCACAAGTAACACTGGGGCACAGAACTGGGATAGACTCAATTAATTGACAGGAATCCAGGACATGTGACTGACGCTGCCACAGGCCAACAAACACCGCCTGTAGGGAAAACGCTAAACTTTCTGACAAGCTGCTTTATCTCTGTCTGCTACGTGTGCAGACTTCCGGGTCCTCGATCCAACACCAATGAAGGCTGTCTTCAGCACTGAATACTTTAAAACAGCCTATGATTAAAGCACCAGATTAAATATACTGTATGCACAGTGTATGTTAAGGATTATTTGTAGCGCACATATTTACCAATATTGGCTTCTTGGCGCTAGAATTCATGATACATTTTATCCAAAGTTAAAGCACAACGTCAAAGTCAGTAATAAATAATGCTACAATCACACACGCTAGTGATTCGCCAAGGGGTGCTCCCTTTACTAGAATTCCATGGGCATTGCTACATTTTACACACATTCAATTAATTTATACAAAATAAAATGTATAGGTCCAAATGTTAGCTATATTTTTTAAAAGAAACCTAGAGTCCCTCTACGTATAGTCAATGTTAAACTGACAACGTGTGCCCGTTTAGGGATACAATAATGGCCAGCTCCCTTATGCGGAAGCCCTGCACCGTAAATGTGTGGCACATGCAGCGCCCGCAGCGGCGGCACATCACAGGTCCAGGGATTCTGAGTCTTGCACAGTGGTCGAAGTGGGGGGAAAAAAGTAGGGGAACAGTGTGCGGAGAATCAGAGGGCGGGAATAACCCAAGGATTGCATCTGTGGGTGGTGCCAGAGGTGTGGCCAGAATGCGCAGACATCACAATTTTTTTGTATTTGTTTGGCATTTCACTGCCCAGTTTAATCAACCAATGGATACACATGATTATTTAAGGTTATAATGAGTTATTGACATTAAAATATATTCACAAAGTGGGATACGCTTCTAATCACAGAATGTACCAAATACGATAAAATGTGGAAACACAAGCCATTTGTCTCCGAGCCATGGAGTTTCTGTCATCAGCACTTCTCCCTTTTTCCACAACAGCAGTTCAAACATGAATGGCAAAATATCCGAGTTTGCAAATGTTTTCTCTAAAATTATGGCTCTGCCATAGTTGCCCCATAATGCAAGATCTGCTGCATGATCTGACCATTTAAACTAATAAATTGTTTGTAGCTCAAACATATCAAAAGTTAATAAAAAATGTGACTTGTGTTGCTGCGGAGTGGGTGGCCTATTGCAAAGGTTGACTGGTCACCTTTCTCACTGCTGCGTTTGTATGTTACACTGGTACTAATAATGCAAAATCTTTCCAGAGACTGTTAGCATGAGTACACACGTCAAAATAATAAAATATCTGAAAATATACTGCATTACACTGCAGTCTTTTTTTATGCATAATTAAGTCAACACTACGGCATAATTTTGTCATCCTTTGCTGCATAATTAATTCTAGTGGCCCCACAGCAGGCAGCAGATTTTAAAAGTGATTGTAAATGAAGCAGGGAGACTGTGAAGTTTGCAAACTTAGTTTGGTGTGTGTGCAAATCCTGCATTGCCAATCCCTGGTGAGTTGCAGCTACTACTGGTGAAACCAGGCCAATGGAGGTACCTATGGGTGAGGCAGACTGGCCTCAAGGGCAGGGCCAGCCATAGCACTGGTGGTGTCCTGTGCATTAATGTTTGTTAGTGCCCCCCAATGACCACCTTTGCCATGGATTCCCTCACTACCACCCTTTAACTGTGCCCCACAAGTCTCCATAACCACTCTCTCTCGGATGCATTTAATTTGATTTACAGCACCACTCATACCATTGTAGGGTGTCAGAGCACTTAACATTGCACACATTACACAGAGACAATCAATACGTGTGTAAATCACTGTATAGAAAATGTTACATAAGACTAGGTGTAGGAGTCACATGACAACCAGTGTGTGGCTCACTGGTTAGAGGAGGCAGACAAGGAAGCAGAGGTCAGCCCGGGACCAGGGTTCAATTCCCGGCTCGGCGGGGTCTTGAGTCCTAAAATGTCCATGGATTCGACAATTCTCGCTCCGGTGCCTACTCGATTCATGGGTTCTCACTCTGCGACTCTGGGCAATAGCTTGCTTAATCTCCACAACGGCCCCTCGCGGTGGGATGCCTGGCTCTCACCTTGCGGATACCCTGCCGGGATTATCTCACAGGGGAATACCATGACGGGTTCCCTAAGCAAGCGCTTGGAAACCGGTTGGTGATTTGCGCTATATAAATTCCTGCACATTTACATAACCATACTAGTAGCCCGTATAGTTTTATAGTGATTGGTCTGGAGAAACACAATACCCAGAATTTAAAACGTAATACCATGGTTTGGGGGTTCTCCTTAATAATCAGAATTGATTTCTCTCCAAAACAACACTTTTTGGGATATTATTTAGGATAATCAAAGACTGGGAGGGGGGGGGACATAACTCTCTAATTATAGCTTGCAGTTTGTATGCAGGTCTTAGATGACAGTTAATAGCTCACAGTTCTAAGTTAGGATTTTAACTTATAAACTGCAAGTTAGGATTTTAATTTATAAACTGCAAGTAACAAAAGGATCCAAATTCAGCAGCTCTGACCATAGTGCCACATCCTCTCCCCCACTGAACACCGCACCGCCCCACTGAGAAAAACTCCCACTGTCTTCAACTACAACCCAATTGTTGCCCGCTATAAACACCTGGATGCGGCTCAGTTTAAATTACGCACTAGACAAGAGCAATATGCGACCTACAAAAAAAAAGTAACAACATCCTGGAAAAAGTAAACACTTATAGGGAATGCAACATTTAGCAAACCATGGGAAATGTAAGCAGGAACAACATGGTTAGCTTAATGCTTACTGCTTTTACACTCACTATTCAGAAATCAGTGAGTGATTTTGCCTGAAAAGTTAAGGACACGACTACAGGGCCCTGAATGGCCATTGCTTATATCCTTGCAAAACGTACGCAGTATGGTAAAAAGACCAAATTCCTGGACGCAGAGCCGCAGTTCACATTTTGTTTTTCAATCCACACATTGCAGTACCTCCAGGATTGGTGCACTAGTTCCAAGTCCAGGGAAAACAAAGACAAGAAAACAAAAATAGTGCTTCACTGGCAAACTCTGTAAAAGTGGCGCTAATGTGTTTCGGTGTGAATAAAATCAGTTTGGGCAGTTTGCTACCACTCTGTCTTACTTTATTTAGTAATTTATCTATTTTTCATATTTTTAGCCTTTTATTCCCAATGCTGCACTTTGGAATTAAAATGTCAGAAAAAAACAACATTTCCAGCAAAAGCGTCTTTCTTTTTTGAATCCATTTCACAGGGAAGCAAATAAAAGAAAGGAGAGGAAAGAGAGTTAGAACCCCGTCTTGAAGTCACAGTTTTCATGCGTGTCCGCAGAGGGGCAAGGAGGGGTGCTCCGGGGGGGGGGGGGGGCAAGCTCCCCTCCTTGCCCCCCCCTGCAGACGCCCATGAATCTGCTCCTTTGTTACCTTGCTCGTCATTGTTAGTGGCCCCCCCATGTAATGGCCACCCTGATAGGTACTGTTTTGTGGGCAGTTTTCTTCTGTAGAGGTGGGTGAATGTCTGGTAAGCAGAATCTTGTCTGGGCTTGACATAATTTAAACCCGTTCCGTGCTCGTGTTGGCCAACGGCCGACGCGAGCACTACCTCCCTGGTGCTGTGCACGACCGTTGGTCGACGCAGCCCCACCCACCCTTTAGAACGCCCTCACCGCGGCGGAGGGTTCGCCGCGGTAAACAGGTTAAAGAAAAAATAGCAACAATGGTGGACACTAATAAACACACCTCACAATGATCAAATTTCAAAAGGGGCAGCAGTGTCCTCCTGATTGACAAAGACCATATTTCAACTTAATTTATTCACGCAACCCAAAATAAATATGGATAAATACTGATAAGGTGGCCAAAAAATAAATATAGATAAATACAGACGGAAATTGTAAATAAATAAATACCATAAAACCTGGAGCCCTATTTAAGAGCAATATTGCTAGCACATAACTTCGCCAGGTTTGGCAATTAAACCGGGAGATCACTGAATGAAATCGTGTTACGAAGGAAGATTTGTTGCTACACATATGAGCCCTGATGAAGGTCAAATGGTTTGAAAGAAGCGCATTGGCTGGATGCTCCCTTGTTTGATTTAATGAGACATATTGAAAGTGAAGAAAGAAAAACGTTCTTCCAAAGATCTAACGTTGTGGAATCCGAAATTTTTGGGGTGCGACATTCCACATTATTATCTCATATGAGCTTGACTTAATGTGAAGACCTCGGGGGCAGATGTACAAGAGGTTTTAACATCCGCAAACCCACTCATTCGGTAAATCAGAGTTTTCAAATGCTCAAACCCTTTTTCAAATGTACTAAGCCCATTTAATGATGCAGAAAAGGTTTCCAAATCGTTAAATCGGTTTAGAAAACCATACTGAATCAGTATTTCAAAGGGGCATGTTTAGATCATCCCTTCCAAATACAAATGCTTTATGGTATGCATTGATGCTTTGCAACCACAATCTGGTTGTAAAACAATATTATACAAACTACACAAAGCTAGTGATAACCCATTCGAGAATTGTGAATCTTAAAAAATCATATTTTTAAGAGTTGGCATTGCTTCCCACTAAAAAAGTTTTTGCATCTTTTCATTTTATTATTAAACAAATATTGTTTTCCTTTAAGAAAAAACTGCATTAAAAAAATGAGAGCTTTATTTATAAGCAATCATAGACATGGTGGTCCTCTGACCCCAGCAGTCCACCATCCCTGTGATGGAACGAATCTTAGTGAACTGGAATTTGTGACATATTTCATTTTTATACATGAGATGGGTCAGGTTACGACAAGCTACGCTTCAGATCTTCAAGAACAGACTGATTAGTACATATTTCATGTAGGAAGCTCGGTTACCAGTTGAGGGCATGCGGGGCTGGGTATAGTGACCAAGTCAGGCCGCTGAACAAAGTACCTTAAATCCTGCGTGCAGAACGTTGCAAAATCCTGCATCAAGAATGTATCACATAGCGGCTGTTTTGGAGAGTTGTTAGATGGCGGTGCAGAGTCCGGTGTTGTGGATGCATTGAGGATGGGTTGTATGGCAGCGGTTCTGAGGTGCTGCAGGGCTGCAATATGAAGTTCTACGTCAAGGACGCATTGCTTAGTGCCGGGTGTGAGGAGCTGCTAAGCCCTGCATTGGGGATGTGTTTGTCCGTGGTGGTTCCACTGCAGTGCTGCGAGGAGATGCATCATGCTGCATTGGTTCTGCCCACAGGACCATAGCTAGGCTAGCAGAGCACCTTCCAGCTGACTTTCAAGAGTCCAGGACAGGGGTGGCACCCATTTTGGGGCAAGACTCGCAGCAGGCAGAGTCCAGCAGGGTTCATGGTGGTTTGTGCCTTTTCTGTCCCTGAGGCTCTTATCAGGGTGTCAGCCAACTAGCCCTTAGAGTCATTCTGGTGGTCCTGGGTTCAAGATGCCGGTTCAGTCCTTCTTACTCAGGCAGCTGGGCGGCCGGCAGTAGGGCAGCAGAGTAATAGGGCAGCATGATGGTAGTCCTTCTTGCAGCATAGAAGCACAGCACTCCTTCTGAGTCTTTCACAGCTCCAGAGCTGTAATGGAGAGTTGGGTCTGAGGGTCCAATATTTATACCTGATGGCAGCTTTGAAGTATGGGAAGGTTCTGGAGGTTTCCATTCCCAGAGGTGCTTGGATTTTCCTGCCCCCCTGCCCTGGCACAAACGACTAGTGTCAAGCCCTTTGTGATTGTGCTCAGTACTGTACTAGGGATGTACAAGTAAATTAAATGTGGCAATTGGGTATAAGCCAATTTTGCATTGCTGAAAGGGTAGAGCATAAGCACTCCAACACTAGTTAGCAGTGGGAAAGTATGCAGAGTCCTTAAGCCAGCTAAAATGAAGTCAGCAAAACAGGAGGATGGAAGGGAAAATGTAGGGGGAAAACCACATCAAGGATGTGAGGTCCAACACGTAAGTTCTTAAAAATCTTTACTGCTCACAAAAATAATGGTTGCAAACGGTGACTAGTAATTTGCGACCATATATTCATACATATGGCCCTAGATCACCCTGCATGACACAGAGAAAACCCATGATGGGCATTTTAGATTCTGTAAGGTGTTAAATAAAATAGCCATTGCATAACAGGGTAAGAAGATGGAGTAGGGGGCGGAGGTATTGACATTTAATTTTCAGCCTAGCAAGAGTAGAACTTCCAGAGTTATGGCTATGAGATATCCAAGATTTCCTAAGAGTATCAAATCTACACTATGTGCAGTGCAGGTTGCAGTTTATGAATTACTATGATTTCCAAAGGAGTTAGGACTGTCACACTCCTGGTAGAATTCGGGTAAACTAGGTAAACAAGCAGGTAGTTGCAAACTGGTAACCCTCCTGATGTATTTTCTCACCAAACACTTGTTACTTGAGAAAAAGTGAAGGGTATCACAACATAAATATAAAATAATACCGCACTTTATGCTGTCATGATGCTTGAACTGTGTAACTAGATGGTACCAGTACACCTTTTGTAAGACTGTTATTTTACAATTGCAGAATATTAAGTCCCCTGTAGAAGGGCAAATGCCCGCAATGCATCGGGCAGAATCTTTTGGATTTCATGATGAAATGAGAAAATATTGCAGAAAAAATATTTGAGAATAAACATGATTGAAATTGAATCCAAATATCTGAAATGCCAATGAAGTTTTTTCAATTGAGTGCATCCTGGGGACATTTTCCACAGCAAGCGATAACGCAAGTGTTGTGAGTTTATGAATTACCCCATTCATATAATTTAGATGAAGTGAATATAACATTAATGGAGATAATGTTTTTGTCCAGTTTAGACACTCGTTTGCACATCATCATTTACAGCAGTTCATTTATTAATTATTTAATGGAACACAGCATGGAATGAGAGACTTATTAGGTTATGTTGTACATTTCATGCAATTTGCTTGAGAAACTATCTGGAATGAAGAGGTTTGGGGTATGATAAGTGTTACAATAAGAATTCAGTCATGCATTGTCATGAGTGATCATAATTGAGAAGCGTTAATCGATTGAACTTTGCAGCCCGAGCGCATACAAGGAGTGAGAAAAGCATAAAATAAACAGTAGACATGAGATCTTAAGAGCGGCCAGAACCTCTTATTTGTGGATTATTGAGGTTAAGAGAGGTTATGAATCCTTAACCATTGAAAAAAAGCATGCGTAGATGGATTAAATGTGCTTCTCTGTTGTGGTCAGGGGAGTCAGGTTATTTAGCCGTGCCCATTCTTAGATGTTTGAATGGTCCTAATAAAGAGGTTTTATCACTATGATGGGAAATCACTTAGTACAAATAATATCTTATTCTATATAGCACTAACCACCACGCCTTTGCTATTTCTAAGCTCTGCAAATAGTAGATTATATTATTACTCAATTTATAGTAATTAATATACCCATCCTGGTAGGATGGACATTTGTATCTTGCTTGCCAGGATACGAACTCATGATCCATAGAATACCACTTGTGTTCTTGGGAAGAGTTCTGTTCACTCTACCATCTTTCTTGTATAATTCTATTAAAATCCCATGTCTACATTCAGATACATTAGGGTCAAAACCCCTTTGACATATGAAAGCTTATATTGAACAGTAACAGAACATTTTATACAAGTTATAATGTTTACTGCCAACCAAATACACATGTATTACAAAGATCAATCTGAAGGAGTCCAGTTTATTGAAGGATCTGATTTGACTCTGGGTCAATTGACTATACCATTGTAAGTAGTCTATAATGCATAACATAACAATGCTATTGCATTTAATAATATAGCAGCTCTATTCTTTGCACTTATTATGGGAATGCCAGGGTTATCGCTTTAAAATCCAGAGAGTCACTGGAAAGCTAGAACAAAATAGCCCCACTCTTGCTACTGTCAATCATCTTAGTATCCTTCCAAACTCTGCTCATAGAGATTATCCTTTATTGTCTAATGATATGAAGTAATAGTAAAAGGGTAGGCAATGTTGGAAAGTAGACTTATTCCTATATCTTTAATTGGAAAGATGCAGACAGGGTCAACATATGATTAATAAAACAGATTTTCAACCAATCGCTGTTTCCCTTTGGTAACATATATGTTCTGTCCTCCAAATGGAATGATCTTTTGAAAAAGCACCAAAGTAATAATTTGACAAAGGCTTCATTCAACCTTTGACCTCCCCAGCTTGGGGTCTGTATTCCTCAGTGTCAATAAAGACATCATGAATTGAGAGCATGCACTTACTATAATCAATTGAATGCTATAACAATGAAAAGCCAACATCACATGCTGGTAATTCAAGGACATTTGGAGGTTCATTGTCTGCCCAATCGGATCCATAGGATCATAATATTTCATTAGAATTCCCTCGTAGACTAATGAAACTAGCATTTAAAATTCAATTTGGTCATCATATTAGGGTATTGGGTCATACCCACTAGCTGCATTTCAAGCCTTTGTTAATTATATTTACACAGTATTTTTGACATTCCAAGGTGGCAGACCATGATTATACTCTGATTAACTAGAATACTCTGATAATGGGAAACACATTAAGGGTCTCTAGGAGCTCCATAAGCATTTGAAGGATTGAATAAAGTACTTATGACCGCCCCAGTGGAAATGGTTGCTTCCTGGAATGCTGAAGGTGCTGCCCCAGTCCCCCAGTCATGGTCGCAGCTGTATTATTGCATCAGATGGATTATCATTAGAACAAACTGACAGCTTCTAAAGTGAACTGTGCACAACATTATTTTTATTGTAATGTCAGATCATAAACACCTTGAACTTATTTAAAGCTGCTCAATATAAAAACCAGAGACAAAATCGACAGGTAGGTTTTTTTTTCAAAAATTCAATTTCCCAATTATTTTCACATCTAGGCTTCAATGTACTAACGCAGACTTCCCCTCTTTTATGTATTACCCAGTGGATGAAGTAAATAAGTGATGATCTAATTATACCTTCAGTAAAAACTAGTTAAATTGATCTCGGAAGATGATCATCTCAGACAGATTCAGGAAATGTATCATGGTCAAAGTACAATGAATGTTCAGAAAGACCGGTCTTCGTGTAAATAGTCACACTGCTGCTTCCCCAAGATGTTCTCTGGATATCTGATGTGCCACAACATCAGATATTGTTGCAGTGGGGCCAAGATCAACGTGGCAGAAAGGAAGACAAGACAGATGTGCAACATTTGCTGTGTGGTTATGAAATATGTTAAGGGGTAGAGCCAGTTATCAAGGCCCTGCAAGATTGCTTCTTCAACTTCCAGTTTTCCCGATAGTCCATGGTGGACCGCTTCAGGGCCGGGGATAGATTTTTCAATTGGTTTGGATTTTTGTTAAGGATTTGTTTCCTGGCAGTAACAGTAGAAGGTCTGGTAATTAAAATTGTCCACATATTTCATTTTCAGGTTTTGGTTACACCTATTCAGTTATCTAAAGCACTTATGAATAATATTATTGATATTTGTGATTCGTCTTTTTTTTAAAAAACATATTTTTATTATAGTAAAGGTATAAAAAAAAAAGGCACAAAGCATACCGTCATCAACACTGTTGATATACAATCAGTAAGAGCATGCAGTTCCAATGTCACTACACAGCCATGTATGGCCCACATCCCGGAGGCTGGGCGGCGATGGATTAGGGCATGTTTAACAAAGGAGAAAATTGCATTCGTGCTCCAAGGATATGAAACCTATCAGTGTCTTCGCCATTTTTGTCATTTCACATTCTTATATTACGTAACAGTTTAACAACAACTATTTACCCCTTGAATGGCATCGCTAGTACTGATCCAATAAAGTAGGACATTTGTGTGAGGGCCAGCTAAGGCCCAGTCATTTTAATGCAGTATAGACCTATGGGAATCACAGCTATATACATGCATACATATTAAGGGATATTAGCGTGGCTATGGGGGACACCTACAATTTGTGATTCGTCTTTAGCTACAGTATGTGATCATGGATACAGGTGTCAGTCTTGCGCTTGGAAAATGCTTCATGCTCAGCGTAGTTTGGATTCACATTTCTTTTTTCAGTTAAGCTCTGCAAAGTGAACATAATTGCTGGTAAATATAGAATCCCATAACTAAGTACTCGCCGGATTATCATGTTTTCTTGTGCGATACTATAGTGAGAAAAGCATATAAGTGCATCAGGAACAACTACAAAGATTCATTGCTGGAAACCACATAAAACTCAAGGAAGACAGGTTAATTTATGTCACTACCTATGGTACAACATCTAATGCTATGAAAAAGATTGTCGACAGACATTGGTGCAATTAAAATCCCCATTATCTATTCTTAGAGAAACCAATGTTTTCTTTTAAGAGAGCTGCCAACATTAGGAATATACTTACACTCACTAGACACCCAAGAACTAACCAAATCAATGGAGCCATCACTATGGGGTCTTCTACATGTAAATGGGCACTACCCCTGTGGGAATTGCAAGGTTTGTCATCTCACAGACACTACGCAAACTATGAATATTGGGCTACAATACATTTGGGCCTTTTATCATTACATAACATGCAACTTTGAGGAGATCATATATTTGATCTCAAGCCCCTGTAGTCTTCACTATATTGGTATGCCGACAAGAAAGGTTAAATTGAGATGAAAAAATATTGGGGTAATATTCATTTTAAAAAGACAGAGACGAACCTAACTTCACATTTCTTGGAAAAGAATCATAGTATAGAGGATTTGAAATTGATTGTACTTGACAAATCTAATATCCCCAGGAACACTAAGAGAATATGAAAACATTACTCCCTAAACATGAGCAGCGATTGACATATAGGTTGGTGACCCATTTGACTGGGTTGAACGATGAGATTTCATGGCGATATATCAATGCCATATGAATTAGCTGATCTATGTTACATGAGAAATACACTCTGAGGGACCGATGGTACTGAATTTTATGAGCACATATCCAGGCTCCATGTAGCCATTATACGGATTCTGACTGACTCAAAATACCAAATATGAGGAAATTAATTAGCACATATAATTAGTATGTACTAAAGCAATATAAACAGGGAGTGAAGTTGATGTCTGCTGTGGACCAGTGAGAAGGGGTTTGAGAATAAGGGTTTTTTGTCTTCCTAAACATAGTAGACATATCTAACATCCCGGCATTACTGCCATTTTAGAACATTTAAATGTGGGCTCTCATAACTGTAAAAGTATTGGATAAAATTGCTGGATTACAGGGAAGACCAAATTAATACGGATTATGTTCCACAAGACATGGTCTGGTGCTTCCTGTCTTTTTACTGCACACTGCCCCTAACAGAACATAAGCACTCAATGTGTAGTAATGGAGGTAGCCAATGATTATGTTTCATAGACATGGTCTAGTCTTTTGGCCTTGAGACACATCATCGCACACTATCCGTAACAGGAGAAAAGTACCTCCTATACTCTAGTTATTGCTTAGCAGGAAATATCCAATCAGAACATGCAGCTTCACACTCAACATTACACACTGCACTGACATTACTGTAAGGAATGCACCACATGAATGGCTATTTTAGGATAGTCACTGCTAAAAGCGGTATGGGTGTAGGCTGAGACACAGTAATTATTGTAGTATCAGACCCTTGAAGTAAGTGGTGACCAAGGGGGAGAGGGAACATTCTCTCTTTGGCATTTGAAGGCTAGTTTCTGAAATGGCAGGAGGCAGATACTTTGAGTATACAGGATGGATAGTACCTTTATCCAAGAACACATACGAGAGGGGCGCTCCGATCTAAATACCAGAGCAGGGTTTTCCCCCCAAAAAAACACAACCCTAATGACTTTGAGGATGCTAACCCATTGAACTTATTCTCCCCATAGTGCGTACCTATAGGACAACGCTCCAGTGCCCCCCTTGGGAACAACCCCTTAGCCTAATAACTGAGTAGGAGTGACTTAATTGTGACAAACTTTATTGTTAGGTTTTTACTTTCTAAGAATCACCACAATTGCATGTTTTTCTTTCACTACTTGTGTGCTGTACTTTTTTGGACTAACCTATCAATCAATCAATCAATCAGTGACACTTATAAAGCGCGCTACATACCCGTAGGGTCTCAAGGCGCTGGGGAGGGGGGGTGCCGCTACTGCTCGAACAGCCAGGTCTTCAGCTTCTTCCTGAAGGAGAGGTGGTCTTGGGTCAGGCGCAGGTCGGACGGGAGGGAGTTCCAGGTCTTGGCGGCCAGGTAGGAGAAGGACCTTCCTCCTGTAGTCGCTCTTCGGATGCGGGGGACGGCGGCGAGGGCGTGGTTGGCTGATCGGAGGTGGCGTTTGGGAGCGTAGAAGTTGACTCGGCTGTTGAGGTAGCTCGGGCCTTGGTCGTGTAGGGCTTTGTGTGCGTGGGTGAGGAGGCGGAAGGTGATTCTCTTGTTGATGGGGAGCCAGTGAAGGTCTCTCAGATGACCGGAGATGTGGCTGGATCGTGGGATGTCGAGGACGAGTCTGGCCGAGGCGTTTTGGATCCGCTGGAGTCTCTTCTGGAGCTTGGCGGTGGTCCCGGCGTAGAGGGCGTTGCCGTAGTCCAGTCGGCTGGTGACGAGGGCCTGGGTGACGGTCTTCCTGGTCTCTGTGGGGATCCACCAGAAGATCTTCCGTAGCATGCGTAGGATGTTGAAGCACGCCGAGGAGACGCTGTTGACTTGCCTGGTCATGGAGAGGGAGGAGTCCAGGATGAAGCCCAGGTTACGTGCATGGTCTGTCGGTTTGGGTGCGGTGCCCAGGGCGGGAGGCCACCAGGAGTCGTCCCAGGCGGAGGGTGAAGAGCCCAGGATGAGGACCTCCGTCTTGTCCGAGTTCAGTTTCAGGCGGCTGGTCGTCATCCACTCGGCTACCTCTTTCATCCCTTCGTGCAGGTTGGCTCTGGCGGCGGCGGGGTTGTTGGTCAGGGAGAGGATCAGCTGGGTGTCGTCGGCGTAGGAGATGATGCTGAGGTGGTGTTTGCGTACGATGGCCGCGAGGGGGCTCATGTAGACGTTGAAGAGGGTGGGGCTCAGTGATGATCCTTGGGGGACGCCGCAGATGACTTCGGAGGCCTCTGATTTGTACGGTGGTAGGCGGACTCGCTGTGTTCTTCCGTCGAGGAAGGAGATGATCCATTCCAGCGCCTTGTCCTGAATTCCGATGTTGCTGAGGCGCCGTATTAGGGTGCGGTGGCAGACCGTGTCGAATGCCGCGGAGAGGTCTAGGAGGATGAGGGCCGCTGTTTCTCCATTGTCCATCAGGGCTCGGATGTCATCGGTGGCGGCGATGAGGGCGGTCTCGGTGCTGTGTTTGGCTCTGAAGCCGGACTGTGAGGGGTCGAGGGATCCGTTCGTCTCGAGGAAGGCGGCCATCTGCTTGTTGACGGTCTTCTCGATGACTTTGGCTGGAAACGGGAGAAGCGAGATGGGGCGGTAGTTCTTGAGGTCGGCGGGGTCTGCTGTTGGTTTCTTGAGTAGAGCGCTGAGTTCGGCGTGTTTCCAGATTTCGGGGACGATGGCGGTGTCGAAGGATGTGTTGATGATGTCTCGCAGGTGGGGTGCGATGACAGCGTCGGCCTTGTTGAAGACGTGGTGAGGGCAGGGGTCGGTTGGTGATCCGGAGTGGATGGAGTTCATCGTGCGGATGGTGTCTTCTGTGCTGATCGGGGTCCAGGCGTGGAGGGTGGTGGTGGGGGGGGTGGCTGGTCGGTCGTGGTGTGCGTTGGTTGGTTGTTGAAACTGCTGTGTATGTCCGTGATCTTGTTGTGGAAGTATGAGGCGAGGAAGTTGCAGAGGTCTTGCGATGGGGTGATGTCGTTGTTTCCTGCGCTGGGGTTGGAGAGCTCTTTCACGATGTTGAAGAGTTCCTTGCTGTTGTGTGCGTTGTTGTCCAACCGGTCCTTGAATGCTGTTTTCTTGGCGGCTCGGATCAGCTGGTGGTGTTTCCGGGTGGCCAGTTTGTAGGAGGTCCTGTTGTCCGGTGTCGGGTCCCTTTTCCAGACTTTCTCGAGGGCTCGGCAGTTCTTCTTGGAGCTCTTGAGTTCGTCGGTGAACCATGGGGCCTTCTTGCTGCCGGGTCTGCTGGGAGGGGTCCTCAGCGGGGCGAGTTCGTCCGCGCAGTTGCTGATCCACTTAGTGATGTTATCGGCGGCCTGGCTGGGGTTTGCTGAGCTGGTAGGAGGGTGTTGGCTCAGGGAGGTGACGAGCTGGTCTGCTGTGATCTTGTTCCAGCTTCTGCGGGCGGCCTGTTGCTGGTGGTGGTGGGTCGTCGTTCTCTTGAAGGTGAAGTGGACGCAGCTGTGGTCCGTCCATTGAAGCTCTGTGGCGTGGCTGAAGTCGATGTCTGTGCTGGATGTGAAGACGGCGTCGAGTGTGTGTCCGGCGAGGTGGGTGGGGGTGGACACCAGTTGCTTGAGTCCCAGGTTGGCGAGGTTGTCGAGCAGGGTGCTGGTGTTGTGGTCGTTGTTGTTCTCCAGGTGGAAGTTCAGGTCCCCCAGGAGGATGTAGTCAGCGGAGGGGAGGGCATGCGGGCTGACGAAGTCGGCGATGTCCTCGCTGAATTGCGTGCGTGGTCCAGGGGGACGGTAGATCAGGGTGCCTCTGAGGGTGGTGTTCGGGTTGGTGTGGATCTGGAAATGCAGGTGTTCGGCGCTGGTCAGGGTGTTGTCGGTGCTGGTCGTGAGACGGATGGTGTTCCTGTGGATGATGGCGATGCCTCCTCCCATCTGGTTGGCGTTTCGGTCCCTCCGGACGATCTTGTAGCCCTCCGGGATAGCGATGGCGATGTCGGGGGCTGAAGAGGCGTTCATCCAGGTCTCCGTGAGGAAGGCGACGTCAGGGGCTGTGGCGTCTAGGAGGTTCCAGAGTTCGATGGCGTGTCTGTGGACGGAGCGGGTGTTGAGCAGGATGCACTTGAGGTGGGTGCTGCTGGAGTTCGACTTGGCGGGTGCTGGTGCGAGGCAGGTCCGGGTGCAGGAAAACTTGCAGGTGTGGCAGCTGAAAGGTCCGTGGGTGTGTCGTGGTGTCGCTTGATGGCATTCTGGGAGTCGGCCGGAGTTGAGAGCGATGAGGGTGGCGGCGGAGTACGTCCTGCGGGTCGGTCGGGGTCTTCGGGGGCCAGGGGTCATGGCGCTGGTCGCGTTCCGGTCGCGGACGGGCGCAGACGGGCTTACCTTTGGCGCGCCTTCGGCGCACAATCGGCGCGCCCGCTGCGCGTGACCGCTGCGCGTTCGCACGGTCGCCATTTAAGGCGAAGTGCGCGGGTGGGCGGGGCAGCTGGGAGGCGGGAGCGGAGGAAAAGGGGCGTGGTCAGCGGTGGTGGCGGGAAGCGGGGAGCGGGGAGGGAAGGCGGGCAGACAGGAAGGAGAGCGCGAAAAACGGGCAAACGTGACTAGAACAAGAGGCACAGGTGCAAGAACAGGACGCTAATACAGGAAGTGAACAGGCATAAAATGATATACAAGAGCAGGACAGACGGCAGCGGCGTTAGCCGGCCACGAGGCAGGGAAAAATACAAGCACAATGGTTAGACAAAACGAGCAAAACAGACGGCAGCGGCGTTAGCCGGCCACGAGGCAGGGAGAAATACAAGCACAATGGTTGGACAAAACGAGCAAAACAGACGGCAGCGGCGTTAGCCGGCCACGAGGCAGGGAAAAATACAAGCACAATAGTTAGACAAAACAAGCAAAACAGACGGCAGCGGCGTCAGCCGGCCACGAGGCCGGCAGCGAGGCAGAGGGCAAAGCGGAGTGGCACACGCAGCAGCTGGTGGCCGTGCGGCGCGGGGGTGTCCCACAACCTATAATTTAGTGTGGCTCATACAATGTTGTACTTTGGGTTGCCAATAACCCTCTATTTTATTTTTTCATATTTCCAATTTCAAAATAGAGAAAATCTCCAGGAGTGCGAATACTGCAAATATCAACAAATTTATTTTTTGCATTCCTCTTAATTTCTTAAGACGTTGACAACTGACACTAAAACACTGACAGAATAGGGATCCCTGTCCTGACGAAAGCCGTCAACTTGGGTCATTGAATTAGTGACTGAAACATGTTTGCAGTATGATGGTAGGGTGATAAGTGCCCCAAGACCATCAACATTATTGTGATTTTAATTCAGTCACAGGAAGCCCCCAAATAAGTATATCTGATTGGATATACGTTCTATGCAGTTTTAACTGATTTCTTATCCTTACGTATGTATATTTTAAGTCTAAACGAATTTGTTCCACCATGGCACATACTAGGTGCATTCTCGTGTTGTAGCATGCCCAATGATGAAGCATGCCACTATAAGTGGGTGAAAGCATTGTATTAAAAGGACATGTGGTCACTTAAGAAGGTGGAAACTGAGTTGGTTTCATCAGTCTTTCTGTGTGTTATGTTTAGAATTGAGAAGGCAATTGATGATCTTTCCTCCCTCCTCTTCTCTGTGAGAATATTACTACAGTCTACATTCCTGCCTGGTAGGCTTTCTTCATCCCACTCAATTGCGTGTACAATCCATACACAGGAGATCTAAAATAAACCCCTGCCCATTTACAGTAAAGCAGTACAGACACACTGTGTGCTCCACTAGTCCACACGCCCAACATGCACAACGGACATGCGCTCTCCCTAAATGTACCCTGCAACCTACCCAGAACCCCTTCCCTAGCTGTGCATGGGCAGTTGGCCTTATATTAAAAGGTCGATTATAGCTCATAGTCCATTTTTAACAGAGCTTACAGTATCAGAGACTCCACGAAGGAGGCTCATTCTACAGCGGAGGTCAAAATACCAGGTGTCGAAATGCAAAACCTGAGTCTTTATGGGTTAGATCCCATTTTCCTAACATCTGTAATGTTTGTTTATGTTACAATGTGGGTTCACAGTTTGAGTGCTGGAGGTTACACCTCATGGTGAATCAGACTGTAATGCTGTCTTTATGCTTGCTGTTTCCTGTGGTAAGGGCGTTACTAGCTGGGGACTTGTTAGTTTACTGTCCTTTAGTTTCCTTGCAGTTTGGTGTTGGATTCCCTCTTTGTTGGAGCCTTCACTTGTAGCAGCTTTTGATTTCAAAATGTTATTGGATATTTCAGTACAACAACTATAATGTGAAGACATTTCATGTGCTGGTGAGAGTACATCTGAACAGAATTAGCGTCATATGAATGAATATGGAAAACAAAAGCATTAGAAGGGTTGGCCATGGTGGACATTGTTACATTCAGATGTGGCCGGGCCTTTTGCTTGTATCACAACAAATTCAAGAGGCCTTATTGAGACGGAGGCCAAAGAGGAAAAGGGGGATAGGAAAGAGAGAGTAGACGTATAGAAGAAGAGGAAAGAGAGATAAGAAGAGCAGCTTTGATCTGAGAATGACGTTGTGATTACTGGGCTTCTCTATTGTAAGTGTGGTGTTGTCTTTTCTGGGACACGGAAAGTAGCCCAATCTCAACAGTGGACAAAATGGAATCTGCTAAATATGCGCTAACAGGGAAAATAGAAACTGACCATGAATAAATGGGCAAATATTTGTAATATTTATTCATATATCATAACGTCATCCTGAAAATTATCAGTCTCCTTTACATAGAAGAGGTTTAACTGGGTCTGGAGGTAAAACAGAGCCACAAAAAGTAAAAGAAGGGGATAAAAAACAACAATTTTAACAATCTCTTAACTTCCATGGGAGTGGTTCTGAGTAATAACAAAGAAACATTAGAGTAAAAAGAGTGATATTAGAAGTAAATGCACAATGGTAATTGGTTGTAATGTATTCACTGGACATGATAAAAACTATTTATGATGTGCATATTTGAGAGATTGGTAGAGGGTCTAACTATCCCTAAAGTAAATGTGCTCTGTTGTGGTAAATTAGCCTAATGGACAGGGGCAATAATGGGCTAATATTCCAATTGAGCATACTGGTATCCGTCACCATGTGCTGAGTGGGCTTCATGGAAATTGACCAAGAGGTGATGTGCTGACTTGGCATGATGAGAACTGTTTTCAGTGCTCTTCCTACACGCACTGGAAACTATGGATTATATTAAAACTGGGCATAATGGGAAGTGACCATGTAGTACTAATTGCACATAATTCGAATTGTAAATAAGGTTTTAAATAGGCATAACGAGCACAGTAATCACATGCTAACTGGTCATAATAAACAACTTGCAATGAGGCAGTAACTATTTACAAAATATGTGGCGGTATACCATTTCTAACACTACTACATACACAAACACTGATAATATTTATTCAACCAGTTAATTTGCACCGTAAATGAGCATTTCCTTGTTGATTTCCACTCATTCTCTGTGAAAATGATTTTTTAAATTGGTAACAATCAAAAATATAAAGGTGGCTCTGCCTTTTTCTTTAGTTGAAAGTGATTACTAATTTCTGATTTTAAAGTCTACTGACACTGGGCAGTGCCAGCGGTCCAGTCTATCAATCAGGCAGGTATGTGGAGGAAAAGGAAGCTCTTTCCTGCACTGAAAGTTTAAAAGTGGTCCCAGGCATGATGACACTCCTAAAGCTATGCCATTGCAGGAAATGACCATGAAGACTGAATGTTTGGGATGCCCTGGGTGCTCCTGCAGAGCACACATATCTAACAAATCTGTGATGTATTGCTTCATCAGGCAGGCAATTATGGAAAAGGTCCAGAAGAATCGTAGTATGCACCATCTCACCAGTTCCCTGTCCCTGTGATTTCTGCAGAATGTGTAGCTACTGAGCTGACTATATGGCTGGGTTAGTCAGGAACCTTTAGGGCTCCGCCCACACAGATTCCTTGATTCAAGGGTTATGGTAATGTAATGCTGGCTATGTTGTGGGTTCCAGCTATGCTGCAGCGTGTTGCTGAGTTGTACACAATGTGGAGCGATCCTCCCTTGATCATTGTGACTCTTCTGCAGTTTCTTCCAAAAAGGATGGGCTTCATTATTGAGAAACTGAAGGGAATGGGGAAAAAAGCGCCTCTTAAGTGTAGAAATTCTCTGGAATAATGATATGGAATGGTGCACCCCAACAAACTTTCGAAGTCCTCAATGTTGTGTCTTTGTAAAACACTTCCTTCTTTATTGACATTTCATATTTATCGTAACATCAAACAAGAAAGCATCCAGCCAACGCGTTTCGTTCAAACCATTTGAACTTCATCAGGGCTGTAAATAATGCATGAAGGAGGACCTACATAAGCAAAATGCGCAACAAAACAAATATCATACCAGAAACCAACACAAAAATATTTGAACCAATACATAATGCACTAATAATCACAAACATAAAGCAAAAATATCCTATGCCATCACATTAAAACATTAAAATATATCCGGCATGTGTGGGAGCATAAAGCAGGGAGACTCCCCCAATGAAGGGGGCCTGCTGCATAATCTCTGTTACTGCTCAAACTGCCAACGGCATTTGTGCACAAGCTGAGAGAATCACATAATAGAAAGTGAAGCGTGACAAATAAAATAATCTCATTACTATTCTTATTGTTTCATAAGTTGTAAATAACTTCCTTAGTACTCAACAACCCCCCTTTTTAGATATTATATCACCCACATATTTTCTGAAATATTGGATCAGACCATCTTCCTTAAATGTGTAGCGATGTATCCTCTATAATGTGATTCCATTCAATAAGTCTCCTGGGTCAATTGCCACTCCTAGCAAAGTCGTATGCTAGCGACACTGCACATTGCTGGCCAAAAATCATATGGGGTTCCTCTATTTGGCACATATAACAGACTTATTTATTTTTAATTTAAAGAATTGAAAGAATTAACATTATAGTATTCGTAATTATTCTTTCACTTTCAGTCTGTAGTCTAAAATGGTGTCCGCCAGGTCTATATACGAGAGCCTATATGCAAAATCCAGATAAACAAAAGATCAAGTCAAGCATACAAAGATGCCCACATCTCCAAAGCTTTACAAGTGATATCATTCACAGGCAACAAACTCAGTCCCGTAACTGACTAACCACTCCATCCATCAGATTTTTACTTCAATTATTGAAGGATGTCCCACCAGAGTGAGAGAGCCACATGACTTGAGAAGGAGGCACATTGAGCAATCAGTCAGAACTGACTGAAAGGGCCCCACATTAACAACAATGGTACTTACAGTTGTGCCTAAATATCAAGCATCAGACACTATCTGTGGGGTGAGAGGTTGTGTTGGACTTGGCCCTTCTGGCAGGTTCACCCCTGAACTTTTTGCCTGGTGTTATTAAAATAACTATAGTGATGTCTTGGTTTCTGCGCACTTTCACTGTGTCCCAGTGGAAAGTGCATGCGCACTCTGAGTGCGTGTGGTGAGATAGGCCTGCCTCCCATAGGAATGCATAGGGAATCTATGTGTACCTGGTAGTTCCTGATGCGTGGGGTGTACATGCTTGAGTCTGGTATGAGCGGACTCGCGTGATTGAATGCTACACAATGATGCATGCAGCGTGTTTGTGTCTAATATGGAAGTGCCACTTCTAGAAGTGTGCCTGTCTGTGCAGTGAATGTGCTGGCTTGTGATTGGCCCAGCCGGCCGACCCTCCCACTGCGTCATCGGGGGAGGAGCCGAAGAAGCAGGAAGCGGCGGGAGCCTACTCCGCGCTCCTGTCCTGCCTAAGATGACCGTCGCCGTCCCCCCCGGAGCTCCCAAGAGCGAGGGAGAGCCCCAGAGAGCGAGAGGCGCCGGCGACACCCAAGAGTCCCGAGGAGTGGGAGCTCTCATGACAGCCGCCGCCAGACCCGGTGAGTACCTTGGGGGAGAGGGGGGCGTCGGGGCACATTGCCGGTGCCCGCCCCTCCCCTCCAGTGCTTTGTGCTGAGAGGCCCGGGGGGCCCCACTTGATACCGAGTCCCCCGAGAGGGACTCCCCGGACCAGGCCTGATTGTGGAAGAGACCAGAATGGCCCTGAGAGCAGTTCTTAGTGTGGAACCCATGAGAGGCTCCACCCAGGCAGCATTTGCTATGCTACAAGCCCCGAGAGGCTCCAACCGCCTAACTTGATTTATGAGCCTGAGAGGCTCCCCAGTGCCCTAGTTGTTCTCGAGTCCCACGGGAGGGACTCCAACGTTCGGGGCCATTTGTGAATTCAGAGCCCGAGAGGCTCAGGGCGCCATTTGTTCTTGGAGCCCCAAGAGGCTAAAAGCGGTACATCTGTTTGCTCGAAGCCCACAAGAGGCTCAAGAAGGCCCCACATTGCGTTAGAGCCACGAGGGCTCCAGGGGGCATTTCCTTGCTTCAGAGCCTGTGAGGCTCCCACATTGGCCCCTTCATTGTTGCTACAGCTGCCCAGCACTTAGTGGGCAGCTGCTACGTTTAGGCCCCCCTGACATTGCGACACAGAGCGTCCTAGCCCCAGAGAGGCCAGATGGCCTGGGTATAGTTATGAGTTCATGCTAATGTAATTTCTGCGAATTGTTCTCCTGTGCTGCACCTCTGAATGTGTTTTTGATGCGTCATGTGCCTTGTTCTTACACCTCTGAATGTTTTTAGGCATCATGTGTTTTCCTGTGTTCTGGTACCTCTGAATGTGTTTTTATGCATCATGTACAAAGCCGCTTTCCTTACACCTCTGAATGTATGGTTATGCATCATGTGTTTTCCTTCCCTACTCCTCTGAATGATGTGATGCCTCATGTGTAACGTGTTCTTGCTTATACCCCTAAATGTATGGTGATACTTAGGTGGTTGTCTTGCTAGTCCAGGTGTTCCTAGTGAGGCCCTGGCTCCCTGCGTAATATTTTCCTAAGGTGGTTAGGGTTGCGTAGGTGGTACTTACCTCTTACCAGTAGTTATCGGTTGTGTGCTCTATGTTTCATTTTTGTCCTACAGTGATTATTATGCTAAACCTAAAAGTGCATATTCCTGACAGTGGTCCATGTGGCCCTGTCCTGTACATATCCCCTGTAAATTCTGCCCGTGCCTCTGGCACATTGTAAAGTGTGTGTTTAGTATCTAATGTATTTTGTAATACAGAGGCTATTTTTACATATACCTTGTGTGGAATTCCTTTTGTGGGGGGCCTGGGATGTTGTTACTGGTGGGTGCGTGCACAAATACTTAACTTACATTGCCTCGGGGGTAAGCCTTACTGCTCGTGTCACGCTACCAAGGGGGTGAGCAGGGGTTATCTTGGTGTGTAACTTCCTAGCCCTGACTTGGGAATGGTGGTCCCTGACTGACTTTGGCGCAAGCCCTGGCCAGCCAGGGATCCCATTTCTAACAGGTTGCCTCCTATGATGAAAACTATGCCGATCTCTTTATGGATGTAGAAGAGCCTGGGCGTGTCATGTTTAAGGGCCTGATGACGAGGCTGGAGGTCAAGCGACCACCAGACTCACGGTGGCACAGGATTGGCGCTCCACTGCTTTGCTGAGTACGAATTACAAAATTATATCAACGGTAGACCGCCACAACAAATTATGCTGAGCAGGCACTTGCACAGTCCCGCTCAGCATATTTTGAGTTCTTGCACAAGCGCCGCCTTGAAAAAGGTGGCGGTGCAACAATAAACGGGGCCCATGCCATGGGGATACATTCAGGCAGGCACAACATGCGCCAGGTCTGTATACCTCCCAGTTCCAGCACTGCATGGACGTCACCGTCCATGCTGTGGTGGAACTTTTTGTCGGTTCCCATTGTGGTGCCTGATTTCAAGGCACTGCCATGGGTATGGCCAAAGGACTGCCGACTGTATTATGAGTTACTCATTTTCAACTCGTAATACGGTCGGCTGTCCTTGTCTCGGCTTTGGCGCTGGGAGGCAGCATGGAGCTTTACTTCGGTCGTTGACAAGAATTAAAGATAAGAAAGGGGGATTTTCATACCTTTTCATGTTCTTGTATGGACATCACCGTTAGATGTGAAGGAGTGGATCTTAGTCCTGGCACCTGACGGTACTATAGGGGCATACAGGAAAGGGGTGTTACCTAAACCGTATGTTAACCTCTATGCACCAAAATAGTCATACCGGAAAACCCGTTGTCTGTTAGGTACCTTTTTATATATCCTCGGTGTGACCACTCTCACTGGGAAACATTCGCATGAGTCAGCGCCGTCCAAACTGGCAATTCCGGGCGCTGTATTAAGACATAAATGAAGTCGGTATGGTCATAATTAAAGCCTAAGAGGGTCCAATTCAAAGAAGGAAGGGGGGCTGGCGAGGAGCGGGTTCTTACCGAGTTGTTTGTCTGTTACCGGCGACTCGTCAGGACCGGACCACACGTAGCGCGATGACGTCACTCGGACGTATTAAGCGCTCGTGAGTGGATTGCCATAGAAAAAAGACTCGCTCAGGAGCTCGGCTGACCCATAATACTGGAGTTGATTAGGTCAAACCACAGGGAATCAGTCAAAAAGGGAAGAACTTGTGCTGTCAACTCCCTGATGAAAAAATCATCTGTTGTTTAGTACTGCCACTTGTTTACTAATCTCTTCATATTCATTTAATCCACGTTTTATGGTGTCGAATAGGTGTATAAAGCGGCATTCACGGAGGCTCAGTACATGGCTGAAGTCTCCTCCTCTGGGATGAGGTGTCACTTTTTCTAGGACACACCATTTTAAACTGTCTGGTGTATGTTCAAATTTCGTGAAATGCTCGTACAAGACTATGACCAATATACGAATGAAATACTTGCCCAATTGGGAGTTGAAGGCAACTATGAAAAACTAAAAGGTGACCCGACAAGTGACATATTAAAGAAGATCAAATCTATAACCACAGAAGGTTTAGGGTTAGGTTTCATTAATAAACATGAGTACGACTACCTCAATAACAAACACCCTAGAACACCAACCATTTATACTTTGCCGAAAATTCATAAAAGAATGCAGAACCCACCAGGTAGACCGATCATTTCCGGTTGCGGTTCCCTTCTGGAGCCTTTGTGCAAATTCATTGATACATTTCTGAAACCCATAGCGGAAGACACTGCAACGTACCTAAAGGATACGATGCAAACCATCATGCTCCTAGACGGACGTCCACATGACCCTAGGAAGAGTCTTCTTGCCACAATGGACATCCAATCTTTATACACAAACATTCCCCAGAAGCAAGCACTGACAGTCATCGAGCTAGTTTTAAATTCACGCCCAGCACCTCATCGTGTACCAACAGAATTCATTATTGAACTCCTAACGCTGGCCATGACCAAGAACTTTTTCACATTTTTGGGTAAATACTATATTCAAACAAAGGGAGTGGCGATGGGGGCAAGCTTTGCCCCCAATCTGGCTATAATCTTTATGGACGCATTCGAGCAGGCAAATGTCCTTAATGATATTAATCCTTACCTCAACCACATAGGGTTATGGCGTCGTTATATAGATGACGTTTTAATCATATGGAACGGCAACACAGAGGAATTAACTTCCTTTCACGAGTGGCTGAACACGCGTTCCCCTGACATCCAGTTCACTGTAGAATTTGATAAATCCAAAATCAACTTTCTGGACATCACAATTAATGCTGATCAGGGTGTGTTATACACCAGACTATATCGTAAGAGTAGCGAACGTAATACGTTACTCCGGTACAGTAGTCACCATCCCCGCAACCTCAGGGACAACCTCCCTTTTGTGCAATTCCTGAGGTTGCGGAGGAACTGCACCAGAAAGGAGGATTTCTTCAATGAATCAGCAGGCCTCCTAGCCCGTTTGATAGACAGAGGCTATCCCATCAGGCTTCTAAAACAGGCACGCAAACGGGCCTGGTATAACCACAGAGAACACCTTCTGGAAGGAAGAGATAACCAAAGACAAAAAGAGGATAGAATAGTGTGTGTTACCACCTATTCTACAAAAAGCAATAAGATCAAAAAAATAATTAACCAACACTGGCATATGACTGCTGATGAACTTGGAGATGCGCCCCTACCGCTACATGCCTTTAAGAAGGCTAAAAATATAAGAGATCATGTTGTGAAAGCTCTACTACCGAGCATTAATCCACCAAGTCAAACTGTTCTGTGGGGGATCCCACCAGTGAAAGGCCACGTGAAATGTGGAAACTGTAAAGCATGCCCACTAACTCAAGAAATAAAAACCTTCACACACAACAACCACACACATGTACTGAAAGAACACAGTAACTGTAACTCGAGTGGAGTTATTTATGCGATCACTTGCCCGTGTGGTTTTGTCTATATTGGACAAACTACACAAAGGGTAAAGTGTCGCATATTACAACACGTGAGCCGTATTAAATGTAAAACCCAGGGGCCCCCCTTGTGGAGCATTTCACGAAATTTGAACATACACCAGACAGTTTAAAATGGTGTGTCCTAGAAAAAGTGACACCTCATCCCAGAGGAGGAGACTTCAGCCATGTACTGAGCCTCCGTGAATGCCGCTTTATACACCTATTCGACACCATAAAACGTGGATTAAATGAATATGAAGAGATTAGTAAACAAGTGGCAGTACTAAACAACAGATGATTTTTTCATCAGGGAGTTGACAGCACAAGTTCTTCCCTTTTTGACTGATTCCCTGTGGTTTGACCTAATCAACTCCAGTATTATGGGTCAGCCGAGCTCCTGAGCGAGTCTTTTTTCTATGGCAATCCACTCACGAGCGCTTAATACGTCCGAGTGACGTCATCGCGCTACGTGTGGTCCGGTCCTGACGAGTCGCCGGTAACAGACAAACAACTCGGTAAGAAACCGCTCCTCGCCAGCCCCCCTTCCCTCTTTGAATTGGACCCTCTTAGGCTTTAATTATGACCATACCGACTTCATTTATGTCTTAATACAGCGCCCGGAATTGCCAGTTTGGACGGCGCTGACTCATGCGAATGTTTCCCAGTGAGAGTGGTCACACCGAGGATATATAAAAAGGTACTTAACAGACAACGGGTTTTCCGGTATGACTATTTTGGTGCATAGAGGTTAACATACGGTTTAGGTATCACCCCTTTCCTGTATGCCCCTATAGTACCGTCAGGTGCCAGGACTAAGATCCACTCCTTCACATCTAACGGTGATGTCCATACAAGAACATGAAAAGGTATGAAAATCCCCCTTTCTTATCTTTAATTCTTGTCAACGACCGAAGTAAAGAATGACATTGTGGTAAATACTCCCATCATGTGTTTCTTTACAGTAACGGACGATGCCCTTTATGAGAACCGTATTTATTACTTCTGTTATCATCACCCGATTAATTATGTTGAAGGTCCACGACCACTAAATTGGTAAGCATTTACACCTCTCTGTTTCAGTAAAAAAACCTTAATGACATCTATTCAGTTGGGAACCAATAATTAATATATCGACTACTCCTTATGAATTGTAGGAGTGGGACTGTGGCCAAGTTTCTTCACGTTCTTCTAGACGCAGGAGGACTGTGAACATCCCATAAAAAGCTAATTGGGTAAGAAAACACTTGAGGACCATGTGCCTCCTTTTTTAAAAAATTATTCCTTGCACCCACCTAAAGATTACCTTAATTTATTGTAGGCCCACAGCTTATTAGCCACGGTACCAAGGCTGTGCCATACACGTCCTGAGGAAGACCCGCAGGTCGAGGTCCCCAGTCACCCCTGTACCCCAAGACGGGTCGAAACGTCGACGCCCCTTTTCCACAAACAGGACCACTATTTTTTCGAACATTATACATGCCAGTCAAGACTGTATGAATGTTTAAAATGGAATAATATTATCAGTGGCCTGACTGAATAATACGCTGAATCTTTTTGCAGTATTGTTTCAATTAAATAAAACCCTATGTCACTTTTCTGTTGAGGCTTACACCCCTTTTTCTCCAAACCACTTTTTTCTTCTTTTTTCCGGCACCCTTGTAGAAGCACGTTGCTCTTTCTTCTACCGTTCGCTTTGAATATTGTATAAATGTATATATAAATTTCTCGCTGTGTTTGGAGTAATCTATTAAAACTCCTTTTTGTAAATAAATCAGTATTGTTAGGTGGTTGCTTTTTTAACATAATGAATATCTTTTGATTAAATCCACAAGAGGAGATTAACTCTAATCCTCATTTAGCCTTGAAAATGATCAACTGTGAGTATATGATTCATTGAGCTGACAATCAATCACGGGTTGGGCCATTGTTTTTGTTGATAATACTGATCACCCAGGTCCAACAACCGTTTTGGGTTACCCCATTTTTATAATGGTTACCTTGTGCAGGGATTCCTGCGAGGGTCTTGTCTAAATATTTTTTGTTGTATGAGAGATGCGGTTGAACCATTTTGTCTGTTGTATGATTTTGCCCTCGATTGTATTTGATCACATGTTCTAACTCCAGAGTGTGTTTTCCTGTGTAACATGTCTGAAAAAGAAACACTGTCCTACACGGAAGCATATATTGACCAGCTATTGAGTAAGGAGGGAGCCAGTGGTATATTGGGTAGTAGCAGTAATGACATCACACTGAATGAGAAAGTTGCAAAATTAGAACGCCTAGAGAAGAAACTAATAAGAACGAGACTTCACGGACACACTTTGGCAAAATATCTGAAAGCAAACGTGATTCCGGTAGGGTTAAGAGTCAGGAACGAACCGGCTATATTTGTTGAGAACCCTAAGTTTAAAGAAAACTTTAGCTTCGTCTCCAACACATGCTCACGCCACTGGATGGTGTTGGGGATTGAGACAGCTGTGATAGAAGCTGAGAGGTTAATAAAGGAAATAGCTGATCTCAAAAAAGAAATTATCGAAGATAAAGCTCTAATCAATGCCAAAGAGGCCTTAGAGCGTGTAGAAAAAACTATACGTGAATTTGAATTGTATACCCAAGCCACAAAGCTAGATAAGGTAGCTAAAGACATAACATTTTTTGACAAAAAGGTGGTATACCCATACCTACAGGAAGGGTATTATACAAGGGAACAACCAGGGACCTACTCCAGTAGAGGTAGACGAGGATACAGACAGTTTACCACTTTTTCAGGATCCTCGTTTGGCAGCAACGCTGATAGCGATTCTGAACAAGCAGGTACTAGCACTGACACAACCACTTCAGGTAACCATTATCCAGATCAAACTAATTTTTTAGAGCAGGACCAATGGTGGGAACCACGAGGACGAGGACGTCCCTGGGGGAGGCCCAGGGGCTCACGATCACAGAATTGGAACAGCGGCAGGGGGAAACCCAAAAGCAGAGGTCAGACACAGTTCCAACAGACATCTCATGGAGAGATACAAACCAGGAGGCAACACTACAGATGGTAGTCCACAAACCTGAGAACCCAATAATTAACCTCTCTAAATATCAGTTGCACCAAGATGAGCAAAGTGTGCTAGAAAAAGGCCTTTCTTTTGTACCAACGTCAATGCCCAATCCATTTAATCTTAAAGTGGAGTTACACCACTTTTTCAGAAAAATACGACTTAGACACTATTTTCAAAAAGTCCCACACAACCCCGTCTTCTCTGGAAGTGGCCTCAGACCTCCATTCAAATTTAATCCTCCTGCACACCAGATGCCTTCAAAAATATTGGCCTTTGAACAACTAGTACTGAGGGATGTAGAGAACACACTGCTAGAAAGACAATATGTTCAATACAACATCACTAAGGCAGAACGACTAGCACTTACGACACTAAAAGAAAATGCCAGTATTGTCATAAAACCGGCCGACAAAGGCGGAGCCATTGTCGTACAAGACTATGACCAATATACAAATGAAATACTTGCCCAATTGGGAGTTGAAGGCAACTATGAAAAACTAAAAGGTGACCCGACAAGTGACATATCAAAGAAGATCAAATCTATAACCACAGAAGGTTTAGGGTTAGGTTTCATTAATAAACATGAGTACGACTACCTCAATAACAAACACCCTAGAACACCAACCATTTATACTTTGCCGAAAATTCATAAAAGAATGCAGAACCCACCAGGTAGACCGATCATTTCCGGTTGCGGTTCCCTTCTGGAGCCTTTGTGCAAATTCATTGATACATTTCTGAAACCCATAGCGGAAGACACTGCAACGTACCTAAAGGATACGATGCAAACCATCATGCTCCTAGATGGACGTCCACATGACCCTAGGAAGAGTCTTCTTGCCACAATGGACATCCAATCTTTATACACAAACATTCCCCAGAAGCAAGCACTGACAGTCATCGGGCTAGTTTTAAATTCACGCCCAGCACCTCATCGTGTACCAACAAAATTCATTATTGAACTCCTAACGCTGGCCATGACCAAGAACTTTTTCACATTTTTGGGTAAATACTATATTCAAACAAAGGGAGTGGCGATGGGGGCAAGCTTTGCCCCCAATCTGGCTATAATCTTTATGGACGCATTCGAGCAGGCAAATTTCCTTAATGATATTAATCCTTACCTCAACCACATAGGGTTATGGCGCCGTTATATAGATGACGTTTTAATCATATGGAACGGCAACACAGAGGAATTAACTTCCTTTCACGAGTGGCTGAACACGCGTTCCCCTGACATCCAGTTCACTGTAGAATTTGATAAATCCAAAATCAACTTTCTGGACATCACAATTAATGCTGATCAGGGTGTGTTATACACCGGACTATATCGTAAGAGTAGCGAACGTAATACGTTACTCCGGTACAGTAGTCACCATCCCCGCAACCTCAGGAACAACCTCCCTTTTGGGCAATTCCTGAGGTTGCGGAGGAACTGCACCAGAAAGGAGGATTTCTTCAATGAATCAGCAGGCCTCCTAGCCCGTTTGATAGACAGAGGCTATCCCATCAGGCTTCTAAAACAGGCACGCAAACGGGCCTGGTATAACCACAGAGAACACCTTCTGGAAGGAAGAGATAACCAAAGACAAAAAGAGGATAGAATAGTGTGTGTTACAACCTATTCTACAAAAAGCAATAAGATCAAAAAAATAATTAACCAACACTGGCATATGATTGCTGATGAACTTGGAGATGCGCCCCTACCGCTACATGCCTTTAAGAAGGCTAAAAATATAAGAGATCATGTTGTGAAAGCTCTACTACCGAGCATTAATCCACCAAGTCAAACTGTTCTGTGGGGGATCCCACCAGTGAAAGGCCACGTGAAATGTGGAAACTGTAAAGCATGCCCACTAACTCAAGAAATAAAAACCTTCACACACAACAACCACACACATGTACTGAAAGAACACAGTAACTGTAACTCGAGTGGAGTTATTTATGCGATCACTTGCCCGTGTGGTTTTGTCTATATTGGACAAACTACACAAAGGGTAAAGTGTCGCATATTACAACACGTGAGCCGTATTAAATGTAAAACCCAGGGGGCCCCCCTTGTGGAGCATTTCACGAAATTTGAACATACACCAGACAGTTTAAAATGGTGTGTCCTAGAAAAAGTGACACCTCATCCCAGAGGAGGAGACTTCAGCCATGTACTGAGCCTCCGTGAATGCCGCTTTATACACCTATTCGACACCATAAAACGTGGATTAAATGAATATGAAGAGATTAGTAAACAAGTGGCAGTACTAAACAACAGATGATTTTTTCATCAGGGAGTTGACAGCACAAGTTCTTCCCTTTTTGACTGATTCCCTGTGGTTTGACCTAATCAACTCCAGTATTATGGGTCAGCCGAGCTCCTGAGCGAGTCTTTTTTCTATGGCAATCCACTAACGAGCGCTTAATACGTCCGAGTGACGTCATCGCGCTACGTGTGGTCCGGTCCTGACGAGTCGCCGGTAACAGACAAACAACTCGGTAAGAAACCGCTCCTCGCCAGCCCCCCTTCCCTCTTTGAATTGGACCCTCTTAGGCTTTAATTATGACCATACCGACTTCATTTATGTCTTAATACAGCGCCCGGAATTGCCAGTTTGGACGGCGCTGACTCATGCGAATGTTTCCCAGTGAGAGTGGTCACACCGAGGATATATAAAAAGGTACTTAACAGACAACGGGTTTTCCGGTATGACTATTTTGGTGCATAGAGGTTAACATACGGTTTAGGTAACACCCCTTTCCTGTATGCCCCTATAGTACCGTCAGGTGCCAGGACTAAGATCCACTCCTTCACATCTAACGGTGATGTCCATACAAGAACATGAAAAGGTATGAAAATCCCCCTTTCTTATCTTTAATTCTTGTCAACGACCGAAGTAAAGAATGACATTGTGGTAAATACTCCCATCATGTGTTTCTTTACAGTAACGGACGATGCCCTTTATGAGAACCGTATTTATTACTTCTGTTATCATCACCCGATTAATTATGTTGAAGGTCCACGACCACTAAATTGGTAAGCATTTACACCTCTCTGTTTCAGTAAAAAAACCTTAATGACATCTATTCAGTTGGGAACCAATAATTAATATATCGACTACTCCTTATGAATTGTAGGAGTGGGACTGTGGCCAAGTTTCTTCACGTTCTTCTAGACGCAGGAGGACTGTGAACATCCCATAAAAAGCTAATTGGGTAAGAAAACACTTGAGGACCATGTGCCTCCTTTTTAAAAAAAAATTATTCCTTGCACCCACCTAAAGATTACCTTAATTTATTGTAGGCCCACAGTTTATTAGCCACGGTACGAAGGCTGTGCCATACACGTCCTGAGGAAGACCCGCAGGTCGAGGTCCCCAGTCACCCCTGTACCCCAAGACGGGTCGAAACGTCGACGCCCCTTTTCCACAAACAGGACCACTATTTTTTCGAACATTATACATGCCAGTCAAGACTGTATGAATGTTTAAAATGGAATAATATTATCAGTGGCCTGACTGAATAATACGCTGAATCTTTTTGCAGTATTGTTTCAATTAAATAAAACCCTATGTCACTTTTCTGTTGAGGCTTACACCCCTTTTTCTCCAAACCACTTTTTTCTTCTTTTTTCCGGCACCCTTGTAGAAGCACGTTGCTCTTTCTTCTACCGTTCGCTTTGAATATTGTATAAATGTATATATAAATTTCTCGCTGTGTTTGGAGTAATCTATTAAAACTCCTTTTTGTAAATAAATCAGTATTGTTAGGTGGTTGCTTTTTTAACATAATGAATATCTTTTGATTAAATCCACAAGAGGAGATTAACTCTAATCCTCATTTAGCCTTGAAAATGATCAACTGTGAGTATATGATTCATTGAGCTGACAATCAATCACGGGTTGGGCCATTGTTTTTGTTGATAATACTGATCACCCAGGTCCAACAACCGTTTTGGGTTACCCCATTTTTATAATGGGCGCCAAAGTCCTAATCAGGCCCTGGACTGTCTAGCTCAGACAGCTTTAACTGCCTTGTGATTGGGAATGAACTCAATAAACGGCAACGGCACATTTTTGATGGTTCCATTGTGCTTTGGTTTTATAATATACTTGCAGCCCCTCCCGACGTTGTCCGGGTATGAATTGCTGCCGGCCAGTAGTATATTGTTTTGTAGGATTTCGTTTTGATAGCATTTCTTATCTGTGACAGGCCTGTGAAACGCTCCGATTCACAGTGCACTGCTGATGCACTTAAGAGTGCGCGTTCAATAGTGTGTGAACTCGAGTATGTTGCTGGAGATGTGGGCCGCCGTGCCACCAATGTACTTACCGGGGGAGGGTAAACACCCATTATTCCGCACCTTTCTTTCCGCATACCATCACTCCGCATACTTTCATTACGAAAGTACCATGACTCCGCAATGCCATTATTACGCATGGCATTACATTTTATATGCTTTTACCCGCATACATTTACAACGAAATTCGTTGTAAATGCATGAATGGTAAAAGCATGTTTTCTTTTTAATGTTTGGATAAGGTAATTATGGGTATAGGGGTATTTGTTTTGGGGTACTGAGGTATATGTTTTGGGGTGTTTGGGTATTTTAAGGGTTCAGATATAGTTTTGGGTTATAGGGTACAGGGGTAATTTTAGGGTTTAGGGATAGGTATGGGTTTTGGGGTACTGGGGTATTTTTAGGGTTCAGGGCTAGGTTTGGGTTTTGGGGTATAGGGGTATTATAGGGTTCAGGGGTAGGTTTGGGTTTTGGGGTACAGGGGTATTTCAGGGTTCAGGGGTAGGTTTGGGTTTTGGGATACAGGGTTATTTTTAGGGTTCAGGGGTAGGTTTGGGTTTTGGGGTACAGGGGTATTTTTAGGGTTCAGGGGTAGGTTTGGGTTTTGGGGTACAGGGGTATTTTAAGAGTTCATAGCCAGGTTTGGGTTTTGGGGTACAGGGGTATTTTAGGGTTCGGGGGTAGGTTTGGGTTTTGGGGTACAGTGGTATTTTTAGGGTTCAGGGCTAGGTTTGGGTTTTGGGGTACAGGGATATTTTTAGGGTTCTGGGGTAGGTTTGGGTTTTGAGGTACAGGGGTATTTATAGGGTTCAGGGCTAGGTTTGGGTTTTGGGGTACAGGGGCATTTTTAGGGTTTAGGGATAGGTTTGGGTTTTGGGGTACAGGGTATATTTATAGGGTTAAGATGGGTTAGTGTTTAAGGGTGTTGGGGTATTTTAAGGAGTAAGGGTGGGTTATGATTATGGGGTGCAGTGGTATTTAAAGGGAGCAGGGTGGGATTAGCACACAATATGAGACTTGGCATGAAGGGCGGAACGTACCACATGCCCCCAGCGTTTGTCACGCCCCCAGCACACGCCCACAGCACAACGCAGACACGCCCACAAGGGACTACTTTGCTGGCACAGTTCTTTTACCTTTTAAATGTATATGGTGGGCGTCTGCATAGCCTATGTCCTTCTGCTGCAACTGCCCTTTCCAACGCTGTATTGGGTGTTGTGATTGGTGCTGTGGTTCCTGAGATTACCCGCCTCAAAGGTTTGGGCTCTCTCTTTATTATATTAGTATGGATTGAGGTCGGAATAGAGTTCCATAATTTCACATGCATGTAGTAATGATGTCACCCAGTGTCTGCTATGGACAATAAAGACACACATTCCTTCTTAATGCCATGCTACCGGAAGCCTTACATGACATCAATCCAATGCAAGTGAGACACGTTGGCTTTACCAATGTTTACTTACAGCATTAACCCAGGCATTCTCTAGGGCAACATCAATCTAAATGAATTCTGTTTTATTTGGATATACTTACAGTTTCACTTTGCTATGCATTGTATAGATCTAGCCACAGTCCCCCTTATCTAGTAATGAGACTGATAGGCGACTGCATTATTTGTTGATTGCCCATAAACCTATTCTTGCGCGTAGATATTTTCAAGCTTAAAGTGAGCAGTCTCCATGGGCACCATCGTGAGCACTGTTGGGCGTCATTAAAGGGAAGCTCTTTGTTTCAAATTGTATTCACCTTACGCCTCACTTATCTCTGCTTTTCTAAGACTCATATTACTATCACTATTTTCTGTATTTTTCATTTTCAGCCCACATATTTTGGTAATTCATTAGGCCGAGTTTATAAGTATGCTCTACTGTGGGGTATGTGCTCAGAATTCTGTACAGGTCCGAGCTAGCTGTAAAACATTTACACTAAAATGTATTTTCTCTAACTTGTGTCTTGTAAAGCTTCCCAATATCTCATGGTTATCTGTGTGGCATTCCATACAAACCTCACTTAACCCATAGTCTATAGCAGGGTTCTCCCACCTGTTATGTAGTAAGAACGTCATCCCACTCTTCTGATATTATAAGTTTTGTAATAGTTGCAACACTGGATTGGTGACCTCCATATGCAAAATTACCAATAGTGCATCATTATTGCATCAGGCATGGCTGTCTGGAATAGTGTAAAAAAGGCAATAATATTACTAATAGATCTCTCCAAACCTGCACGAATAATCACATATCAGCTGAAAATATAGTTTGAAAATCCTGCGATTTCTTTCCAAACATCTGCTGATAATTTTTGAAAATACACACATTTTCGTCTTGAATACACACTTTTCTAGAGAAAGGGTCAAAGAAATGTACTGGGAATTCAATCAGGTGGAAAGTGTGAGCAAAACTGATGGACCGCACACCTTAGCGTTCAGAGATTTTAAACCCTGTCCTCAATATGATCACACTATTGATGAGATATTCCCAGCTATGGCACAGAAATTGTTTTTACAATTTAGATATAAGCCACTTCCTGTCGGGTGTTTTGTAGCAGATGCTGTCCCTAAGCACCACTTGATGATCAGTGCCTAGCATGCAAAGGAGGAACTGAATCTCTGGTCCATTTAATTATTCTTTTGCACCTACTAAAAAAAAAGTGAGATCTAAGTGATTATCCCCCTGTGCAGGTGTATAGTTTTTTTGGTTCGAGACACCATCCTGAGGTGCACTGAATTCTAAGCACTGACACTAGGAGAGTTGTAGTATTCGGTCTAGCAAATGCACTATGGATTAGATTCTCGAAATGTATTGTGCGACCTTTTAATCCAACTCAGTACTGTATGACGGTTTTTAAAATTGTTTTTATTCTTTGAGATGTATGTTTTAGGTGTTGGACTCCCTGTTCTACTATCGATGTGTGGCGTGGGTAGTTACCTCCTTTAAAAAATGTTACAACTCCTAAAGAATGGTTTGAGTGTGTCTTTAGGAATCACTGTGCACACGAGGGTCTACATATGATTAGTAAGGGCAATATCCCATACAGCAATGCTGTAATCAATAGGACATCTGCCTCGCTCTCTCTAAGGAAGCATTGTTGTGTTTTACTGTATTTTTATCCTAATTTAATTTTTGTATATATCATGAATGCTATATTTTAATTATCTTATGAGATGCACTTTATAAGATCCCAGTGATCGAAAATAAAGATTATGATTATGATGATGATATTAATTCAAAGAAACAAAAGCTTCGAAATTAGTAGGTTGGTCTGCACACAAGAGTGCACTAACAGGTAGCTGGAGAGCTACCGGCAGCTCACAAGCTAAACGTTGGAGAAACCTGGTCTATAGATGTAAATGTAAATTGATACTTGTATAGCGCACTACTCACCCGCAAGGGTCTCAAGGCGCTTGTACGAATACCGCTGTGGAACCCATCCTGGCTTTCCCTGTGAGAGGTCCACTCCTGGGCACCCCCAAGGTGGAGGCCAGGCATCCTTAGTGTTGTGGGGGCTGTTGTGGAGATTAAGCAAGCTATTGCCCAGAGTTACAGAGCGGGACTCCATGATTGGAATAGGCACCATGGCGAGAATTATCAGGTCCGTTGAATTTTGAGTCCAAGACCCGCCGAGGCGGGGAATTGAACCCTGGTCCCCTGCCAGACCTCTGCATCAGGGTCTGCTACTCTAACCATTGAGCCACACTTCCCCACTATAGAATGATTCCAGGCATTTAACATAGCAATATTCTAGGTCTGGAAACAGACATCAATGAAAAAGGGTTGCCATTGGTCTGGACAACTCAAACATTAGATGTTCTGAGTCTAAACAAGCATCTCGTTACCTGTTTTCAAGTTGTACAGGAAAGCTAGTTTCACACAGACGTGTGACAGCTTATTTTTTTGATCAAGTGAGACATTTAATCCTGACTTTACATGCTAATTTCAACTTTTTCATTTAATCTTACAGAGTTTGTTGCAGTAAATATTTCTTGTGACACCCACCATGCAGGACCAAGGTAAGAGGCTTCTTATTTGCTTTGCCAATAACACTGGTACTTAAATAACAGCTTAAGGGCCTGCAAAGTTGTGAAAAGGCTTTGCACTGTGATTGCTACATTCATCAGTGTATTCATCAAATTACCACCTCATTTGTGTATCCATTCATTAAAGCATGCATCCCTCATCCAGCAGTTATACAGACCCACTCTGCTACTTTGTTGATCCTTGAGTGAGGATGTATAATCTACATCTGTCAATCCAAAATTGCACAATATTGATCATTAGCCATTAAAAAACCATCATAGGTACGCTTTTTCTTAATTGTATGCATTGCAGATTGATTGTATGATGTGCAGACTAAATATCTGAGAAATAATATTGTGTGGACGAAATATCGTGTCAGAAATATCGAAGACAAAAATATCATGAAGGTAAGCTTCTATAGGTAAGCAACGTTTTACTATATATAACTCAACATAAAAATACCTTGACGATATATATCTTCCAGGTATGTAGATGTGGAGTTAAGAATAGTAAATCCCTACTTACCTATTTGCATTTACCTTCTCAATATTTAGGTCTTCGATATTTTTGACACGATATTCTCTCCACACTATAGGGGGTCATTAGGATTGCGGACGGACTTGAGTCCTCCGCGACCCCTGAGTAGGAGGGAACGTCCGCATGGGCTGTGGCGTTCCCTCTGTGCAGATTAGGATGTGACCGCCAGGGTGGCGGTCACATCCTCTATTTTTAATATTGCGGCGGATGGAGCTTCAAGCTGCACCCGCAGCAATGTTAAAAATGCACGCATTGCATTTGTATGTAGAAAGTGGCAAGCACCGCGCAGTGCCTGCCGCTTACTGCATACAAATGCAGGGGGGTACCATAGGTACCCACCATGTGCACCCCCCACCCCCCTTCACCTAGGGGGCCCGCAACGGGCCCCCGAAGTGAAGTTACACATGCTTTTCCACGGCGGAAAAGCCGCAGCGGAAAAGCATGTTTCCAAGCACATCCTAATCTGGCTGGCGGTGTCTGAGAGACACCGTCACCATATTAGTGCTTTTCCGCCGCGGTTGTAAGCCAACCACGGAGGAAAAGCTGCGGACGGAAACCAGGACCCACCAGCCATCCTAATGTGGCGGTGGGTCTTGGTGGGTCGGGAGAGGATTTTACGCATCTTCCAGGCCGGCGGTGGCTTCCGCCGGCCCGGAGGATGCGGAAAATCCTCCATCCTAATCAGCCCCTTTTAATTTGTTTTTCCGATATTTTGTCAGTGATCCGATTTCCCAAACAATTTGAACAAAGTGTGGAAAGCAAGACGAACCGTGGGAAATTGCAGTATGTGTGAGAGGTGAGTTTTCACCTCTTCCAGCCACTTTCATTAGAGCTGTTTTAACATCTAGTGAAAGAAGTAGTAGGTTCTTAGAGAGAACCAATACTTCCAAAACATTTGAAACTAGGATGCGAACATTCCTTATCATGATGCTGGAATTTATAAATATATCTTTTGTTGGTAGAACAGTTCCAAAATGTGAAAAGAAATCTTAAGACCATTGCTGAAAAAGACTACTTTGGTCAGAAATGACCAAGCCAATTTTAGACCAAATCCTGGCTTTCTTTTGCTAAATTCCTGGGGAGAAAAGCAGTTGCCTCCATTGCAATACCATGTCAGTGTTTTACATCATCTGTGAAAATCGTGTTTTCCATCACCTGTGGGTAAGTTTTAACATAAATAGAGGAACTGTATCCATTTTAGATTCAGTGACTGATAACCTTGAATAGATTGGATAACAATGAACAGGGCTTTGTGGTGCTGTTGTACTAAGCAATATTCAACGTTGTAAACCATCCAGTTCTATCACAGTGAGTAGAACTAGCAGGTTCTAATCCTTGCCTCGTGTCCTTCCTACCACTATCACTGCCCTGGGTGACCCACACCCTTAGCCTAGTCTATGAAGTGCTGCAAGGATCATCGCTCTCTACTTATTTATCAATAACTCTGTGCCGCCTCTTGTACTCCAATTAGAGATCATTAGTTCGATCCATAGTTGTGAGAAGATTATACGCAGATGGCATTACATGCAGAAGAGAAACTCACAGTAGATTTAAGCCACATACCCTGGCAGTTGCCTCTGGAATGCCTCAGAATGTGCTAAATCTTAACTTACTTAGATAGTGGTTTTGTTGTTTACGCCACAGACTGGCTCTTGTTCTTTGGCCAGAATTGATGGGACAAAGTCCAAATCTAGAGGATCGGGTATGCAACACAGGGGCTGAGGCACCAACATCTATGCCATTAAAATAGCAGCAGTTACAAAAAGTGTTTTGTTAACTCAGAATGTTGAGGAGACTACTTCCATACTTATACTTTCTGACCAGATACAAGTCATAAATGCTTTCGTGCCATTGCAATTCTTATTGTAATCCTATCTAAAAGTGCACCCAGAAGTCAGATATTGCAAAACTTTACGGCATAAAGAATGTGGAAAAACAGCCGCGGCCCGTGGAGGGAGTTCCGTGGGGCAGAGACGCTAGGGTTGGGCAGGGTGGTGGTTGCTAAAAACCGGAATATGGATAATTACCTCCAATTATCCAGATTTTAGCAACCCACACCTGGCTCCTCCCCCGCCCCACCTCTCTGCCCCACGGAACTCCCTCCATGGGCAGCGGCCAGGGCCGGACTGGGAACCAAAACCGGCCCTGGCAAAGTACTCGCCCCCCCCCCACTCGGGAGTGGGGGGTTGGAGGTGTCACGAGCGCTTTGTTACAGCCGGTTTTTGGCCGATTTTGTTGCAGGGCCGCTTTCGCAGCAATGCTGCAAAAACGGCCCTGTTACAAAATCGGCCCCCAGGGGCTCAAAACCGGCCCCCACCCTTGCGGCGCACCGGGGGATTGCCCCGTGCCCGCTATGGCCACTCCGGGCCTGGCAGCGACTGTGAAAAAATTGATCAATTTTAAAGTCCTGTGCTTGGTCCTTGTATGACATTGGTCAATGATGTGTAAGGTACAAAGTGACTCGGTGCGATCCATGTAGAGAACTGTGGTCCACATCAAGAAGCCAGATGATGGATGCTCAGTACATACAAGAAAATTTGAAATTAGACCCTTAAACTAACTTGTAACACAAAATACATGACATCGCGTGGGAGTTCAAAAATTGTACTACCATTTTCAATTAAAAAAAATGTTAAAGCTGTTTATTTGGTGATTAATTCCTTTAATCATTTCTCAACATGCAATTTTATCATCCAAATGATGCCAACATAACATTACAAAGACATGTGCTTTCAAAAAACAAATTAACAAAACAAACCAAAACATAACATTCTTCTGTACATGGTTGTCCAGTATAGGTTCACAAAAACCAGAATAATGCCAGATGTTCAGGATAAGCAGCAGCAGCTGTGTTAATGATTCTTCCCTAAGTTTATTGCATGCACATTTTCTTCTGGTGGGTGTTCTCAAAATATAATATGGGCCTGGGCCTCATGGATCAACGTTGGTATTCTGCTGTAGTTCCGCGATTAGCAACTTAACCATTGAACCAGATCCCCTTCGCAAGGGATTGGTCATAGTGCTAGCAAAACATTTAAATGAGCCCACTCCATTTAATCTGACATGGAGTTAGTTGCGTATCACCGGTTTTAAATATTTAATTTTGATCACAGTTTAGTCTTCTCTTGGCACTATGAAGGAGATGACTTTGAAATCCATTTTAAGTTCCCTACTCCATGAGTTTTAGGTTGTTTATGGGCATTATCTCGAGTTTTCCAGAATATATTCTTTGTGCTTATATCACAAACAATTCAGAAAAGTGGGTGGTGATGGACAGAGTATCTGAATTAAGCAGAACAGTTCAAAGATCAGGGCTTGATCCATCACCGTTTTTTAGCTCACTGCACCATCCCAGCTCAGAACCCGGCTACATGCAAATTAGTCTGTCCCTGGCCCAGTGCATCATGGGAACAGGGCAGACCAAACTACCAAGCCAATTCTTATACTGGGAAGGAAACAAGCTTCCGGGGACCGGTTTCTGGCATTTCAGCCGTTTTCAGCCCGGCTTGCTTGAATCCTGATGGTGCAGTGAGCAAGGGACTCACATCTGAGTATACCCTTCCACGCTTATGGTGGACAAAACGATTCAGAAAAGGGGGTGGTGATGGACAGAGTATCTGAATTAAGCAGAACACTCCTACCCAGTCCAAAGATCAGGGCTTGATCCATCACCGTTTTTTAGCTCACTGCACCATCCCAGCTCAGAACCCGGCTACATGCAAATTAGTCTGTCCCTGGCCCAGTGCATCATGGGAACAGGGCAGACCAAACTACCAAGCCAATTCTTATACTGGGAAGGAAACAAGCTTCCGGGGACCGGTTTCTGGCATTTCAGCCGTCTTCGGCCCGGCTTGCTTGAATCCTGGTGGTGCAGTGAGCAAGGGACTCACATCTGAGTATACCCTTCCACGCTTATGGTGGACAAAACGATTCAGAAAAGGGGTGGTGATGGACAGAGTATCTGAATTGAGCAGAATACTCCTACCCAGTCCAAAGATCAGGGCTTGATCCATCACCGTTTTTTAGCTCACTGCACCATCCCAGCTCAGAACCCGGCTACATGCAAATTAGTCTGTCCCTGGCCAAATGCATCGTGGGAACAGGGCAGACCAAACTACCAAGCCAATTCTTATACTGGGAAGGAAACAAGCTTCCGGGGACCGGTTTCTGGCATTTCAGCCGTCTTCGGCCCGGCTTGCTTGAATCCTGATGGTGCAGTGAGCAAGGGACTCACATCTGAGTATACCCTTCCACGCTTATGGTGGACAAAATGATTCAGAAAAGGGGGTGGTGATGGACAGAGTATCTGAATTAAGCAGAACACTCCTACCCAGTCCAAAGATCAGGGCTTGATCCATCACCGTTTTTTAGCTCACTGCACCATCCCAGCTCAGGACCCAGCTACACTCAAATTAGTCTGTCCCTGGCCCAGTGCATCATGGGAACAGGGCAGACCAAACTACCAAGCCAATTCTTATACTGGGAAGGAAACAAGCTTTCGGGGACCGGTTTCTGGCATTTCAGCCGTCTTCGGCCCGGCTTGCTTGAATCCTGATGGTGCAGTGACCAAGGGACTCACATCTGAGTATACCCTTCCACACTTATGGTGGACAAAACGATTCAGAAAAGGGGGTGGTGATGGACAGAGTATCTGAATTAAGCAGAACACTCCTACCCAGTCCAAAGATCAGGGCTTGATCCATCACCGTTTTTAGCTCACTGCACCATCCCAGCTCAGAACCCGGCTACATGAAAATTAGTCTGTCCCTGGCCCAGTGCATCATGGGAACAGGGCAGACCAAACTACCAAGCCAATTCTTATACTGGGAAGGAAACAAGCTTCCGGGGACCGGTTTCTGGCATTTCAGCCGTCTTCGGCCCGGCTTGCTTGAATCCTTGTGGTGGAGTGAGCAAGGGACTCACATCTGAGTATACCCTTCCACGCTTATGGTGGAGAAAATGATTCAGAAAAGGGGGTGGTGATGGACAGAGTATCTGAATTAGGCAGAACACTCCTACCCAGTCCAAAGATCAGGGCTTGATCCATCACCGTTTTTTAGCTCACTGCACCATCCCAGCTCAGAACCCGGCTACATGCAAATTAGTCTGTCCCTGGCCCAGTGCATCATGGGAACAGGGCAGACCAAACTACCAAGCCAATTCTTATACTGGGAAGGAAACAAGCTTCCAGGGACCGGTTTCTGGCATTTCAGCCGTCCTCAGCCCGGCTTGCTTGATTCCTGATGGTGCAGTGAGCAAGGGACTCACATCTGAGTATACCCTTCCACGCTTATGGTGGACAAAACGATTCAGAAAAGGGGGTGGTATGGACAGAGTATCTGAATTAAGCAGAACACTCCTACCCAGTCCAAAGATCAGGGCTTGATCCATCACCGTTTTTTAGCTCACTGCACCATCCCAGCTCAGAACCCGGCTACATGCAAATTAGTCTGTCCCTGGCCCAGTGCATAATGGGAACAGGGCAGACCAAACTACCAAGCCAATTCTTATACTGGGAAGGAAACAAGCTTCCGGGGACCGGTTTCTGGCATTTCAGCCGTCTTCGGCCTGGGAAGGAAACAAGCTTCCGGGGACCGGTTTCTAGCATTTCAGCCGTCTTCGAAATGCCAGAAACCGGTCCCCGGAAGCTTGTCTCCTTTCCGGTGAAGAATTGGCTTGGTAGTTTGGTCTGCCCTGTTCTCATGAGGCACTGGGTCAGACTAATTTGCATATAGCCAGGTTCTGAACTGGGGTGATGCAGTGAGCTAAATACCGGTGATGGATCAAGCCCTGATCTCTTGACTGGGTAAGAGTGGTCTGCTTAATTCAGATACTCTGTCCATCACCACCCCCTTTTCTGAATCGTTTTGTCCACCATAAGCATGGAAGGGTATACTCAGATGTGAGTCCCTTGCTCACTGCACCACCAGGATTCAAGCAAGCCAGGCCGACGACGGCTGAAATGCCAGAAACCGGTCCCCGGAAGCTTGTTTCCTTCCCAGTATAAGAATTGGCTTGGTAGTTTGGTCTGCCCTGTTCCCATGAGGCACTGGGTCAGACTAATTTGCATATAGCCAGGTTCTGAACTGGGGTGATGCAGTGAGCTAAATAACGGTGATGGATCAAGCCCTGATCTCTTGACTGGGTAAGAGTGGTCTGCTTAATGCAGACACTCTGTTCATCACCAACCCCTTTTTGAATTATATCACAAACAAAGCAGTCTGTCCAATAGGTAAACAGAGCAGACAGCTGACATCCACTGATGGAAGTACAGTGATAATGATACTTTTTATTCTCACATTGTGATACATGAATCACCAGACAAAAGGCACCTGCTCATTACCAATTATTTGAAATTTCAGCACATTAGATGTTAGGATTCCATGGGAAATCCCTGCTTTAAATTCTAGAATACCATTTGAAAGAGAGGAGAGCGAATGATAAATCTGTTGCAATTCTTTGAATATCTTAAAAACGTTTTTAGCACCACTCTGTCTTGAAGATTAAAGGTACAATGCAAGCTTACCCTTTACATATTGCCAATCTCAGTTAAAACGTATGACCATAGAATCAAGTGGTTGCAAAAACTGAGAACATAATCACTTCTTATAGAAATATAGAATGAATGTATGTATGTATGCAGCATTTATATAGCAAAAACCTATCAACAAAGGTTGCAGAATGCTGTAGAGGGTTAAAGACAAGCATGCAGTCAACTAGTGATAGAAGAGGTAGTTGGTTATTATGTTTTTACTGCATTTTGATGTACTTTACTTTAAGGAAGTGCATATTCAACTCTTCCCTAAAACTGAGCAGCACTGGGACCACCCTTAAGCATTCAGGGATGTTGTTCCAGATCCTGGGTGTATAGGTGGAAAATTAATGCTGCCTTGTTTTTTCTGTATACATGTCTTTGTTTCGAGGCTGAGGATGTGCTGAGAGCCATCAGAGATGGTGAGCTTGTCCAAAAGATAAGCTGGAGTGTTGGTCAGGGTGGCTTTGTAAAGGATGCAGCTGGTTTTGAAGATGGCATGGGCCAGCAAGGGGAGCCAATGGAGTTCAACCAGGATCAGGGGACATGATCATATTTCTTCCGGCCCTCAATGAGATGTGCTGGGACATGTAGGATCCTCTTAAGATGTGGCAGTGGGGAATCTGGGAGGCAATGGAGCAGGGTGTTACCCCTGTACAGACGCAAGTCGACGAGGGCTTGAACCGCACTTCTGAAGTCACTTTCTACAAGAAACAGTTTTGCTTCCCTGGCAGCATAGCTTATTGCCTCCAGCAGAGCTGCTGTGGTGGGGATCTGTAAATATGGCAAGGCAGCAGAATACTTTCATCTGGTGGAATGAAATATAGCCCGCCAAATTCTGTATGAAACCCTACCTCTCTGATGCCGTTTGGGGAAGGTCTAAGGCGGGGCCCAATTTCACACTAACCATTTACGAGAGGTATAATTTAACCTATTCCTCCAGGGGAGGGATGGAACACGGACTAAAGCAGGCATTGCTTTCCCTGACTTGGATTAACCTCAGTAGAAAAGAGGCCCTTTCAGCAAAGACAACAAATACCCTTTATTGCTGAAAATAAGACAATACAAATTACCCAGAGCCAGAAATAGTGCAACTGTGACTAATCCCAGTAAAAACTCTTACATTTTACTTGTTCTTCTAAAAGTTTCCTAGCAGGAAGAAACTTATATCACACCCAAGGGAAAACATCATTTATCACGCAGTCGGAGCCACGTAATACCTTTACCATGAATGTGCCTTTATTATGAATATGCCTTTACCACGCATGCGTTTGCAAAGAGTTAGAATATATAATGCGTGGTAAAGAATTGCATGGTAAAGGCATTTGCACTTTTTCTATTTTATATAGCGCAAACTAGACCCGAGACATCGGGTATCAGAGCGCTTTACATTGCACCAGTTTCGTTACAGAAGGACACATTCATTTTTGATAGGCACGGAGGGATTAAGTGATTTGCCCAGAATCATAGGATGTTTAGGGTCGTTGCCGAGACTCAAACCCGGTTCCCCAGCTTCGAGGTCGACCGCTCTGGCCGAAAGGCTACATCCTCTCTCATCCTTTCCCTGCTTGGCAATGGACAGGCTCTAAAGGCATCTGTGGTAATTCCATGCGTGGCTCCGTCATACATCCACACCCAACCTGCTCTTCTCCACCCTATAATCGGTGCCTAGCTTGTTCAAGAGGTTGCAAGTGTTCCCTGGAATGATAGGGTTGAGACAAATAAGAAGCTGACAATGACGTGCCACAATTTAGCTCTGACCTGTACATCTCACACATTGCTTGGCTTCTCAGTTCAAGCCTTTGAGCTCTGCCACTTACTGGCGAAATCTCTGAGAACAATCGGTAACTTTTAGCTACTTCATAAAGTCAGAAACAGCTGGGTATTATACTAATATTCTGTCACAAAACTAAAAATTATGAAGCCAGAGACATTCTTCACGCTGAGCAGCACCTGGGAGGACGTTACCTCCAAGATGTCCCTATTAGGACGAGAAATGTGTCAGTAAACTCTGATTACATAACTATACTTCTATGAACAATTTCCTCATTTATTTTAATAACACAAATGATGACTTATTTGCAATTATGGAAACTTTTCAAAATCTCTCTTGGCTATTTAATTGATTTGAAGTATTAAACCTATTCCTATTTGAACCTCCGATAATGAGTAAAGAGTTCCTTGAATGAGACTGAAGCATTTTACAAAGCTGTAAGTTGCACATCAAGCATATTTTCGATTTTAGGGTAACATAAACCCTTTTTCCAGACCCATCAGTGTGCTCTGTCCTCTGCACTTACTGTCAGACAGAGACTACTTCAGTCACCAGTACTAGCCTCCTCTTTAGCCCCTATGAGCCACAGTGGCGGCTGATCCCTTTTTCAAATAGTGGGGCGATCAGGCGGGCACTCCAGACTTCCCTTAGGCGCAATCCCAAAGCTCTCAATCATGGTCTATTATAAACAGTGTTTATAAGGGCCACGATTAAGGGCTCTGGAGTTGAGGCTGAAGGCAGAGTGAGTTTCACACCCCACGTGTAAAAACAAAATAAACATTATGCGAAATAAAAAGAAAGAAAAACCTACTGACCTACTTTTACATGTTTGTTGCGCTGGAAGCAGGGAGGGCAATGCTCCTGCGCCCTAGTGGATGCCCCACCGCTGATCAGCCAGAGCAGAATGTGATTCAGGGTGGACTCCACCTAAAGAGACAACTGCTCAGGTGCAACAACAAAATGGTGATGGCTTGAATGCTTGAATCAATCTCTGCCTACATCCCAGTCCATCTTTTTTCACCCATCATGCACTTGACCGTGCTCCAATGGGAATAGCCAAGCCCGAATTGCTGGGCCAGGTACTCCATGAACAGGAACACAAGCAACCTAGGACCAGTTTCACTCTGATTATGGTGCCTCAGCCATATATAGCTTGGTTCCAGTGGCACAGTGAGCCTGGGACTCACCCCAGATATACCCACCATCATTAGGGTGTTAACAACAACAAGGTGATGGATGGGATACTGAATCAGTCTCAGTCACTGGGGATTCCTTGGGCCTTAGTGTTTAGGTGTGACTTCGCTGGCTGGCAAACTATGTTCTTAGTTGTACATGAATAAAGAGGTCAGGGGTTGACCCATTGATCGCTGTCATGCTTAAGTGCCGGCATTGTCCAGAGAAGGCAAAAGTTAGACTTCCTGAGGTATTCATCCTCTTTAAATGGTAAGAACTGCCCTGGGCTGCTTCAGATATGTCCGCATTGATCAAGAATGCAGGTTCTGTTGCAATCATTGCAATCATAATCAGTTGTTCAAGATTAAACAGTTATCTGAAGTGGTGAAGGAATGTAAATTTCACCTCCGTCTGGCAAAGCCTATCCTATCCTATTCCTTGATCCTTGATCACTGTAGTAGGCAGCTCTGATTTAAGCAAAAATCCGGTCCAGATTGTATTACTCAGACTCTTTGTTTATGGGTTTGTCAGTCTGTGCTCTCAGTAAAACATACAGAGCAATCGGGGGCACCCAGAGCCCCTTTTATACTTGGAAAAAAGGAAGCGCAATACCCAGGAACACACTCTGCTGCAGTGATTGCTAGCTACTCGGGAGTTCAGTGTAAGTGGCTGATATTTCTATACAGGACACGCTGAGCTAAATACCCAATCTTCTCTTGGCTTTTCTCTGGATCAAGTCCATTACAATCATTGCGATCAACCACAGCAATTTGGCTGTTATCTATTTGTTCAAAACCATTAGGTCGAATGTCAGATCACCATCAACTACTGGTGTAAAATTCTGAAATCAGGCTCCAGTAGGAGGTTGATTGTTGGGAATTAAGAAGGCTCCTTAACCCCTCCCCTGCTGATGACGGAACCTGTGAGAAGTTGGCCTGGTATATAATGCTCACTAATTCTTAGTGATCACTTTGTACCATGCCAAGCAACCCTTATGATGATGGTTGTAATTCAACCTTGTAGACCAGTTATCCTAGTGGTAACGTGGACAAAGCAGTCTTAGGCTAAACTCTGAAAGGCATGTGAAGCCAGCTGTTATACCATACACAACCCCCTTTAATACCAAATGAAAGGGACACCACACAGATATATATTGAAAATATATATTGATTTATTAACTATAAAATCCTCTGGACTCTTTATGAGCACAGAAGCACAAGCGTTAAATCACAAGACAGTTTAAAATACACAAAAGTTGCACAATATGGATGAGCCCTAGGGGCCACCTAAACCATATACTAAGAAAGTGGTATAAGAGATGCCAATGGGAAAGTGAACAGGCCTAGGGCCTCGGGAATCGCTGGAGCTATTCGAGACTAGCAGTGACTAAGTCGGGAGAGGCCCACGGGACTCGGGTGCAGTGTTCAAAGTGCACGCACTTTCCAATGCAAAGTCTATGGTGCGTAAAAAGTATAAAGTTAGAAAGTTAGGAACCTTCCGAGTGACCTACGGAGCTGAAACTTAAGACACAGGTCCTTGAGATGTGTACCAGTGCAGGAGCACCGGCGGAGCTGAGTTACCTCACCCACAGGAAGCGGGTGCACAGGGTCGAAGTAGTGTCGGGTTTCGTCACGCTGGTCGATGGTGCTTGGAGCTGAAGATGCTGCAGGCGGCTCGATGTGAAGAGTTCCGGTGGATCCAAGGGTGGATCTGAAGATGTGAAGACCTGAAAGCAGAGGGGACAGTGTTCAAAGTCACTAGCCAGTGACTACCGTGGAACCAGATTGGAACCAGGCGATGTTGGGTGCAAACAGGCGTTGTCGGGTAGCTTCTTTCTGCAGCCACGTGGATACCCGGGGTTGAAGACGTCCAGGAGTCAGTCAAGAGCTGTCCCACGCAGGCTTCTCGCTGTTGGCGGTGTCGGCAACTTGATCGGAGCAAACAGGCCTTGGCAAAGGCAAGCCAGGCAGAAGTTGAAAAATGCTTAACACTCGGACCAGCAAGGTCAGAGCGGGTGCTCCTTTTTACAGGAGCTTGGGTAGGTCTGGAGCAACCAGACCTGCTGTGTAAATTGTCGATTTCGTCGCCAAGATGGCCGCTGACCACGTGGCTAGTGGCCGGGATGGCGCGTCGAGTGGCACAATGCAAAAGGGCCCCACGCAGATCGTGGAGATGCTGGAGGGCTGATCTTCGTTGCAAGGGCTGCTCGGTGGTGGGGGTTCTCAGTCCCCAAAGCACAACGTCGAGGATGCCTCAGAAGCTGCGCAGTCAGCTTTTCGAGTGTCTTCCAAGAGGTCCAGTCCCACGTCACTCGATGCCTCCACGGGTCCCTTCTTTGCAGGGACTGTGGATCGGGCTCTGAGAGGTCTGGGAGTCTGGTTCTTGTCGGGCTCTGGGCTCGGGCTCCGGCGGGAGGCGGCGGCAAAGCAGACGTCGAGTTGCTGGTTGGTACCTGTGTTCACAGGGTGGCCACTCCTAGGCCACAAGGGAGATTCTCTTCAGTCTTCTGTGCAGCAGAATGTCGAAGTCCAGTCTTCTTCTTCGTGTAAAGTTGATTCAGGATGATCTGCCGTGCAATGGCACTGCTCCCACTCTTATTCCCAATCTGAGGGGTGGATCACCTACTAGGTCCCTCCTCTGGGAGGAACCAGGAAGGGGGGCGGTTACACCCCCTTTCCTTTGTCCAGTTCCGCGCCAAGCCTGGGTCTGGAAAGTCCCAGGACCGGTTTGGACTGGCCTATGCACGGGGACACCTTGTGTGCCCCGGGCATGTCTGATTCTATTCAGCCCTGTCCTACCCAATACACAAAACCCTGTCTGGGGTGGTGCTCGCACCTCCCAAGGCAGGAAACCCTTTGTCCAGGCCACCATCTGCCGAGTTTCGGTCAGCAGCAGGAGGCCAGACTCGTGTCTGTGGTGGCAGCATCCATTTTGTGATGCTGAGGCTCTGTTTAACTTTAACCGGGGTTAAGGCTACACACATGTCGTGTCCCTCTAGAAGGGTGGAATGCTATCTCCGTCGCCAGAATTGGCGAGGGGATAGTATTCCAATTCGTATGACACCTTACTCGACATGTTTTGATAAAGCCAAACCAAAGATAGCAAATAACCGCGAGGATTATAATGCACTTAAGAGTATATGGTATGGCAATATCCCGGACCAGCTTAGGGAGTGGTTCCCGACAGCTGCAGACAGGCTCAGCTCATGCTAGGGCACCATCTCACATATTTCCAAGCACTCTGCCTCCAGGATTGATGAGGCCTTCCATAGGAGTGGCTGATAGGGATATATGTGTCCAGTTTAGGGTTAGGCACAGACATACTGTACCTAAGTAAGAGGTGTTTACACAGACTTACCCCAGCTGAGTGATCAGCCAGTTGTGTCAAATATGGAGGCCAGGCCAGGGGTGGCACAATACATGCTGCAGCCCCTGGTAGGCCTTGGATACACCTATGCCCTGGGCACCTAGGGTGCACTAATACAGGGGCTCATAAGGTGAACCAGTTCCAATTCGTAATGCACCTAGAGTGCATTGGCAGTAATTTAGAGAGAGAACAGCGGGCTGTGGGTCTGATTAGCAGGCCCACAGCCACATTAAGTCAGAAACCAGTGAAGCAAAAAGCAAAAATTTGGGGTGACCATAGGATAGCAGACCCTACTCTCCTACAGAACCGCTCCGTCATCAGCTACAGTTGAGCTGTGCTGATGACGGAGCGGTTCCGTCATGGCCCAGGCGCCGCGCCTGCGCGGCGCTGATTTCGCGCCTGCGCGGGCGTTCTAATGAGCGGGGCAGGTCATGACGGAACCGCTCCGTCACCAGCATAGCTCAACCGCGGCTGGTGACGGAGCGGCTCCGTCACCAGCATGCGGCTGCCGCGCGGCCGCCCCCGCCCCTTTAGCGCTTTTTGTGCGGAATAGCCGCCGCAGCGAAGGGGTTAAAACTTCTAGTTTTAGAAATAAATTGAGAAGAACATATTATGGAATACTGTGGAAGCAAGAAGCTTATACCAATATTTTATATGACACCCCAAAATTTAGATCCCCTCAAAAATTACCTCATTCCGTTCTCTTACTAGAAATAATTGCATTAAAAAGCATCCTTCCAATCATCAGTTTAGATGAGTATCAACATAAATAACTGGGACCACTCAACGATGGATTTCTGGATTGGAGGAATAGTGAAAGGTTTTTATTAAAGAAATCTCAAAATCAAGCGTTACAGAATAAATGTCTTGACTGCTCAATTACAAGTTATGCAGAGTAGTGACAAATCAGAAATCATTCCTTGGTTCCAAATGATCAGCAAAAATCAGAAAAAGATTGGACAGCATCCTTACAAGAAAAGGAAAATCTTTTCGAAAATCTCATTCTAATTTTGTATTCATAACAGTAGGAAAAAACATTACATCAGCTGTTTTTTGCTGCTGCAGAACTTGTGAAGAGAGAAGATGCATGGGATACATGATGTGAGGGGGTGAATACAAGAGTGAATGACAGAAACAGCATCCTTTTTGTCCAACATGGAGTTTTTATATAAATGTGGAACAACTAATTTATGTAAATACACACAATTCTATACCCCATATTAAACTAGTTTCAACTGTAATCATATTAACTCATCATTTGTGTATCGGGCCTAAATAAAAAAAACAGTATTATTCATTCTTTTTTATTACAAAAAATATAGATTTGAAAACACTTGCACAATAGTCTTATAGACAAATCTGCTTTTCCGACCATTGTGATGCCATATAAAGTACATTAGCTGGATGAATATTATTTCTGAATTGGCCCGAGAGGTTCATGTAGTATGATACCAATGACAAACGTATTACTTGCTATTACATGCCTTAGCAGCTATAGAGTCAAAATATTGAGTTTTTATTATCGACTAGACATAATATCGAGTTAAAAATATAGAATAGACATAATATCGACTAGACATAATACAGACTACCAAAATATCGACTAGAAAATGTTAATATCGAATAGAATGGACATAATATCGAATCAAAAATATAGAATGGACATAATATCGACTAGACAGAATATAGACAACAAAAATATCGAATTTAAGGTAAGTTAATATTAATTTAAAATGTTTGTGTAATATAATTCTGTAGCGGGTTGTGGGCTTATAGGGGAATAGGGTGGGAAGTAATTTAATTATAATAATTAAATATGTTATTTTATTTATTGGTATTTATTTAGAATTCATTGTTAATTAATTAAGAATTAATTAATTATTAATTGGTAATTAATTAAAATATAATTGGTAATTAATTTTACTAGATTAATTGATAAATATGTTACTTTTATTACATTATTTTCTGCAGTGGGTTGTGTGTTTATAGGGGAATAGCTTGGGAAGTAATTTAATTGTAAGTAATTAAATTTTTTAAATATTGTTTTTTGTGTCTAATTTTTATTTATTTTTATATTGTAAATTAATTTATTGGTAATTGGTAAATAATTAGTATTAGTAGGTAATTTTTATTAGTTAATTTTTATTTGTAATTTTAATTGATTAATTAATATGTTATAAAATTGTAAAATATTTTAATTATTTTGTAATTGGTATTAATATTTATGTTATTTATATTTATATATGAAGTATTTACTTTCCCTACTATTGCACTCACTGGAGTGGGAATAGTAATTTTTACCCCTACGCTATCCAACGCTTTCCCTACTGTTGCACTCACTGGAGTAGGAATAGTAATTTTTACCCCTACGCTATCCAACACTTTCCCTACTGTTGCACTCTCTGGAGTAGGAATAGTAATTTTTACCCCTACGCTATCCAACGCTTTCCCTACTGTTGCACTCACTGGAGTGGGAATAGTAATTTTTACCCCAACGCTATCCAACGTTTTCCCTACTGTTGCACTCTCTGAGTTGGAATAGTAATTTTTACCCCTACGCTATCCAACGCTTACCCTACTGTTGCACTCACTGGAGTGGGAATAGTAATTTTTATCTCTACGCTATCCAACGCTTTCCCTACTGTTGCACTCTGTGGAGTAGGAATAGTAATTTTTTTATTCCTACGCTATCCAACGCTTTCCCTACTGTTGCACTCTGTGGAGTAGGAATAGTAATTTTTATCTCTACGCTATCCAACGCTTTCCCTACTGTTGCACTCACTGGAGTGGGAATAGTCATTTTTACCCCTACGCTATCCAATGCTTTCCCTACTGTTGCGCTCACTGGAGTGGGAATAGTAATTTTTAACCTTACGCTATCCAACGGTTTCCCTACTGTTGCACTCTCTGGAGTGGGAATAGTTTTGAGCACAGCGGTCAATATGATCGCCCCCCTAAGACGCTGTAACCAGCGGTCGGACCGTAAACAAGAACTGTGGTACTCAGACCTACTACGCACGGAGAAAAGAGCTTGCAGAAAGCTGGAGAAAGCCTGGAGACTCTCGCGCAGCATGGTTGACAGAGACAGGTATAGCTCAGCAATGAGACTCTATCATAAAAACATCAGAGCTGCCCGTAAGTCCCATATTATCTCCCAACTCTCTGGGGCCGGTAACGACCCCAAAATGTTGTACCAGGTGCTCTGCACATTTACCAAGCCCGTCGCTTGCGACAGTGCAGAAGTGCTAACCCAAAAACTGTGCGACGACACGGCCGGTTTTTTCTGTGATAAAATAGATGCCATTTACCAAAAAATCTCCCAATCTAACACATCTGTGGATGAGAAGGTCCCTTCTTCCAGTTCCCAGCCTGGAACAGCCTGTGCTGCCCCAGCCTCACTATCATCCATACCTGAGATCTCTTTAGACCAGGTCAACTCTCTGATTGGGACCATTAAGTCAGGCAGCCCTGTAGACCTTATACCTGCCCGGGTCATGCACCTCATTGGGAGTGTCCTTAGCCCCTGCATTCGGACGGTGATTAACCGTTCCCTATCTGAGGGACTGGTCCCTCGGAGGTGGAAGGAGGCCATAGTCAAACCTATCAGGAAGAACACCGCCATCCCTTGGTCAGACATGACCAACCTGAGGCCAATCTCCCTCTTGCCATTCATCGGCAAATTGACTGAGAAGCATGTCAATCACCACCTCTCCACCTTTATTGAGCAGACATGCAGCTTAGACCATTCTCAGTCCGGGTTCAGGCCCAGGCATGGTACTGAGACCGCCCTCCTCTCCGTTACGGATACCATACGCATGTCCCTTGATAGAGGGTTGTCTGTGGTGTTGGTGCTGCTGGACTTGTCCGCAGCATTCGACACCATATCCCATGCCACTCTCCTTACCAGATTAAGGGAGATAGGCATCGACAAATCTGCCCTGGCATGGTTTACCAGCTTTCTTTCAGAGCGGACTCAGACAGTGAACATGGGCTCCTTCAGTTCCTCCTCGGCTAACATCATCAGAGGAGTCCCACAGGGCTCATGTCTTAGCCCTACGTTGTTCAACGTATATGTCTCCTCTCTGGCCGACATGATAAGGTCCTTTGGGTTCATGCCTATCTCCTACGCTGACGACACGCAGCTGCTGTTTACTTTTAAGACCTTTACGCCTGAGATTAGACAAACTTTCTCTAACGGCATGACTGCAATCGCCAGCTGGATGGCCAAAAACTTTCTACAGTGCAATGTGGGAAAGTCTGAGGTCATGTTATTCGGAGAGGCGAGAATCCTGTGGACCCCAGACTGGTGGCCTCCGAGCTTGGGACAGGCCCCGCCCCCCAAACAAGTAGTAAAGAACTTGGGGGTGCGTCTAGACCATGACCTCACCCTTTTTCACCACGCCAGCACCACTGCAGGGTCCTGCTTCCACATTATCGGCCTCCTTCGGAAGGTGTTCCCCCTTCTACCTGACGATACCCGGAAGACCCTGGTCCAGGCCCTCGTTTTGAGCCGCCTGGACTATTGTAATGGTCTTCTCCTAGCAGCCAATGAGGGAGTGCTTAATAAACTACAGGTGGTGCAGAATACCGCAGCACGGCTGGTGACCAATACCCCTCCCAGAACACCGTCCCTCCCCCTCCTTAAAGCCCTTCATTGGCTTCCTATCCGGAAACGGATAGAATTCAAGATCAGCTGTGTAATACATAAAAGCTAGAAACAGATTGATTCCCTTGGGATGTGTACAGGAAAAGCTAGAAAATTAGCTATAACAAAGTGAAGTATATTCCTCAAGTTAAAAACGTAAACAACATTCAGAGTACATAACAATTTATTGAAAAATTAAAATAGCATACAGTACATTTGTAAAATAGTGTGAACTCACAATTAAAAACAAGTTTATATTTTTGTGACCTGCACAAAAGTATGGGACAGACAAAACTAAATTGTAAAACATAAAGCTTGAAAGTTTACAAGGCGTACATTCACAGAAAAAGTTTCAAACATCCCTGGTGTTATAACCGTACAATCTTATATGCATCAGGGAGGAACAACATGAATTGTACTTAAACTTGCGTCGACGCGTTTCGGTGGTTTTACGTGTAATTCGGTGCCACCTTTATCAAGACTGTTTATTTTCGTTGTCTGTCATACAGTTGAATCCTCATTAGTCTCCTAAGATGGATATACATAAAGTTAGATATCTAATTTTCAAAACAGGTTAACTCCATCTAAATACAGCAATTCTAATCTGTCTGTCATCTAAACAACCAATACTTTACGGGGAATAAATGAAAGCAACACATATTTCATCTATGGGCTTAGATGTACTCTACTCATTAGGGTTATAGGTCTTGTGGCCACTAATAGTTGGAGCTCAGTTTGAATTACGATCCCATGGTATGGGATATTGGTTTAATGGATCAACTAGAGAAATGGTTAGTACTCTATTGTGGGGACGGCTATTATAAGACTTCCTATCCATATGTTATTTTCTCTAAGCCAATCCGTATATGCATACCTGTAGGTTTCCTTAACGTGGCGTATCCTATAGGTAGTGGTGGCTGTGATTCTCAAGTAGTCAAGATGTTTTTACCATCTACAAGGGGAAACACGTGTACCCACTTGATTAATTCTGTATAAGCATATATTTAAAACCTCTAGGGTTCTAGGTCTTTGTTGCAAAGAACATACCTGCAAATAGTTATTGTCATTCCTATCCAGTAATGTTTATGGGATTTAGTTCAGTTCCGTCGATCTGTAGACACTTTTGTATGATTAGCCGACCGCTATATCTGGCAAGCGTCAGGTTGCACTGCAAAGCCGATTTTAAAATGGCCCCAATAAACCATTCTACAAAGGAAGCAAAAAATGCGCAAATACTATTTAAGAATGAACATCTATTTTGGTAACTCAGGTGCTACACTAAGAGCATGTGGACATAAGTAAAGTCTCTAACGGATTCTTACCAATTTTTGGGGACAATTTGTATTCAAAAGTCTTTTAAAAGGGCGCGGTTGGCTGCCTTGTCTTAGTTGTAGCCTGGGGTATTTCAAATAGTCATATCCCCTAAGGAAGTAAGCAAGCAATAAGCTCTAATTAGTACCAAATTATTAAGAATTTTGACGTCTAGTCCATAAAGAGGAGCCCTGCTTGAATGATTCTTACCTATTTCGGCTGTAGCGTGGCTTCACTGTGGGTGTCTGTTGTTCAAATGAGAGGTTGCGAGTGCAGGCCCGCCTCCTCTCAAATACAACCTACTCGGAGGTGATTGGCTAAAAGGCGGCTGGCACGGAAGCCAATGGGAGCACGCTACTGCCAAGTCTCTCTATTTGCATATAAGCTATCCTACCGTTACGTAGTATTCTAGGACACATCTCTGGTGGGCGTATCCAGGCTGGGTGGAATACAGTTCCCTTTCAGGTCCTCAACCGGAAACGGGTGTCTCACGAGCGTCTTAATAAGCGCTGTAGGGAAATATATGTTTAACAGAGAATCCGGTAAAAATGACTTAGTGGTTATAATAACTGAGGAAGTGTCTGTCATAGTGGGTATCTCTGGACTATTATTTTATTATTATATTACTGTAATTCTGCTGGTTGTGCTCTAATTTTTAAGGAAAGTCGCAATTTTACTCGTAATACCAACAGGAACAATACAATAGACTGATGAGTCTAAACCCCAAAGGAGGCAGCAACAAAAGCCTAAATAACAGCAGCCATGAGCAGTTAGTTAAAATTCTTAACACAAAAAAGAAACTAATCAGAACGGAACTGCATGCCGAGTTTCTGATTGACTACCTTAAAGAAGGAGTAATCCCAATTGGACTGCAAGTTAGAAATGAGCCAGGTTTGTTTGTCGAACACCCTAAATTTATAGAAACTTGGACGAGGATAGCTAATCGTTGCAGTCGGGATTGGCTTATTCTAATTATAGAAACAGCACAAGAAATAATAGAGATAGAGAGTAAGGAGATAGAAAAAATGGAAGCAGAAATACTCCAATCACCAGCCCTTGATGACGCCAAAAAGAAATTAGAAGAGATTAAACATGATGTAGACGGTTATAGGGAGTACCTGACAAACAAAAAACTTAGAAAATTTAAAAAAGACGTAGAGAAATATTCAGTAGAAGCAGTCTACCCCTATACTAATAAAGATTACTTCTCTAATAAAAATGAACCCCGAAGTGATAGACCCTACCAACACAGACCAATATATTCCAGAGGAGGTGACAATAGGAGAATAACATTCTCAGAAACTTCAGGATCAGATAGCGAGGAGGAACCAGAGAGAGCCCAAGACAACAGATCCGGCCGCAATTATGAAAGGGAGCCTTTTTTAGGGAAACGCCCTTATCGGGGCAACAGAAACTTCAGAGGCTACAATCGCCAGGATGCTCCCCCCAACCATCCACCTCAGAGCACCACCAAAGAATATATCACGACCAGGAACAAACAATACTGGCGATAAAAGATTTCCCCATCATTAACCTTTCTAGTAAGGTTCTATCAGAAATAGAGGAAGAAGTACTGCAGAAGGGTTTCAGTTTTGCTCCTACTACTTTCTACCCATTATTTAATCTGGAAAGTGATTTGAAAAATTTCTTTAGAAAAGTTAGACTTAACCAATTTTTTGAAAATCGTGATTATAACCCCCCTGAAAGTGTAACGGGTTTTAAACCGAAGTCAACCTTCTTTCCCAGCCTTAACCAATTAGAGAAAAAGGTTGAGGTATTTGAACATATAGTAGAAATGGAAATCAAATCCCTGTATGACAGAACAGCTAGAAACAAAATTAACCACAACCTAACTAAAGAACAAAAAGCAGCCCTCATGGAACTCCAAAATAGCAAGGAGATCACTATTAAACCGGCTGATAAAGGGGGGGGGGTTGTTGTTTTTAACACGAAACATTATGAACAAAACATCAGAAACTTACTGAATGTAGAGGAACATTATAAACGAGCTAGATTGACTGATTTAGAATCTTTAAAACTTGAAGTTGCACAACTACTACAGAAAGGAAAGGAAGACGGACTAATAAGTGACAATGAATATAAATTCCTTTACAATAACCATCCAATAATCCCTGCAATATATGGTCTCCCCAAAATACATAAACAACTGGACAATCCACCGATGAGACCGATTATTAGTGGCATAGGTTCTATTTTAGAACCCTTAAGCCGGTATGTAGATTTCTTTCTCCAGCCGATCGTCAAAAAACAAAGATCCTACCTCAAGGACACCACCCATGCGATCACGACGTTCGAAGGTAGAGGGTTCAATAAGGCGACCCAGCTCTTGGTCGCCTTGGACATTGAAGCCCTCTACACAAATATTCCACAAAATGATACAATACAAGTTATAGCAGCTATATTAGAACAGGAAGATCTGAAAGGAGGCAACGACCAATTTATAATGTCATGCATATATTTGATCCTCAAAAAGAATTTTTTCCTTTTTAAAGAGGACCTCTATCTACAGGTCAAGGGGACCAGTATGGGGGCCACATGTGCCCCCAGTCTGGCCTGCCTGTACGTTAGTAATTTCGAAGATAAGCACATATTCAATGAGATGGCCCCATTTTATGAGAACATTTCTTGCTGGCACCGCTACATAGATGATATTATTTTCATCTGGAGCGGTGCCAGCGAGACCCTCTACAACTTCTTGGAGTGGCTCAATTTGGGGGACCCTAACCTAAGGTTCACAGGGCAACATAGCAACCAGCAAGTTACCTTCTTAGATGTAATTATCAAGGAAGAGGAAGGCATACTCAAGGTTGAACTTTACACTAAACCTACCGATAAGAATACTCTCTTACTATATTCTAGCAACCACCCCAAGTCGCAAAAGGACAATGTACCATTTGGGGAATTTCTGCGGCTCCGCAGAAATTGTACCAATTTAGACGACTTTTACAAACATGCGGAGAACACCAAATCAAAATTACTAAACAGAGGCTACCCCAAGAAACTTATAAAAAATGCACTTAAACGTGCAAGATTCTATGACCGTGACAGCCTTTTGAACCCAGAAAGGAAGTCGAAAAATAATTCTCCCTTAAATAGAATAGTTTTCGTGACACAATTCTCTCATCTGAGCAATCAGATCAAAAACATAATAAACAGAAATTGGAAAATCCTAAATCAAAATAGAGAAACCCAACTAAGTAAACCCTTATTTTCGTTTCGACGGAACAAGACTATCAAAAACAGTCTAGTACATACTTACCCCACAGTAAAAGAACAACAGCTCACACTGTCAGGCAATCTTGCTTTAGGAAATTACAAATGCGGAACCTGTTCTATTTGTCCACATTGCATCTTAGGCAGCAACTTTAAATACAACGATAGGGATCTAAAACCCAGGACTTTTAACAATTGCCGGAGCCAGAATATAGTGTACCTACTGTTGTGCCCATGTAATCTAGGGTACGTGGGTGAAACAAGTAGAGAGCTCCGTACCAGAGTGTTGGAGCATAAATCAGCGATACGCACCTCTAAAATTAATGCGCCACTAACAGAACATTACAAAGACAAACAGCACTCTTGTGAAGATATCAGATGGTTCATACTAGAAAAGGTAAGACAAACCAGAAGAGGTGGTGATATAGATAGATTAAGAAAAAGAAGAGAACAATGGTATTTCTGTTACCTCGATACAATAGATAGGGGGCTGAACACTAGAGAAGATTGGGCGAAGTGTTTGTAATGCAAACAACCCAGCCTTTCCATAATTGTAATTCTGATAGCTGAGGTATAGCTCTTATTATAGAAACAATCGTCTCCTAGTAAATTGGGAGAAGATTGTGATACCTGTAAATTTGCGGCTTTTCCCCAAAAATTTGGACACAACCAGTAAGTTTTTAAAAATAATTTTCTCATAGAGACTAACAGTAACAGACACTGCCTCGGATAGTATAATAACTCAGCCATGATTACCGAATCTAACGGTGAGCATTGTCTATAATTACGTATTTCCCTGCAGCGCTGATTGTGACGCGCGCGAGAAACCCTTTTTGTGGCGAGATACTAAATAGGGAATTGCATTTAACCCCGCTAGGACACGCCCACTAGAGACGTGTCATCTAATATAACGCAACGGTGGGATAACCCACAATCCATATAGAGGTACTTAGCAGTAGCCCGCTCCCATTGGTATTACGAGTAAAATTGCGACTTTCCTTAAAAATTAGAGCACAACCAGCAGAATTACAGTAATATAATAATAAAATAATAGTCCAGAGATACCCACTATGACAGACACTTCCTCAGTTATTATAACCACTAAGTCATTTTTACCGGATTCTCTGTTAAACATATATTTCCCTACAGCGCTTATTAAGACGCTCGTGAGACACCCGTTTCCGGTTGAGGACCTGAAAGGGAACTGTATTCCACCCAGCCTGGATACGCCCACCAGAGATGTGTCCTAGAATACTACGTAACGGTAGGATAGCTTATATGCAAATAGAGAGACTTGGCAGTAGCGTGCTCCCATTGGCTTCCGTGCCAGCCGCCTTTTAGCCAATCACCTCCGAGTAGGTTGTATTTGAGAGGAGGCGGGCCTGCACTCGCAACCTCTCATTTGAACAACAGACACCCACAGTGAAGCCACGCTACAGCCGAAATAGGTAAGAATCATTCAAGCAGGGCTCCTCTTTATGGACTAGACGTCAAAATTCTTAATAATTTGGTACTAATTAGAGCTTATTGCTTGCTTACTTCCTTAGGGGATATGACTATTTGAAATACCCCAGGCTACAACTAAGACAAGGCAGCCAACCGCGCCCTTTTAAAAGACTTTTGAATACAAATTGTCCCCAAAAATTGGTAAGAATCCGTTAGAGACTTTACTTATGTCCACATGCTCTTAGTGTAGCACCTGAGTTACCAAAATAGATGTTCATTCTTAAATAGTATTTGCGCATTTTTTGCTTCCTTTGTAGAATGGTTTATTGGGGCCATTTTAAAATCGGCTTTGCAGTGCAACCTGACGCTTGCCAGATATAGCGGTCGGCTAATCATACAAAAGTGTCTACAGATCGACGGAACTGAACTAAATCCCATAAACATTACTGGATAGGAATGACAATAACTATTTGCAGGTATGTTCTTTGCAACAAAGACCTAGAACCCTAGAGGTTTTAAATATATGCTTATACAGAATTAATCAAGTGGGTACACGTGTTTCCCCTTGTAGATGGTAAAAACATCTTGACTACTTGAGAATCACAGCCACCACTACCTATAGGATACGCCACGTTAAGGAAACCTACAGGTATGCATATACGGATTGGCTTAGAGAAAATAACATATGGATAGGAAGTCTTATAATAGCCGTCCCCACAATAGAGTACTAACCATTTCTCTAGTTGATCCATTAAACCGATATCCCATACCTTGGGATCGTAATTCAAACTGAGCTCCAACTATTAGTGGCCACAAGACCTATAACCCTAATGAGTAGAGTACATCTAAGCCCATAGATGAAATATGTGTTGCTTTCATTTATTCCCCGTAAAGTATTGGTTGTTTAGATGACAGACAGATTAGAATTGCTGTATTTAGATGGAGTTAACCTGTTTTGAAAATTAGATATCTAACTTTATGTATATCCATCTTAGGAGACTAATGAGGATTCAACTGTATGACAGACAACGAAAATAAACAGTCTTGATAAAGGTGGCACCGAATTACACGTAAAACCACCGAAACGCGTCGACGCAAGTTTAAGTACAATTCATGTTGTTCCTCCCTGATGCATATAAGATTGTACGGTTATAACACCAGGGATGTTTGAAACTTTTTCTGTGAATGTACGCCTTGTAAACTTTCAAGCTTTATGTTTTACAATTTAGTTTTGTCTGTCCCATACTTTTGTGCAGGTCACAAAAATATAAACTTGTTTTTAATTGTGAGTTCACACTATTTTACAAATGTACTGTATGCTATTTTAATTTTTCAATAAATTGTTATGTACTCTGAATGTTGTTTACGTTTTTAACTTGAGGAATATACTTCACTTTGTTATAGCTAATTTTCTAGCTTTTCCTGTACACATCCCAAGGGAATCAATCTGTTTCTTACTTAGGTCTAACACCCTAATTCCCTTGCTCGTTTCAAGGGGTTCCTCTCTCTCTTTACATTATATTTGCACAACCAGTCGGTTGGAGAGGCGACAGTCTCACCTTACCCATTATACAGGGTCACATATAAGTTGCTAATCCATAACTGCAAACCAGTATGGACAAGCTCAAAACCTTTGGGTTTTCCGAGGAACAATACAATAGACTGATGAGTCTAAACCCCAAAGGAGGCAGCAACAAAAGCCTAAATAACAGCAGCCATGAGCAGTTAGTTAAAATTCTTAACACAAAAAAGAAACTAATCAGAACGGAACTGCATGCCGAGTTTCTGATTGACTACCTTAAAGAAGGAGTAATCCCAATTGGACTGCAAGTTAGAAATGAGCCAGGTTTGTTTGTCGAACACCCTAAATTTATAGAAACTTGGACGAGGATAGCTAATCGTTGCAGTCGGGATTGGCTTATTCTAATTATAGAAACAGCACAAGAAATAATAGAGATAGAGAGTAAGGAGATAGAAAAAATGGAAGCAGAAATACTCCAATCACCAGCCCTTGATGACGCCAAAAAGAAATTAGAAGAGATTAAACATGATGTAGACGGTTATAGGGAGTACCTGACAAACAAAAAACTTAGAAAATTTAAAAAAGACGTAGAGAAATATTCAGTAGAAGCAGTCTACCCCTATACTAATAAAGATTACTTCTCTAATAAAAATGAACCCCGAAGTGATAGACCCTACCAACACAGACCAATATATTCCAGAGGAGGTGACAATAGGAGAATAACATTCTCAGAAACTTCAGGATCAGATAGCGAGGAGGAACCAGAGAGAGCCCAAGACAACAGATCCGGCCGCAATTATGAAAGGGAGCCTTTTTTAGGGAAACGCCCTTATCGGGGCAACAGAAACTTCAGAGGCTACAATCGCCAGGATGCCCCCCCCAACCATCCACCTCAGAGCACCACCAAAGAATATATCACGACCAGGAACAAACAATACTGGCGATAAAAGATTTCCCCATCATTAACCTTTCTAGTAAGGTTCTATCAGAAATAGAGGAAGAAGTACTGCAGAAGGGTTTCAGTTTTGCTCCTACTACTTTCTACCCATTATTTAATCTGGAAAGTGATTTGAAAAATTTCTTTAGAAAAGTTAGACTTAACCAATTTTTTGAAAATCGTGATTATAACCCCCCTGAAAGTGTAACGGGTTTTAAACCGAAGTCAACCTTCTTTCCCAGCCTTAACCAATTAGAGAAAAAGGTTGAGGTATTTGAACATATAGTAGAAATGGAAATCAAATCCCTGTATGACAGAACAGCTAGAAACAAAATTAACCACAACCTAACTAAAGAACAAAAAGCAGCCCTCATGGAACTCCAAAATAGCAAGGAGATCACTATTAAACCGGCTGATAAAGGGGGGGGGGTTGTTGTTTTTAACACGAAACATTATGAACAAAACATCAGAAACTTACTGAATGTAGAGGAACATTATAAACGAGCTAGATTGACTGATTTAGAATCTTTAAAACTTGAAGTTGCACAACTACTACAGAAAGGAAAGGAAGACGGACTAATAAGTGACAATGAATATAAATTCCTTTACAATAACCATCCAATAATCCCTGCAATATATGGTCTCCCCAAAATACATAAACAACTGGACAATCCACCGATGAGACCGATTATTAGTGGCATAGGTTCTATTTTAGAACCCTTAAGCCGGTATGTAGATTTCTTTCTCCAGCCGATCGTCAAAAAACAAAGATCCTACCTCAAGGACACCACCCATGCGATCACGACGTTCGAAGGTAGAGGGTTCAATAAGGCGACCCAGCTCTTGGTCGCCTTGGACATTGAAGCCCTCTACACAAATATTCCACAAAATGATACAATACAAGTTATAGCAGCTATATTAGAACAGGAAGATCTGAAAGGAGGCAACGACCAATTTATAATGTCATGCATATATTTGATCCTCAAAAAGAATTTTTTCCTTTTTAAAGAGGACCTCTATCTACAGGTCAAGGGGACCAGTATGGGGGCCACATGTGCCCCCAGTCTGGCCTGCCTGTACGTTAGTAATTTCGAAGATAAGCACATATTCAATGAGATGGCCCCATTTTATGAGAACATTTCTTGCTGGCACCGCTACATAGATGATATTATTTTCATCTGGAGCGGTGCCAGCGAGACCCTCTACAACTTCTTGGAGTGGCTCAATTTGGGGGACCCTAACCTAAGGTTCACAGGGCAACATAGCAACCAGCAAGTTACCTTCTTAGATGTAATTATCAAGGAAGAGGAAGGCATACTCAAGGTTGAACTTTACACTAAACCTACCGATAAGAATACTCTCTTACTATATTCTAGCAACCACCCCAAGTCGCAAAAGGACAATGTACCATTTGGGGAATTTCTGCGGCTCCGCAGAAATTGTACCAATTTAGACGACTTTTACAAACATGCGGAGAACACCAAATCAAAATTACTAAACAGAGGCTACCCCAAGAAACTTATAAAAAATGCACTTAAACGTGCAAGATTCTATGACCGTGACAGCCTTTTGAACCCAGAAAGGAAGTCGAAAAATAATTCTCCCTTAAATAGAATAGTTTTCGTGACACAATTCTCTCATCTGAGCAATCAGATCAAAAACATAATAAACAGAAATTGGAAAATCCTAAATCAAAATAGAGAAACCCAACTAAGTAAACCCTTATTTTCGTTTCGACGGAACAAGACTATCAAAAACAGTCTAGTACATACTTACCCCACAGTAAAAGAACAACAGCTCACACTGTCAGGCAATCTTGCTTTAGGAAATTACAAATGCGGAACCTGTTCTATTTGTCCACATTGCATCTTAGGCAGCAACTTTAAATACAACGATAGGGATCTAAAACCCAGGACTTTTAACAATTGCCGGAGCCAGAATATAGTGTACCTACTGTTGTGCCCATGTAATCTAGGGTACGTGGGTGAAACAAGTAGAGAGCTCCATACCAGAGTGTTGGAGCATAAATCAGCGATACGCACCTCTAAAATTAATGCGCCACTAACAGAACATTACAAAGACAAACAGCACTCTTGTGAAGATATCAGATGGTTCATACTAGAAAAGGTAAGACAAACCAGAAGAGGTGGTGATATAGATAGATTAAGAAAAAGAAGAGAACAATGGTATTTCTGTTACCTCGATACAATAGATAGGGGGCTGAACACTAGAGAAGATTGGGCGAAGTGTTTGTAATGCAAACAACCCAGCCTTTCCATAATTGTAATTCTGATAGCTGAGGTATAGCTCTTATTATAGAAACAATCGTCTCCTAGTAAATTGGGAGAAGATTGTGATACCTGTAAATTTGCGGCTTTTCCCCAAAAATTTGGACACAACCAGTAAGTTTTTAAAAATAATTTTCTCATAGAGACTAACAGTAACAGACACTGCCTCGGATAGTATAATAACTCAGCCATGATTACCGAATCTAACGGTGAGCATTGTCTATAATTACGTATTTCCCTGCAGCGCTGATTGTGACGCGCGCGAGAAACCCTTTTTGTGGCGAGATACTAAATAGGGAATTGCATTTAACCCCGCTAGGACACGCCCACTAGAGACGTGTCATCTAATATAACGCAACGGTGGGATAACCCACAATCCATATAGAGGTACTTAGCAGTAGCCCGCTCCCATTGGTATTACGAGTAAAATTGCGACTTTCCTTAAAAATTAGAGCACAACCAGCAGAATTACAGTAATATAATAATAAAATAATAGTCCAGAGATACCCACTATGACAGACACTTCCTCAGTTATTATAACCACTAAGTCATTTTTACCGGATTCTCTGTTAAACATATATTTCCCTACAGCGCTTATTAAGACGCTCGTGAGACACCCGTTTCCGGTTGAGGACCTGAAAGGGAACTGTATTCCACCCAGCCTGGATACGCCCACCAGAGATGTGTCCTAGAATACTACGTAACGGTAGGATAGCTTATATGCAAATAGAGAGACTTGGCAGTAGCGTGCTCCCATTGGCTTCCGTGCCAGCCGCCTTTTAGCCAATCACCTCCGAGTAGGTTGTATTTGAGAGGAGGCGGGCCTGCACTCGCAACCTCTCATTTGAACAACAGACACCCACAGTGAAGCCACGCTACAGCCGAAATAGGTAAGAATCATTCAAGCAGGGCTCCTCTTTATGGACTAGACGTCAAAATTCTTAATAATTTGGTACTAATTAGAGCTTATTGCTTGCTTACTTCCTTAGGGGATATGACTATTTGAAATACCCCAGGCTACAACTAAGACAAGGCAGCCAACCGCGCCCTTTTAAAAGACTTTTGAATACAAATTGTCCCCAAAAATTGGTAAGAATCCGTTAGAGACTTTACTTATGTCCACATGCTCTTAGTGTAGCACCTGAGTTACCAAAATAGATGTTCATTCTTAAATAGTATTTGCGCATTTTTTGCTTCCTTTGTAGAATGGTTTATTGGGGCCATTTTAAAATCGGCTTTGCAGTGCAACCTGACGCTTGCCAGATATAGCGGTCGGCTAATCATACAAAAGTGTCTACAGATCGACGGAACTGAACTAAATCCCATAAACATTACTGGATAGGAATGACAATAACTATTTGCAGGTATGTTCTTTGCAACAAAGACCTAGAACCCTAGAGGTTTTAAATATATGCTTATACAGAATTAATCAAGTGGGTACACGTGTTTCCCCTTGTAGATGGTAAAAACATCTTGACTACTTGAGAATCACAGCCACCACTACCTATAGGATACGCCACGTTAAGGAAACCTACAGGTATGCATATACGGATTGGCTTAGAGAAAATAACATATGGATAGGAAGTCTTATAATAGCCGTCCCCACAATAGAGTACTAACCATTTCTCTAGTTGATCCATTAAACCGATATCCCATACCTTGGGATCGTAATTCAAACTGAGCTCCAACTATTAGTGGCCACAAGACCTATAACCCTAATGAGTAGAGTACATCTAAGCCCATAGATGAAATATGTGTTGCTTTCATTTATTCCCCGTAAAGTATTGGTTGTTTAGATGACAGACAGATTAGAATTGCTGTATTTAGATGGAGTTAACCTGTTTTGAAAATTAGATATCTAACTTTATGTATATCCATCTTAGGAGACTAATGAGGATTCAACTGTATGACAGACAACGAAAATAAACAGTCTTGATAAAGGTGGCACCGAATTACACGTAAAACCACCGAAACGCGTCGACGCAAGTTTAAGTACAATTCATGTTGTTCCTCCCTGATGCATATAAGATTGTACGGTTATAACACCAGGGATGTTTGAAACTTTTTCTGTGAATGTACGCCTTGTAAACTTTCAAGCTTTATGTTTTACAATTTAGTTTTGTCTGTCCCATACTTTTGTGCAGGTCACAAAAATATAAACTTGTTTTTAATTGTGAGTTCACACTATTTTACAAATGTACTGTATGCTATTTTAATTTTTCAATAAATTGTTATGTACTCTGAATGTTGTTTACGTTTTTAACTTGAGGAATATACTTCACTTTGTTATAGCTAATTTTCTAGCTTTTCCTGTACACATCCCAAGGGAATCAATCTGTTTCTTACTTAGGTCTAACACCCTAATTCCCTTGCTCGTTTCAAGGGGTTCCTCTCTCTCTTTACATTATATTTGCACAACCAGTCGGTTGGAGAGGCGACAGTCTCACCTTACCCATTATACAGGGTCACATATAAGTTGCTAATCCATAACTGCAAACCAGTATGGACAAGCTCAAAACCTTTGGGTTTTCCGAGGAACAATACAATAGACTGATGAGTCTAAACCCCAAAGGAGGCAGCAACAAAAGCCTAAATAACAGCAGCCATGAGCAGTTAGTTAAAATTCTTAACACAAAAAAGAAACTAATCAGAACGGAACTGCATGCCGAGTTTCTGATTGACTACCTTAAAGAAGGAGTAATCCCAATTGGACTGCAAGTTAGAAATGAGCCAGGTTTGTTTGTCGAACACCCTAAATTTATAGAAACTTGGACGAGGATAGCTAATCGTTGCAGTCGGGATTGGCTTATTCTAATTATAGAAACAGCACAAGAAATAATAGAGATAGAGAGTAAGGAGATAGAAAAAATGGAAGCAGAAATACTCCAATCACCAGCCCTTGATGACGCCAAAAAGAAATTAGAAGAGATTAAACATGATGTAGACGGTTATAGGGAGTACCTGACAAACAAAAAACTTAGAAAATTTAAAAAAGACGTAGAGAAATATTCAGTAGAAGCAGTCTACCCCTATACTAATAAAGATTACTTCTCTAATAAAAATGAACCCCGAAGTGATAGACCCTACCAACACAGACCAATATATTCCAGAGGAGGTGACAATAGGAGAATAACATTCTCAGAAACTTCAGGATCAGGTAGCGAGGAGGAACCAGAGAGAGCCCAAGACAACAGATCCGGCCGCAATTATGAAAGGGAGCCTTTTTTAGGGAAACGCCCTTATCGGGGCAACAGAAACTTCAGAGGCTACAATCGCCAGGATGCTCCCCCCAACCATCCACCTCAGAGCACCACCAAAGAATATATCACGACCAGGAACAAACAATACTGGCGATAAAAGATTTCCCCATCATTAACCTTTCTAGTAAGGTTCTATCAGAAATAGAGGAAGAAGTACTGCAGAAGGGTTTCAGTTTTGCTCCTACTACTTTCTACCCATTATTTAATCTGGAAAGTGATTTGAAAAATTTCTTTAGAAAAGTTAGACTTAACCAATTTTTTGAAAATCGTGATTATAACCCCCCTGAAAGTGTAACGGGTTTTAAACCGAAGTCAACCTTCTTTCCCAGCCTTAACCAATTAGAGAAAAAGGTTGAGGTATTTGAACATATAGTAGAAATGGAAATCAAATCCCTGTATGACAGAACAGCTAGAAACAAAATTAACCACAACCTAACTAAAGAACAAAAAGCAGCCCTCATGGAACTCCAAAATAGCAAGGAGATCACTATTAAACCGGCTGATAAAGGGGGGGGGGTTGTTGTTTTTAACACGAAACATTATGAACAAAACATCAGAAACTTACTGAATGTAGAGGAACATTATAAACGAGCTAGATTGACTGATTTAGAATCTTTAAAACTTGAAGTTGCACAACTACTACAGAAAGGAAAGGAAGACGGACTAATAAGTGACAATGAATATAAATTCCTTTACAATAACCATCCAATAATCCCTGCAATATATGGTCTCCCCAAAATACATAAACAACTGGACAATCCACCGATGAGACCGATTATTAGTGGCATAGGTTCTATTTTAGAACCCTTAAGCCGGTATGTAGATTTCTTTCTCCAGCCGATCGTCAAAAAACAAAGATCCTACCTCAAGGACACCACCCATGCGATCACGACGTTCGAAGGTAGAGGGTTCAATAAGGCGACCCAGCTCTTGGTCGCCTTGGACATTGAAGCCCTCTACACAAATATTCCACAAAATGATACAATACAAGTTATAGCAGCTATATTAGAACAGGAAGATCTGAAAGGAGGCAACGACCAATTTATAATGTCATGCATATATTTGATCCTCAAAAAGAATTTTTTCCTTTTTAAAGAGGACCTCTATCTACAGGTCAAGGGGACCAGTATGGGGGCCACATGTGCCCCCAGTCTGGCCTGCCTGTACGTTAGTAATTTCGAAGATAAGCACATATTCAATGAGATGGCCCCATTTTATGAGAACATTTCTTGCTGGCACCGCTACATAGATGATATTATTTTCATCTGGAGCGGTGCCAGCGAGACCCTCTACAACTTCTTGGAGTGGCTCAATTTGGGGGACCCTAACCTAAGGTTCACAGGGCAACATAGCAACCAGCAAGTTACCTTCTTAGATGTAATTATCAAGGAAGAGGAAGGCATACTCAAGGTTGAACTTTACACTAAACCTACCGATAAGAATACTCTCTTACTATATTCTAGCAACCACCCCAAGTCGCAAAAGGACAATGTACCATTTGGGGAATTTCTGCGGCTCCGCAGAAATTGTACCAATTTAGACGACTTTTACAAACATGCGGAGAACACCAAATCAAAATTACTAAACAGAGGCTACCCCAAGAAACTTATAAAAAATGCACTTAAACGTGCAAGATTCTATGACCGTGACAGCCTTTTGAACCCAGAAAGGAAGTCGAAAAATAATTCTCCCTTAAATAGAATAGTTTTCGTGACACAATTCTCTCATCTGAGCAATCAGATCAAAAACATAATAAACAGAAATTGGAAAATCCTAAATCAAAATAGAGAAACCCAACTAAGTAAACCCTTATTTTCGTTTCGACGGAACAAGACTATCAAAAACAGTCTAGTACATACTTACCCCACAGTAAAAGAACAACAGCTCACACTGTCAGGCAATCTTGCTTTAGGAAATTACAAATGCGGAACCTGTTCTATTTGTCCACATTGCATCTTAGGCAGCAACTTTAAATACAACGATAGGGATCTAAAACCCAGGACTTTTAACAATTGCCGGAGCCAGAATATAGTGTACCTACTGTTGTGCCCATGTAATCTAGGGTACGTGGGTGAAACAAGTAGAGAGCTCCGTACCAGAGTGTTGGAGCATAAATCAGCGATACGCACCTCTAAAATTAATGCGCCACTAACAGAACATTACAAAGACAAACAGCACTCTTGTGAAGATATCAGATGGTTCATACTAGAAAAGGTAAGACAAACCAGAAGAGGTGGTGATATAGATAGATTAAGAAAAAGAAGAGAACAATGGTATTTCTGTTACCTCGATACAATAGATAGGGGGCTGAACACTAGAGAAGATTGGGCGAAGTGTTTGTAATGCAAACAACCCAGCCTTTCCATAATTGTAATTCTGATAGCTGAGGTATAGCTCTTATTATAGAAACAATCGTCTCCTAGTAAATTGGGAGAAGATTGTGATACCTGTAAATTTGCGGCTTTTCCCCAAAAATTTGGACACAACCAGTAAGTTTTTAAAAATAATTTTCTCATAGAGACTAACAGTAACAGACACTGCCTCGGATAGTATAATAACTCAGCCATGATTACCGAATCTAACGGTGAGCATTGTCTATAATTACGTATTTCCCTGCAGCGCTGATTGTGACGCGCGCGAGAAACCCTTTTTGTGGCGAGATACTAAATAGGGAATTGCATTTAACCCCGCTAGGACACGCCCACTAGAGACGTGTCATCTAATATAACGCAACGGTGGGATAACCCACAATCCATATAGAGGTACTTAGCAGTAGCCCGCTCCCATTGGTATTACGAGTAAAATTGCGACTTTCCTTAAAAATTAGAGCACAACCAGCAGAATTACAGTAATATAATAATAAAATAATAGTCCAGAGATACCCACTATGACAGACACTTCCTCAGTTATTATAACCACTAAGTCATTTTTACCGGATTCTCTGTTAAACATATATTTCCCTACAGCGCTTATTAAGACGCTCGTGAGACACCCGTTTCCGGTTGAGGACCTGAAAGGGAACTGTATTCCACCCAGCCTGGATACGCCCACCAGAGATGTGTCCTAGAATACTACGTAACGGTAGGATAGCTTATATGCAAATAGAGAGACTTGGCAGTAGCGTGCTCCCATTGGCTTCCGTGCCAGCCGCCTTTTAGCCAATCACCTCCGAGTAGGTTGTATTTGAGAGGAGGCGGGCCTGCACTCGCAACCTCTCATTTGAACAACAGACACCCACAGTGAAGCCACGCTACAGCCGAAATAGGTAAGAATCATTCAAGCAGGGCTCCTCTTTATGGACTAGACGTCAAAATTCTTAATAATTTGGTACTAATTAGAGCTTATTGCTTGCTTACTTCCTTAGGGGATATGACTATTTGAAATACCCCAGGCTACAACTAAGACAAGGCAGCCAACCGCGCCCTTTTAAAAGACTTTTGAATACAAATTGTCCCCAAAAATTGGTAAGAATCCGTTAGAGACTTTACTTATGTCCACATGCTCTTAGTGTAGCACCTGAGTTACCAAAATAGATGTTCATTCTTAAATAGTATTTGCGCATTTTTTGCTTCCTTTGTAGAATGGTTTATTGGGGCCATTTTAAAATCGGCTTTGCAGTGCAACCTGACGCTTGCCAGATATAGCGGTCGGCTAATCATACAAAAGTGTCTACAGATCGACGGAACTGAACTAAATCCCATAAACATTACTGGATAGGAATGACAATAACTATTTGCAGGTATGTTCTTTGCAACAAAGACCTAGAACCCTAGAGGTTTTAAATATATGCTTATACAGAATTAATCAAGTGGGTACACGTGTTTCCCCTTGTAGATGGTAAAAACATCTTGACTACTTGAGAATCACAGCCACCACTACCTATAGGATACGCCACGTTAAGGAAACCTACAGGTATGCATATACGGATTGGCTTAGAGAAAATAACATATGGATAGGAAGTCTTATAATAGCCGTCCCCACAATAGAGTACTAACCATTTCTCTAGTTGATCCATTAAACCAATATCCCATACCATGGGATCGTAATTCAAACTGAGCTCCAACTATTAGTGGCCACAAGACCTATAACCCTAATGAGTAGAGTACATCTAAGCCCATAGATGAAATATGTGTTGCTTTCATTTATTCCCCGTAAAGTATTGGTTGTTTAGATGACAGACAGATTAGAATTGCTGTATTTAGATGGAGTTAACCTGTTTTGAAAATTAGATATCTAACTTTATGTATATCCATCTTAGGAGACTAATGAGGATTCAACTGTATGACAGACAACGAAAATAAACAGTCTTGATAAAGGTGGCACCGAATTACACGTAAAACCACCGAAACGCGTCGACGCAAGTTTAAGTACAATTCATGTTGTTCCTCCCTGATGCATATAAGATTGTACGGTTATAACACCAGGGATGTTTGAAACTTTTTCTGTGAATGTACGCCTTGTAAACTTTCAAGCTTTATGTTTTACAATTTAGTTTTGTCTGTCCCATACTTTTGTGCAGGTCACAAAAATATAAACTTGTTTTTAATTGTGAGTTCACACTATTTTACAAATGTACTGTATGCTATTTTAATTTTTCAATAAATTGTTATGTACTCTGAATGTTGTTTACGTTTTTAACTTGAGGAATATACTTCACTTTGTTATAGCTAATTTTCTAGCTTTTCCTGTACACATCCCAAGGGAATCAATCTGTTTCTTACTTAGGTCTAACACCCTAATTCCCTTGCTCGTTTCAAGGGGTTCCTCTCTCTCTTTACATAATACATAAAAGCTTACACAATTTGGGACCACACTACTTCACAGACAAATTTGTCTACCACCGTCCTTCCCGCATCCTTAGGTCCTCCAACCAACAGCTGCTCCAAGTTCCTAGACATTATAAGACCAGACAGGGAGGCCGAGCCCTATCCATCATGGGTCCTCGTCTATGGAACAACCTCCCCCTCTCCCTCAGAGAATGCCAGAGTCACTCAGTTTTCAGGAAACGTCTAAAGACTGTACTATTCTAGGAGGAGCTCTTTGACCTGTCCATCTCACAGCACCGCGCGGAGATACACCTTCGGGTGTGATGCCGGCGCGTAACAAGCCTATAAATAAATAAATAAATAAATAAAATGTTTACCCCTTCTCTATCCAACGCTTTCCCTACTGTTGCACTCTCTGGAGTGTGAATAGTAAATTTAACCTCTCGCTATCCTACGGAAAAAATATTGTATATGTTTTGTTAATAATATGTATATATACATGTATATATATGTTTTAAAATGTTTTTTTTTAAAGTTACATTAAATATTTATTAATTTTAAGTTTATTTAAGTGTTTAAATTAATTATATTTATCATTATATTAGTTTTAAATTACTTTTAAGATATTTAAAAAATTCGATATTTTGACTGTGTATATTTTTTCCTATCGATATTTTGGAGTCGATATTTTTGTACTTACCTGTTTGTAGATTGGAAGTCGATACTCTGGCATTCTATATTTTTACCCCGATATTTTGGCAAGTCGATATTTTGACTGTCGATATTCTGTCAGTGATCCACCTTAGCAGCCTCATTCTATGTGTGGCAGGATAAAGAGTAAATTTATCCAAAGATGAACGAGGCTAGGAAAGAATACTGGGTTTCATATAGACTCACCCAAAATTAATTCAAACAGAAGAGAAAAAAGAAGATAAGGAATAAGCCAAAATCTGCACTGTCTCCCTCTCCAGCAGAAGCACTTCCCAAGCTGTTGTCGTATCTATTATTCTTATCTATTCTTACCTTATAAAGCTTGAGTACTTATTTTCATCTTCAAAATTTTAGACTATTGAACATTATCGAGCCTGGTGGAAGGCGGTTAATCATAAGCGAGAGCTACCTGAATCATGAATTTAATCAAATCTAGAGAAATGACTTATCAACTTTGGTGGCTGTGAATAAGTCATTTATCATCCCTTTTAATCTTAATGACTGCTGTCACAATCCTATCATCTCATTTGCCGCAAACCTGTCTATGTGATGTTTTAGCTCCCATCTGTGGTGGTCAGCGCACTCTGAAATATATTGTCTGATGAAAATCTTGTTTCTGTTCCATTAATTGGGTTTATGAGTTACAAACAAATCTTTTATATCATATAATAGCTACGAAAGTTTACCAAGGTCTTCTGTGGTTTCTCTGAGAGGCACTATCATTTTTTAGTTTTTTAGCTCAAGCACACAAAGGACCCTTTGAATAGCTTTAACCTAATCTATTCCCTACAGGTTGGTATGGAGGAGAATTTAGCCATCACAGTGCCCTTCAGATCTTTATCATATTCAGAAGATTCTTGAACTCCTCTAATCAGAAAAAAGCTTTTCTAAGAGTGATTCTCTTAATGTTCAAAAGTAATTTCCACCACCGCATTTCCACTGCTCAGTTTGCCTTTCTTAATCACTGCCCCAAGGTGATCACTGGTCTTGTTCATCATCTCCTATCTTGAGCCTATTAAAGTAGGAGCACAATGTGGTGCTTATAGTTGATTCTTCTGCTTGGTTGATACATAGCTCGATTTGGATGATTGTCAAGGTTGGTGCTTTCTGGAGGTTGTACATTGGCAAGGGATCCAGTGGAATCACTACTCAGACATGTACTGTATACAACTAGCTTGCATGATGTGTAGAGTTGGAGGCTCTGATTAGGTTACCCACTCATGGGGTGTATTCCATGTGTTATATCTTGATGTTCTTCATTTTCTGTTATAGATTGTGCTTTCTACTTTTGAAGCTGCCTATCAGTCAGCAAGCCCCCATTAGAGACAGTACTCAGACTCAGCCCCCTAGCTTCTGATTACTTTTCTGAGTGAGTGGACATTTTTCCTTGAATTGGAATAATGTAGATTTTCCACTGCTTGGTGGGCAGAAAATCAGGATTTCATTAAAAATATGGAGGTTAAGATTATGCTATCTAATTGTATTGCTCCACTCAGCAGCAACAAATATAAGGACTTCGAACTTTTAAAACCTTCCACAAGACTATAAGACCAAGGAACATTCAACCTTCTTCCTCCTTTAGAATGTTGTGTATAAGATAAAACATTGAAATCTTCTCCATCCTTGGCGGCTTCTGTAGGAAAAAAAACATTTGGTTAAGAATCTGCCTGCAAGATAATCTTCATATCATTGATCCCTTTAATCTGTTATCCAAACAAAATTTATTCAGGGTGAGTTAATCAAAAGTGGCGGGACAAGGTTAGCTTTTGAGTCTTTGATAAAATCCATATTTTCAGCTCACAAGACTGTGGAAAATCTAAATTCTCTGTCATGCCATGGAGGCCAATGTTCTTCAAGCCCTTCCAAAACCTTATTAATCACACTCTCCACTGGTTTAAAACTCTGAAACATTCTCTCATTAGGCCAATCTACAGCCCAAAAATATTCTTCAGACCACCACCAAAGACATATACTTTTGATACGGAAGCTCTTCGCACATAATGGGCTCCAAATATACTGACCTCCACTACAGCTTCCCTCATCACTTCCTTTCCTTTATTCATCGTGCCACAGTCACAGAAGAAACTGGTTTATGTGGATACTTGTGAGACACCTGAGCCACATCACAACTCCTCAGTCTCGCAGTCCTTCAGTCATACTCGTTTAAACACCTAACTATACACAACCTGCGAGTGCCTGCATAGTAGGGTAAAAGATTATCCTCAATATAGTTTTCCTTCTCCTTCTTATATAAAAACAGACACCATCAGGATGAGAAGTCCTACTTGTCCTCTCTAAAGCTCTCACATTGGCGGTCCATCTATAAGATATCAAACAGAGTAACATTGTCAATTTCAAAGAGGTTTGTTTCAAACTTATGCTACTATTCTCTCCACAACTTTCCATGACGATTTAAAACTCTTAACCTCCAAATTCGGTCCAACTGTCACTCCGTTAACTAAAAAATGGCCTCTTCAATAGCAAACTTGTACACATTTACCGTTACGAAAACAATCCAAACTCAAATAGTCCAGTCAAATAATTCACTAAATTTACCATATCAGATGAACCGAGATCAAAATCTCCTTCTAAAGAACCAAAAACCCAATTTTCGCCAAGACGATAAGATCCTAGTTCCTGGCACGAAGGATTCTGATATAAGTCTGAAAGCTCCAACTGAAAGACCAGGCATTTTCCATTATCTCCTGAAATCTTCCATTCCATCAAAGATAGTTGATTTTATATTCAAACAATGCAACTACACTTGAGGACCTAAAATCAAACCCTCGAATCTCGGAAGCCATATCGGGAAGTCTGCCACCATTTCCATCATAATCGAAAACCAAGCCTGTGACCTCTGAATTGATGTTACCATAACCACGGTCTCCTTGTTCCTCCAAATTTGTGGCAACAATCTTGGGAACATCACAAACAGGGGAAAAACAAAGGCCGCTAATTCTCTTCGATCCTGTAAGAATGCATACAATCCCCATGCATCTGTATCGGGTCTCCAACTAACAAAGTTTGCTTCCTGACAGTTCAATCTGTTTGCAAACAGATCCACACGAAAGGCCCCTATAATCCCTGTATCACATTCATATCCCTGTCTGGTCTCCAATCCCTCGAATCCTTGAAATTCCCCAAACCAACCCACCACACCACTGCTTACTGCAGAAATATGTTTTCACAACAGAAATTCCGATGGTTTAAACAATTTTCCCAAAACATCTTTTCCATTTCTGCTATTCTCCCCTCGAACAAGGACCCCCCCATCCTGTTTACATATCTTACTGCCATCATGTTGTCCATTTGTAACAATACACAACACCTCATTCTCCCCTGAGTAAAACAATGCACGCAAACGAACCCACTAACAACTCCAGACAATTGATTTGTAAGGTATTTTCTTGATCTGTGCATCGGCCTCCTGCAGGTAACATTCCACATCTCGCACCACATCCCTGCAAACTCGCATCTGATTCTATCACCATCTCTGGCAACTCCTCAGAAATTGTCCTGCCATTCCATGCATCTATGTTCTGAAGCTATCATCTTAGCTCCTCCCTTGACTCTTAATCCACGATTATCATTTGTTAATACGTCCAGCCCCTTCTCCAGTACCTCATATTCAGTCTCTGTAGCACCTGATAATAAAGTGGGCCTGGAAAGTTGAAGACAATAAACCTAGAATTCTTGCAAGCAGTAGTAGTAAATCTTTATTTGCAGACTAATTAAAATAATTTCAAAAGGAAACGGTCGGATACAATATTACAATCTGTATGTAACATGACAGATAAGACATATAAATTCACTTGATACAGTAGGTATTTTGGTTAAAAAAAAAGAAGTAATAAAATAAAAATATGGTAAAAAGCAGATTAAACCCTGAAAGGACTGAGAATCCTGACAGTTACTAAGATGCAATGCAAGGGGTTCTTAGCAAGATGCTATATAGCAGCTGTATAAGGTGGCATGCCTTAGGCTAAACTATAACTCACGGACCCCACACAGTGCCCCTACCCCGCTAATAACAGTCTGTTAACTTGTAATAAAAAGTTGGTTACCCTACAAGAGAGCTGGAGCAACTGACTGTTCAATAGTGTCATCACAGCAGGGCAGGAGGATATTATCTGCAGGGACCGGATAGCTGGCTGAATCACATTCCAACTGAGCTGACTGATGGCGGGCATATGCACAAGAATTGTAATACGCTCTCTGCAAAGTGACCGCGTATTCGACAGTAAGAGTCCAACCAGGTTTATTTCCAAGCTGGGACCTGGTCATTAGATGGAAAAGCCCCAGGACGGATTAGGATTAGAAAGCGTTGGACAGATGAAGATATATACCTTGTAAGGTAGGGTTGGAGGCCCAAATTTGTGTAGGTTTGTAGTACTAACATCCATGCTTTTTGCAAGCCATCTCAGCTTTGTCTAGACAGGTAGTTTAATGCTTTTGTTAACCATTTTTTAAAACATAGTGAAACTGATGTTAAAGCCCCAGAATTTAGACAGAATATGCTTGGTGCTTGATGCTTGGTGAAGCACTATTGGCCAGTCATTTTTGTGTGTGTGTGCTGGTTCTTAATTTCTAATTAGCACAAGGCAGCCAGTGAATCAGGTGGAGCAGATCTCATTTTCCAACACAGTTTAATGTGTGCGGCCATCCTTACCGGTGTAGTGAAATCAATAAATACATAAATTAACCTCCTCTTTGGCCAGACTTTCATTTGTGAGAGGCTGCTCGCTGGTATTATATATACCGCAAAATCCCCAATACTGCTTTTTGGCAAAGGTCTCCTTTTATGGCAACCAGAGAGGAATCACACTCCAGTGAATAAGTGCCTTTTTCGAGCTTAGTTTCCATGGTATAATATATGAATTACAAGGTTTAATTCTGTTGGAATAGTCTTGGCAAACATTTCTACTCTTCCTGCAGAACAGAGCAATGCATTTTTTGCATTTCCACAGGTTCCCCAGCAGCCTTCTAATTGTGGTACGCACACATGCATCTCATTTGCTCTCCATCTTGGGCACAACGAGCCTGTGGACCCACTTTATGCACCCCCAGGACACTCTGGTATTGCACATAGGGCTGCAGATGCTTTTACAACCCCTTCTGTAATACTGATAGCGCTGGTGCCCATGTAGTGCCAACGGTATTGTGAGAAGGCATTCCCTCATTTGCTTGGGGGCGAAGTCACTCACTGGACCCGCCTGCAGGGACATCTCTGTCCCCTCTTTAAAATGCAAGCTAGATGCATGGAATCAGCCACTCTCTATTTCACTGAACACGCTGTACCCAGAGCAGCATGAGTTAGCACCTGCCCTGGGGGCAGCGCATTCATCACACAAGGGCGCACTTTCCCAGTCTGCTCAGGCACACTCTGAAAAGTCAGCAATGGGGCAAACGGGGACACTGAGCCCCATGTGTAATACAGGCCCTGCATTTTTTTGTTTTTAAACCAGAGGGTAAACGAAATGCCTTCTTCCTATGGGTGACCTTGATTCTGGTTGTACAAGGTTTCTGAGGACAGGAGGTTGTACTCTTGCCCTACCATTGTCATGATTCTTCAAGATCGACCTTATTGCACCACCTGCTCCTGCCCCCACTCAGACCCTAATATCTACTCCTAAATACGTTTTCCCTTAGGATTTCACTAATTGTAACTCAAGAACTCTCCTAGCACTCTTCTCTTCCGCACCGTGCAGCATACTAGAACTGCTGTACCAAATTTTTTACCTTTAATATTTTCAGTGTAGGCATTACCTGTGTATGTAAACATTTAGATTCATGTAATTCAATTATTGTTTCATAAAAAGCAAACTTATTTTGCTCAAATCTCACCAGTGTTAATAATTCCTTTACTTTAAGATGGAGGCAGGAGTTGGGGTAAATAAAATTCCTTAACATTTCAGATACTAGCTGGAGTAATTTTACTAATAACCCCCACCAAAATAATATACAAAATTAACACACATCCATTTACTCTTTATTTTAAATACATTGTCATCATTTTGATTTACTAAATGGTAGAAATTGATGCAATAAGAGTGAAATCATCAATTTCTATTCAGAATGGAATTTCCTGAATAACATCCTCATTGATGTTGCGTAACAATGAAACATAATAAAACAATCATTTCGATGTGTGAATAAAATCCCAAATTTTCAGCCAAGCAGAGGAAATTCTGAAATATATATTTTGCTATCGCATTTACCCAAGAAAAAAAAAAAAAAATCAAGAAAAAAGCTGCCATTGTCGCCGAAGTTCTTTTATGCAATCAATCCTCCTCACACCGTCAATCACTCACACACACATTAACTCGTTTACCCCTCAAAATACGTTTTTATAACCAAGCAAGACTCTTGTTTTTCCATAATGGGTCAATCTAGCTAACAAAAACAATGGACCAGATGTACGACCATTGGATTTTGTGACTCGCAATTTCGCAATTTGTGAGTCACAAAATCCAATGTACAACAGTGTCTCAGACATTGTTTGCGATTCCCAATAGGTTCGCAAATTGCATGTCTCATGAATATAATGAGACTGTCGCAATTTGCTACCCCATTAGGAATGGCTGGCACTCCCAGGGATGCTGGGGTCAGCAGACCACCATGTCTGGGACTGCTTTGACAATAAAGCAGTTTTTTAAAAAAATGCAGCCCATTTTCTTTAAAAAAAAAAACGGGATGCATTTAAAAAATAAAAATGAAACTTTTCAGTTTTATCTTTTTAAGAGCAGGCAGTGGGTCCTGGGACCACTGACTGCTCTTAAAAAATATTTGTGCATGCATTCCCTCTGGGGACCCCTTCCCGTTTGCGAGGGACTTACCAACCTTCTGAGAAGGGTGGTAAACGGCAAGTGTTTTGCGACCGCAATTGCGGTTACAAAACATTTATACATGGGTTACAGGCTCGCTATTAGGAAGGGATGCCCTTGGCACGCCCCTTCCTAATAGCAGGTTGCTAGCCCTATTTTGCGAGTTGCTAATTGATCAGCGACTTGCAAAATAGGGTTAGTAAATTGGGCTGATCTATTTTGCGGTCGCAAAGGGGCTGAAATCCCTTTTACGACCACAAAAAACGGTTGTACATCTGGCCCAAAATCTTTTGCTAAATAATTGTGAATCATTCCATCTTGCACAGTTCATAATGTTTATAATTTATATAAAACCTGGCTGATTGGAGTCAATGCGATGTTTAGAAATTAATTCTTAAATTGGTAATATCAGTCTTGCAATATTCTCTCATATGCCTCATTAACCTTATGCATTCATTTTGAGCTGTTAGCTTATAAAGGGATCTAATGCTCCCTGCGTTTGGCTGACTAGCATGTATTTGTATCTCCTGATCCTCACCAGTAAACATCATAAATGACTCAATTTCAAGGGCAAATGATAATAGAAAATCTACACCTATGGGACAATATGTTTGGGAACGATATTTAAGCCTCAACATTTCTATCGGAAGATATTCTGACATACACTCACCCAGTCTTAATCTTTGTAATCACTGGGTAAGATTGGATGTGTTTGGTCATAGAAATGTTTTAGCATTTAAAACTTAAGACCGGTTTGTACTCCTCACTCTCTTCAGTCCGCATCCTAGGGCTTTCTAACCTTCTTTCTGTTTTGTATCCCAAGTCAACTTTTCACTCTCAATTCCCCTTGTTGTAGTGTGGCTCGGAGATTGTACCCTACCCCCTGACTGTGTTGCTACCCTGGCACATTCACAGAGTATGTACATGGATTTAAACTCGGGAAAAAAGCATTAGCAAAGCCAATGGGTCTCGCCTTTGGGATCAATGTAGTTTCCAATTCCTTTTAGCCATGGTGTACACCATCCTCGATGCTGTGCAGCATGGCTAAATAAGAAAAAAGCATATGCCTAAGCATCAGTAAATGAAAAGAAAAAATCATGCAAAGTATTTTCTTTGGAAAGTTGGTGGAAAAAGCAATATGGGCAGTGGTTTGAAGCAGCATGGGGGCAGAGTGGGTGGGGGAAATAACAGGGGGAGTGCAGTGTGGAAGCAAACTGGGGGCTGGTGAGGGTTGAAGCAATACTGAGGCCCGAAAGCAACACAGAGGGTAAGGGTAGTGGGGAAGCAACATGGTCGGGTGAAGGGTGAGAAAACATGGGAAATCGAGAGCAACATGGAATGCAGAGAGAGGAGGAAAACGTAAAAGGGCACTAGAGATAGAGCAACATGGACGATGGGAGAAGGGAGAAGCCCACTGACGAAAAAGCAATGCAGGTGGGGAGCACCCAATGGTAAGCAAATCACGAAGGGGGCATGGGACAACAACACAGATGGTAGAAAGAAGTGCGGAGAAGAGAAGAGACGCACACTGGGGAGACAGCTGGAAACATGGACAGCTAAGGAGTGTTTAAACAAAAAGAAAATAGTAGCGCCTTACACTAAGCCCGCTGTAAGCTAACAATACATCTTGTAACAAACAGCACTAGTAGGCCATAACAAAAAATTCCTGTTCTCAAATGTAAAGTTGGTGAGCACTGTAAGTCACAAATACATATAAAATAAACATAACAAAATGAGTCATTGAAGGGATTCTCAGGTTTGCAGGTTGTGGGCGGAGTTAATGTCCCGTAAAGTGTCTTGTATAGTGAACCTGAGTAGGTTTCAAAGTGCTGCCATCTTTACTCCATGTGCTCAGGTATAAGAGTGTCGTTTCTCTGTTTTGTCTCCCTATAGCATCTCACTTAGTACTGTACTTGTACATATCTGCATATGACTGTGATGTACAGCAGAACATTACTGAATAAAAAGGCCTGTCCATGAACACCACGGTGCATATTGTAGGGATGACCAAATAAACAGTGAGCTGCAGTTGAAGCACTGATGATTATATATGAGAACTCAGGGGCCTCTACTCTGTTCCACAGATGTGAATATAACCTCTGTTTTAGATATTGTCATCAGAATCTCAAAACTTATAATAATTAATAAACAGGCCAATACACTGGATAGTGTACTTAAATATGTACACAGCACTGTCTCAAAACTCACTTGAGGCTGCTTCCACTTAGGCTGCTGGCCAAACAGCTCAGACCATCCGAACCAACCAGACCTCGCAAACGCTACAGAATTCTGAGCCACCACTAGCTGGTATTGGTTTTACTAATCTAAGTTTGCCACATAAGTTTTCGCAAGGATATAGTGTCTGGTGGCCATCTTGGAATGGTATTTTATATACTTTATTATTGCTCTTAAATTCCAAGATGGTGTCACATTGCATGTACAGACCACATATGGCCGGGATGCCCGCCACCCCCACCCAACACCAATTCCCAATGGGAGTAGACAGACACAGGTTTGAACTTTTTGGAAGGCGGGGGGGAGTTACCCCCCCCGGCCGTATTTATTAAAATATGAAACAAAATTTAAAACATTAAATAAAAGTTTCATGAATTATGTACAATTTTACATTTATTACATTTCGATGAAGACATGTTCTTTGGCTAACCTTAACAGATCTCTAATACAAAGGTTTCCTAGCCGAGTCTATCATCCTGAAAATGCATACATTCTAAATTAAAATTGTACATCCTAGCATTAAGGGCCAACGGCAAGGTCTTAATCGGTGTCAGATCCCTACTACCAAAATCCCGCCCTCACGGTGTGAGTGGCGCATGCGCAGAGGACTTTACCCTCATTGCCAACTGTAACTTCCCTTGTCGTGGGGGCCCCCTTTTCACTCGACACCATCTTAAAGGTCGTCCGAGTTCCCGTGTGAGGTATCTGTAGGAAGGACAGCGTGGACTCCCCCCCATTCCCACACTCTCTATCCGCCGTCGCGGATATCCGGCCCCCGGGAAATTCGTAGGAGGGGCATCTAGCCGCCTCCCCCCTGGGAGGGGCCTATGGCCGTCTCCCCCTAGGCGACCCATCCTTAGTGGGTGCCGCCTCCCCGTGGAAGGGGCCAATGGCCGCCTCCCCCCGGGCGCTCCCATCCATTCTGGGTGGCGCCCCCCTCTAGGGACCTTGAAATTACTGCTCACCGATCATGACCTTACCGCCCGACCAAAAAATAAATACGACAGTTGTTTTACCTACTAAGGGAAGAAAAAATTCTGACATAGCCTTGATGAGTCATCAACTTCGTTTTCCTACACAGGGAAACATTATCCTAAAAACAGAAGCCACATCATTATATGAAACATTCCCTTACTTTTCTACAAAGGAAAAAAAGCCTATACATTTCTATCTAAACTTTATTCAAACAAACATTGCCATAAGGGGCTGGTGGGTGGGTCAAAATTGCCGCTTGTTCCGTCGAGGGCTCACGAGCAACGAGTTGGTGCAGCCTTCAGAGCACAGGAACAAGAGGACGCTTCTTCGGATTCCCGCTCTATTTATTCATCTGCGGGAGGGCGGGGACCCTCCTCCGGTGCGCCTACTGGGCGTGGTCTTCCGTGCGGGTGTCTAGGACAACCCCTCCTGGGCGGGAAAGGGCGCGCCCCGGCTACGCCACTTCGGGCATACCAGCCGAGCCACGCCTCCCGCCCAAAATGGTTTCCCGGGGGGATCGGGGCACCCAACCATACGTTCGGGGGGACCGAGTGGTCGCCCCTTTCCATATGGCCGGGATGCCTGCCACCCCCTCCCAACACCAATTCCCAATGGAAGTAGACAGACACAGGTTTGAACTTTTTGGAAGGCGGGGGGGAGTTACCCCCCCGGCCGTATTTATTAAAATATGAAACAAAATTTAAAACATTAAATAAAAGTTTCATGAATTATGTACAATTTTACATTTATTACATTTCGATGAAGACATGTTCTTTGGCTAACCTTAACAGATCTCTAATACAAAGGTTTCCTAGCCGAGTCTAACATCCTGCAAATGCATACATTCTAAATTAAAATTGTACATCCTAGCATTAAGGGCCAACTGCAAGGTCTTAACCGGTGTCAGATCCCTACTGCCAAATCCCGCCCTCACGGTGTGAGTGGCGCATGCGCAGAGGACTTTACCCTCATTGCCAACTGTAACTTCCCTTGTCGTGGGGGCCCCCTTTTCACTCGACGCCATCTTAAAGGTCATCCGAGTTCCCGTGTGAGGTATCTGTAGGAAGGACAGCGTGGACTCCCCCCCCATTCCCACACTCTCTATCCGCCGTCGCGGATATCCGGCCCCCGGGAAATTCGTAGGAGGGGCATCTAGCCACCTCCCCCCTGGTAGGGCCTATGGCCGTCTCCCCCTAGGCGACCCATCCTTAGTGGGTGCCGCCTCCCCGTGGAAGGGGCCAATGGCCGCCTCCCCCCGGGCGCTCCCATCCATTCTGGGTGGCGCCCCCCTCTAGGGACCTTGAAATTACTGCTCACCGATCATGACCTTACCGCCACAGGCCGGATAGTTGACCGACTCTCCGGCCCCCCCACTCCTCCTAAAGGTCATGCTTCCTCAAACCCCTTAGCCATCCTATGAAGTCTCCTATGAGTAAAACATTCCCCTCCCTGGACAGGTGAACCCCATCATTCAGATACATGTGATCACCCCGAATACACCCGTGAGGAATGCTATGCAACTGCGCGGAGCGAAACAATCTCCCAATTCTATTGTTGACCCTTTTCACTGAGTGGTTCAACGCTGACACTGAAAGGCCCCCCCGCCAAATCTTCCTGGGGATCATGTGGGACCAGGCAATCGTGCACCCCAGGAGTTTCTTAGCCAACCAGCTAACTGCCGACAGGATGTGTTCCAATAACACTCGTCTTCCCAGCTTCACTAAATCATTGCCCCCCAGGTGTACTATGACTACAGATGGCGGTGACCTTTGCCGCCCTAAAAGACCCTCAAAAAACGATTGAAATTGGTCAAAACAGAGCCCGCCCTTCCCATGGAAGGTCACTCTGTACCCGTATTCCCCAGATGCGTGAGTCGCGTCACCTGCCTTGAATACGTCCCCGGCGTGCCTCACATATGAGTGGCCCACGACCCATACCACTCTCTCTCCAGTCGGTGATCCTCGACCGCTGGTCTCCTGATGCTGGGTCGACTTCCAATTCCGCCCCGCGTGACAGGCTCGCGAAACTGTAATTCAAACAAAAGACAAGAAGCGTGAGTGCATGTCAATTGATCTTTACAACATGTGCAATCGCACATACCTTTTGTAGCAATTCGAGGACCAACGGCCCAGCTGCTTTACTTCCTCCGCACTCTGACCCCGGGCTGTAGCCTCAGTAGCAGCCCCAATCCTAAATGAGTGGGTCCCAAAATCGCACGGGTCCATGTCCGCGGCAGCGATTGACAGTGCTAGCACCCTCTGAAACTGAAATCTCGTCAGTGGGGTGCCATCCTTGTGCCTCAGCAAGCTCCCCCCCCATGTAGCCGTCCTCAATGCCAAGTTTTCCTATACGCATTTTATCGGGCAAGTGGGGGACCCTCGTGCACGCTGCACGATAACACTATCACCCATAGCCCCCTGGTCAGTCTTGGACCTGGCTATCGAGATCACCATCGAATCACCCCTTATTTGGACGTGATCCCTGCCCAGGCCTCCCTCTATATCCTTCTTGTTCCTTGCGGCCAGTTCGCTCACCCGCATAGCCCCATGGAATGCCAAGGCGAAAGCTGCCCGGAACAGAACTGCTTCGTAAAGGGAGGAGCACGTCTCATCTAGCTTTGCTAAAAGTAGAGACAATCTATCTAAACCAATCGGGCGCCTCTTATCATGCTTGCGTCCCTCGAGGCGTTGCCAGCCGCGGAGTGCCTTCCTAACCAAAAAGGAATCCGTCGGGTCTCTTATGCCATGCACCTGTGCCATGAACGAAATGGCCGCCCTATGTCTATTAGCCGTTGCCGCTGATCGGCCTCCCTTGTGCAGCGCAACAAGGAACCCCAGGAAGGAGTCCTCCTGACCCCAGCTCTGTTTCCCTAATGGACCCAAAAATGTGCAGTAGGAACGAAACGCTCCTTTGTATGCCTTCCTTGTTCTGGGCGCTAAGCTGGCTGCCACGAGGTCTTGTAATCCGGGGCACTGATTAGCCATAGTGCTTCGGGGAACGGTGCCGCCACTAGGTCCGCTGTGGGTAAATAGCCCCTGAAAGCCTGCATGTGTGAACGAAAGAGTGCATCAGCTGCATAATTCAGTACTCCTGGCACATGTTTTGCCCTGAACTGTACATTCAATCTCATGCAACATAATACGATTTCTTTCAATAATCTCAAGATCCACTTGCAGCGGGCTGCCTGCTGGTTAATGCACTCAACCACAGTCATATTATCAGACCAAAACACCACCGAGCGGTCCCTGAAGTCGTCTCGCCATGCCATCAGAGCAACCCAAATGGGGAATAGCTCCAAGAACCCAATGTTGCCTGTCAGACCGCTGGAGTGCCACCACGTCGGCCATACTTGCGCCGACCATCGGTTACCAAAAATGGCGCCAAATTTCACGCTCCCAGCTGAGTCAGTCCACAGACCTAGTTCATCTGAAGAAGCTGGTGGCTTGTTCCACACAACTCGACCGTTCAAGTCCGCCAGAAATGCCAACCAAATGCGCATATCCTGGCGAACCTCTGCCGACAGAGACCACCCATAGCTTGTGCAATAGAGCGTGAGAAGGGGCGGGCCATTGGTATCACCCTTAAGGCAAAGTTAAGCTGACCCACTGTTTGCTGTAACTGGTACAGGGTCACTTTCTCCTTGCCCAGGCATTGTGTCAAGGAAGCCCTAAACTTGGCCACCTTTTCCATCGGTAAACGGAAACATCCTTCCACAGAATCGAGCTCAATTCCCAGAAACTCCAGTGAAGTAGATGGTCCGACCGTCTTACCTGGTGCCAGTGGGACTCCGAACTCCTGCATGAGGATGCAGAAGTCCCGTAGCGCCTGCGCATATTTCGGATCACCGGCTGCTCCTAAAAACAAGAAGTCATCCAGATAGTGCAAAACAAGCCTATGCCCTGTGGCCTCGGTAAATGCCCATTCTAAAAAACAGCTGAACATTTCGAAATAGGCACAAGAAATGGAGCAACCCATAGGCATGCATTTATCCATGTAATAACTCCCCTGAAATGCAAAACCTAACAAGCGCTGATCTTGCGGGTGTACCGGGAGCAACCGGAATGCCGATTCGATGTCCAATTTCGCCATCAGCGCTCCGGGGCCCAGGTGATTTAACATGGCCACGGCATCATCGAACGATGCGTACCGCACCGAACAAATATCTGGGTCAATGGCTTCGTTCACTGAAGAACCCCTTGGGGCAGACAAGTTGTGAATGAGTCTAAACTCCCCAGGGTCTTTCTTCGGGACCACCCCTAACGGGGAACACACGAAATCCGCCACCGGCGGGCAATGGAAAGGCCCCGTCACCCGCCCCAAGCTGACTTCTTTGGAAATTTTCTTTGCAGCTACGCTTGGGTTGTGTTGGACAGATAACTGATTTTTACAAAAGGAGTCCCCCCGAAAATCCCCCGCCGGGATGTTGAAGCCATATAAGAATCCATTCCTCAACACCCCAGCGGATACATGATCCGGGTATTTGTTCAACCAAGGAGTCAGAGCCATGATATCGACAGGTGTGGGCAATCGGTTACAAAGTACCACCTCAGTCTTGCTTGGACCCCCCTTTTCCCCCCCGTTCCGCTGTTTTTAGATCTACAGCTACTCTCTGGGTGTGAGGAGTTCCCACAGCCTGCACACGCATGCCTGAATCTACATGTTCCCTGGGGCCTGCTACAGTTGCGTCTATTGAAGCCCCAACAAACCCCCCGCTTGCCGCCATTCCCGCCGGTCTTGGGCTGATAGTCCCCACCGGCGCCCGCTCGAAAGGGCACCGCGGGTTTTTGCCGAGCTGACCCCGACTCGCTCCCGCCCGGCGAGGACGTACCTGTCGCCCCAGGCAAGAGCTGCTTGTGCCATGACACCGAGTCGAGGCAATCCCAGGTCAAAGTAGCATCAAACTCCTTCGCTTTACGGAATTTCATATCGTAACCTTTCCACTCGTCCCCCTCATACATGGTATAAAAATCCATAATCCTATTCTGATAACAGGACAACTTGGTCATGATTTCAGGCTTTCGTTCCCCCATGACTGCCGTAAATATCGAAAATATATTAAACAACACAAGAGCCAACACTGGGGTGTCAAATTTTAGATGACTGATTACTATGTGGCGGCAGCTGCTTCGATTGAAACCAAAAACAACCTATTTTCCTTTAACCACAGACAAATTTATTTTCTTTATAAATCAAACTTTTTGTCTTTTTCTGTTTTTTTCGCACACTATTCGTCATGCATGGAAAATACGAAATATACAAAACAATGAATTATATATACAAAATGTACAAACAAATAATTATACAGTTTCAGACACACTTGGCCATACATTCATACCACATGCATTCACAACAACAGACAATATATAGAGAAACACTGCGTCCGAGCATCGGTCAATCAGTTCAATGGAGAGAATTGCATTCTATGTTTGAATGATCTGTTCTAGTTGTTATTGTCACAGTCTGTCTTATAGAACCAAAATGAATCGAACAACTGTTCCAACAAAAATTGGTGACCAGATGCGGGACAAGAAGCTGGTCGACGCGTTTCGAACCCCTTTTAGTTAAAAGGGGGTTCTCCTCAGGACCGGAATGGTTCTGAAACAAAATAGAGAGGGAAGTGGCTTAGGAAAACAATTCAGAATAGAAATGAATAGAAGGGGATCACCTCACTGTGTTCAACAAGGGCTCCCTACCTTAATCCAAAAGTGTTAAGAACTCAAACAATGGCAGGCAGGTGAAATCCAAAGTGGAATAGTATTTCCCAATAAGCGTGATCAACGTCGCTGTGGGGGAAGACAATACAAAAAGACAACATTTAGTGTCTACTCTTTCGCAATGGTTCATTCAGCTCTAGAACGTTAAGGGGACCGGTCGGGTTTGATGGAAACTTACCCTTTCGTAGCTTGCTTCGTGCTCGCTGTTCTGACAGCCGGTGTCTGTGCGCCCGCTCCTCTGCTGCAAGAGGAAACGTTAAGGGTTGTTAGGACGCTAGCGTGGGAAACGCGTGTGCCTTGAATGAAAGGGATGCATCAAGACATACCGGTGCGGGAGCAAGGCGTGAGACCTACTCCTTCGGCGGTGTCCGTGGTTCACACTGCTCGAGTCGTCGAGTGGGTGTGGTGCCTCAGTACTTCCTGGTTTAGATACGGACGACTGGGGTTGCTGGGACTTGTAGTCCAGATCCACGAAGTACTGAGGCACCACACCCACTCGACGACTCGAGCAGTGTGAACCACGGACACCGCCGAAGGAGTAGGTCTCACGCCTTGCTCCCGCACCGGTATGTCTTGATGCATCCCTTTCATTCAAGGCACACGCGTTTCCCACGCTAGCGTCCTAACAACCCTTAACGTTTCCTCTTGCAGCAGAGGAGCGGGCGCACAGACACCGGCTGTCAGAACAGCGAGCACGAAGCAAGCTACGAAAGGGTAAGTTTCCATCAAACCCGACCGGTCCCCTTAACGTTCTAGAGCTGAATGAACCATTGCGAAAGAGTAGACACTAAATGTTGTCTTTTTGTATTGTCTTCCCCCACAGCGACGTTGATCACGCTTATTGGGAAATACTATTCCACTTTGGATTTTCACCTGCCTGCCATTGTTTGAGTTCTTAACACTTTTGGATTAAGGTAGGGAGCCCTTGTTGAACACAGGGAGGTGATCCCCTTCTATTCATTTCTATTCTGAATTGTTTTCCTAAGCCACTTCCCTCTCTATTTTGTTTCAGAACCATTCCGGTCCTGAGGAGAACCCCCTTTTAACTAAAAGGGGTTCGAAACGCGTCGACCAGCTTCTTGTCCCGCATCTGGTCACCAATTTTTGTTGGAACAGTTGTTCGATTCATTTTGGTTCTATAAGACAGACTGTGACAATACCAACTAGAACAGATCATTCAAACATAGAATGCAATTCTCTCCATTGAACTGATTGACCGATGCTCGGACGCAGTGTTTCTCTATATATTGTCTGTTGTTGTGAATGCATGTGGTATGAATGTATGGCCAAGTGTGTCTGAAACTGTATAATTATTTGTTTGTACATTTTGTATATATAATTCATTGTTTTGTATATTTCGTATTTTCCATGCACGACGAATAGTGTGCGAAAAAAACAGAAAAAGACAAAAAGTTTGATTTATAAAGAAAATAAATTTGTCTGTGGTTAAAGGAAAATAGGTTGTTTTTGGTTTCAATCGAAGCAGCTGCCGCCACATAGTAATCAGTCATCTAAAATTTGACACCCCAGTGTTGGCTCTTGTGTTGTTTAATATATTAGTTGGACTCAGCCACCCTGAGTAATGAGTCAAGACCCTTCTTGATTCTCCTACGTTTGAGCGGGCAATTGCTCGCGAGGTCCTGATTGGTAGCAACCTCTACCGCAGGGTATTAATTGTTGGTTTTCGACTGGCTTTTTGCCCAGCCTGTGGGCATTCGTGTTTGGTTACACAGTTGGAACTACTCTCACTCACTTTACTTTTTTCCTTTTACTTTCGTGACTCACATTGTCTCTGTGTGTTTTGTCTAAGTGTTTTCACTTGTGTGATATGGCTGAAGAAGACACACTAGTTTATAGTGAAGAACATATTAAAAATCTGATCAGGGATCCCCCAGTGTTCGCCTCTGCGGCTCTCAGCCTTACAGCTAACACTCAGAACGAATCAGATAAGCTCATTCGGCTACGCAAAAAACAGATCCGGACAGACCTTCATGGTCATTTTTTACTGCAACACCTCCGGGCTGGTACTATCCCAGCGGGTCTAGTGATCCGTAACATACCAGTGGTATTTACAGACGATCCTTTATATAAAAAAGGTTTCAGCGGCATTGAAACGAAGTGCAGTAGGGACCTTATGGTCCTCACCATAGAGACGGCACACAGAATATCTTTGAAGGAATTAGAGGAGATAGAAACCTTAACAAAGGAAATTGAGACCAACCAACTGATTACTGATTCTAAATCTCTTTTAGAGAAAATTGACAAAGAAATACTTGAATTTAAGGACTTTACGGTGACTCAAAAAAGCAACAAGTTTGAAGTGGACAAAAAAAACTTTTCATTGGAATCAATTTATCCATACCTCAACAAAGACTTCTTTACCTATTCGGACTCACGACGCTACTTACAGGACAATCAAGGACGATCTCGTCGAAAATTTCTGACTTTCTCGGACACAACATCTTCCTCTGGAAGTGAACCAGACAACAGCAATAGATCAAATCAAAATAGGGCTGGCAACCGACCAAATCAATTCCAACAGCAAGCACAAAATCAGCAGCCTTTTTTAGGACGGGGACAACCGAAACCCAGAGGACGAGCTCGGTATACACAACCATGGCAAATGAGGACGCGCCAGAAATCTTACAACAACTAGAACCCTCACCAATTTACAATCTATCCGATAGGATGCTCTCACCAGCAGAAACATCTATCCTAACTAAGGGACTTAACTTTGTACCATCTAGACCTACGGATTTCACAAGATTGAAACTCGAGACATTGGAATTCTGCCGAAAAATCCGTTTAAAAACCTTTTTTCAAGATGCGATTGAGAACACCCATGAGGAAACTACAGGCCTTAAGAGAAAGTCCACGTTTTGTCCTAAAGGACCCAAAATCCCGAAGGAAGTCTCAACATTTGAAACCACCGTATTATCAGGTATTTCGTCAATAGAAAAAAAGAAACCATTTGTGAAGTTTAACCTTTCCAAAGCAGAGAAAGATGCACTAATATCAATGAAAAACGATAACACCATAGTCGTCAAGCAAGCCGATAAGGGCGGAGCCGTGGTCCTATGGGACATTAACAAATATAAATCGGAAGTACATCGTCAGCTAAACGACCTGAACTGCTACAGACGCATTGGGAAGGACCCCACACATGAATTAAAGAATCAGCTATTTGACATCATCCAAAAAGGTTTCGATGAAGGATTTTTAGGACCAAAGGAGTTAGCATTCCTACAAAATAAAAACCCTAGAACGCCTGTGTTCTACGTGCTACCCAAATTGCACAAGGACAAACAAAATCCACCAGGACGGCCCATCATTTCAGGATGCGAATCTCTGTTTGAACCTATAGCCAAATATATTGATCATTTCTTGAAACCCTTCATCCAGACCATCCCGGCCCATCTCCAAGATACCACTGCTTTTCTAAATCGCATATCGACTATCCAATTTGATCAGGACAGGCAACTCCTAGTTACACTGGATGTGGTGTCTTTATACACCCAGATACCTCAGGAGCAAGCAATGGAGACCTTAACAGTGTTCCTTGACAAAAGGGAAAGACCAGTCAGAGTGCCGACCAAGTTCATCCTAGACCTCGCACAATTTGCATTGCAAAAGAACTTTTTTACGTTTGACAATGAATTCTTTTATCAAATTAAAGGGGTGGCGATGGGTTGCCCCTTTGCCCCGGAACTAGCTGTAATGTTCATGGGGTTATTTGAGGAGAAATTCATTTACCAATCTAATCCTTTTGGCGGCAGCATAACACACTACATGCGATACATCGATGACATTTTTATGGTCTGGACAGGGGGACATGATGACCTGGACCAATTCGTATGTTGGTTAAACTCGAGAACGACTGACATCCAGTTTTCGGTCTCAGCTTCAAATGAATCGATCAACTTCTTGGACGTAAAAGTGGAACCTTCAGATGGAGGTTTGAGTACGACACTATTCCGCAAACCTTCCGACAGGAACAAAGCGCTGCATTTTACTAGCAACCACCCGCGCAGCCTAAGACAGAACTTGCCCTATGGGCAATTTCTTAGAATTCACAGAAATTGTTCGAGCAAAGAAGAATATTTCACCCATGCAGAACAACTGAAAAATCGACTCATTCAGAGAGGATACCCTAAAAAACTAATAAAAAATTCCCTGAAACGAGCGTGGTGGACTCCTCGAGAGGCGTTGTTGGAGAAAAGAGTCAAACCTGATGTGAAAAGGATGGTCTGTGTAACCACCTTCGGTCCAGCTGCAAACTTACATAAAAAATTGATCATGTCAAATTGGCACCTACTAAAAAACCTGCATGAGGATTTCACGGCACCACCACTTTTTGCGTACAAAAAGGATAAAAGTGTGGCCAACTATGTCGTTAGGGCAGCATTACCCATCACCAGGGCACCTACATTACAAAGCCTTTTTGGATTACCTCCACCTAAAGGCCATCACAAGTGCGGGACATGCACTTGTTGCGATGAGACTATCGAGGAATCAGTTTTTTCATTTGATAATATACACTGGAAACACGATACCTTTACTAATTGTAAATCTAAAAACGTAGTCTATGCCATCATTTGCCCTTGCCCTCTAGTCTATATCGGGAAAACTACACAGGAAATCAGAAACAGGATCACGCAACATAAATCTCGCGTCCGCAGGGGGGTGGAAAATGCCCCATTGGTCAATCATTGGATCAAATGTAAGCACGAGAACATGGATTTGCGATGGACAGTTTTGTCCAAAATAGAAAAAGACCCTAGGGGGGGTGACACTGAAGCTAGACTGTCCCAACGTGAAGCTATGCTCATAATGAAATTCAACACTGCCGTACGAGGACTAAACGAAATCTCAGAAATTTACAAGCCCGGCCCATGAGCTAGTCCACGCCAGCCTTTGTATGACTCTCCAGCCAAAATCGTGGATCTGGACTACAAGTCCCAGCAACCCCAGTCGTCCGTATCTAAACCAGGAAGTACTGAGGCACCACACCCACTCGACGACTCGAGCAGTGTGAACCACGGACACCGCCGAAGGAGTAGGTCTCACGCCTTGCTCCCGCACCGGTATGTCTTGATGCATCCCTTTCATTCAAGGCACACGCGTTTCCCACGCTAGCGTCCTAACAACCCTTAACGTTTCCTCTTGCAGCAGAGGAGCGGGTGCACAGACACCGGCTGTCAGAACAGCGAGCACGAAGCAAGCTACGAAAGGGTAAGTTTCCATCAAACCCGACCGGTCCCCTTAACGTTCTAGAGCTGAATGAACCATTGCGAAAGAGTAGACACTAAATGTTGTCTTTTTGTATTGTCTTCCCCCACAGCGACGTTGATCACGCTTATTGGGATATACTATTCCACTTTGGATTTTCACCTGCCTGCCATTGTTTGAGTTCTTAACACTTTTGGATTAAGGTAGGGAGCCCTTGTTGAACACAGGGAGGTGATCCCCTTCTATTCATTTCTATTCTGAATTGTTTTCCTAAGCCACTTCCCTCTCTATTTTGTTTCAGAACCATTCCGGTCCTGAGGAGAACCCCCTTTTAACTAAAAGGGGTTCGAAACGCGTTGACCAGCTTCTTGTCCCGCATCTGGTCACCAATTTTTGTTGGAACAGTTGTTCGATTCATTTTGGTTCTATAAGACAGACTGTGACAATAACAACTAGAACAGATCATTCAAACATAGAATGCAATTCTCTCCATTGAACTGATTGACCGATGCTCGGACGCAGTGTTTCTCTATATATTGTCTGTTGTTGTGAATGCATGTGGTATGAATGTATGGCCAAGTGTGTCTGAAACTGTATAATTATTTGTTTGTACATTTTGTATATATAATTCATTGTTTTGTATATTTCGTATTTTCCATGCACGACGAATAGTGTGCGAAAAAAACAGAAAAAGACAAAAAGTTTGATTTATAAAGAAAATAAATTTGTCTGTGGTTAAAGGAAAATAGGTTGTTTTTGGTTTCAATCGAAGCAGCTGCCGCCACATAGTAATCAGTCATCTAAAATTTGACACCCCAGTGTTGGCTCTTGTGTTGTTTAATATATTAGTTGGACTCAGCCACCCTGAGTAATGAGTCAAGACCCTTCTTGATTCTCGTAAATATCGAAAAGGCCTTTACCCAATTTGCTACCGTCTCATCGACCCTAAATTCCGCCATCTTGGCCCGCCATACACTGGGGTGCCATAAATCTTTCTGGGATTTCGCATATTCTATCTCGCGATGGTCAGTCAACAATGAAAACATATTCACATATTTCTCCCCCCATATCAGTTCTTTTGTGGCCGCAGGGATATGCTGTGCCACCCTTTCGCGCCTTGAAGGTAATGAACCCTCCCCTGCCATTGGCAATGTGTGCTTACCAGGTTCGGCCGTCGTGTCTGCCGCCTTTTCCCGGCTAACCGCAGGTCCTCCCGGCGCCACCTGTGGGGGAACAAGAGGAACATTCGCCGTCGCGGCCTCTCTCGACTGCCGTAACTGCTCGATTATTAGTCTAGCCTCCTCGGCCGGGTCCCCCCCGGCCACTGCCCCCTCGCTTTCTTCTTGAGCCATGGCAACACTGCTGCTAACTGGATGGCCAATTCGGGGGGCATCTCCTCATCGTTAACAGGCGTAATTACAACCGGGATCGGTAAACCTATATCTGGATTTGGTACCGGGCTGTCTGCCGGTGTGATGGGGGCGATTGGGGGTACCACAGGAACCGGAACCTCCCCAGAAACCGCCCTCCTCTTAACACGCTTCCCCCTACCCTCAGGGACGACTCCCGGCAATGCCGGGCCTATTACCTTCTTAGGACGGCCTGAGCTGTTCTGGGCCGCTAATTGTTTTTTAACCTCGGCCAAACCTCGACCGATCGAATCAACTTTTCCGAGCGGGTGTCTAGGACAACCGCTCCTGGGCGGGAAAGGGCGCGCCCCGGCTACGCCACTTCGGGCATACCAGCCGAGCCACGCCTCCCGCCCAAAATGGTTTCCCGGGGGGATCGGGGCACCCAACCATACGTTCGGGGGGACCGAGTGGTCGCCCCTTTCCATATGTCTTTTTTTAAACATAGCTTTTAGACACAGCATAACACTATCTTGGAAGGGTACACCAATATAAAAGTATAGAAAATACTATTCTAAGAAAGTCGCTTGAGACTTTTGCTTTTGCAAATGCTTTCTCTGCCATGAAAGCCAATATCAGTGGGCAGTGGGTGGCGGACTGTGGATGTGGGGATGCTATATATGTTGTTCTCTGGCATGGGTAAACAGGGAGTGGGGTGGGAAAACACTGGTGTGCAGCTTCGAATCATGAAAACAAACAGACCGGCTGTGGGTTAGTAAAAGAACAGGAAGAGAGCAAAGGGGGCTTGCCAGAGATTAGCAGGAACCAGTGTCAGGACCAGTGACAGAAAGAGAGCATGAGACCACACAGAGAAAAAATAGGAAAGGCTAGCAGTGCAAGCATACAACTCACCCAGGAATAGGGAGGAAACCCATCAAATCGTGATCAAGGACCTGAAATAGACAAGCAAGCCATCCAGTCATGAGCATGGGGCAGATTGAAGCTTACTCTGAGTTTAAGTTAAAGTATTGCTTACAATGCTGCCTGTGACAGACAGCTAAATATTTTTGTAGTGAGACTGGAAACAATGTGCCACTGCAGTTGCATTCACGCAAACGGAAAAGACTGAAAAGTAAAATGGAATTGTTGATACATTTGAAGATGTTCTATTCTAGTGATTCCCCACCCCTCCTTAAGTGCCTTGAGACCCTCTGGGTATGTAGTGCGCTATATAAATTCTCTGACTTGACTTGACTTGACATTTTTCAACCCGCAGATTTCAAGATATAGCTTGGACATTTCACAAGGCACTATGTTTGTAATGTTCTTAATTTGAACTAAAAACAATGTTTATTTGAGGTAAATAGGTAAGCAGGTGCTTCAGGTAGGGTCCTGTATCACTAGGGCTCCCCTCGTTCCAGGGAAATTCAGGTCAAGACATTCTAGGGGCTTTCCACAATAAGTGAAGGATGACTATGTTGCATCCAAGGAAGACAAAGTAGAATTTGATAAAGAAAGAAGATTTATTCTTCAGGAAAAGTACAGCACTCAGATCCAACAGAGTGTTTCTTCTCTCACCTCCAGCATTCCACTGACACCTTAAAGCCTAACATTCCATAACTGCTAAACAACACAGTAGTCAAAGGATGCATTCCTATCTAAGTTACAACATATAATAGATACCTATCGAAAACACAATAAATGAATAAAGACAAATACAATAAAATAATTCTTAATAAATGACAGAATATAACCTCCCCTCCTACAATAACAAATGAAACAAAATAAACTAAGTAATATAATCTTCAAGAAATTTAGGTTTAAATTTCAACCTTGACCTAGACCTCATGCAAGAATTAGATAAATTGGAAGACAAAACAGAATCATTGACAATTTCAGGCGAAAAACATCATCAACACATTCATTAATTTCCTCAACACAATTTTCAACATTTTCTTCAAAAAGTATACCATCCTGTTGTAAACTCTTTGCTTGGGAGGTTAAATCACCAACTTGCAAAGACAAACTCCCTGCAGGACTAGTTAAATTATCTTGTCCATGACAAACATCATCAGATGTAATAGGGTTCTCTGGATGTTTCACCTTGGCAACATTCATTTTACTCCACCACTTGCCACCCAAGACTTTAACAGCATGTTTACTCACCTTAACTATCATGGTCTCCGGATAATATCTTGAACCTCTTACTTTGAATGATCTCTTAATCCTAACCTTATCTCCAACTACAAACAGTTCATCTTTTACATGCTTGCTATCATCATATCTAATTTTTGATTTAATCAGAAATTTTTCAACCCTCCTTTTAATTTGATCTAAACAGGGAACTCCCCACTCCGATTTAGTTTTCTTAACAACCGACTCAGGGGATAACTCATTGAAAGAATACCTCCCTCTCAGCATAGCAAACGGAGTTACTCCTGTGGTTGTGTGGGGAGTATTGTTGTATGACCAAATCCTATCACTCACTACCTCTTGAACTCGCAACCCAGAAGACAAAGCTAATTGGATAGAATCCTTTATTATACGGTTCACTCTCTCCACAAGACCATTTCCTTGTGGACAATACAGAGCAGTAGTGAGATGTTTAATGGCAAGATTACTTAAAAAATATTTCATGTCATGTGAAACAAAGTGCACCCCATTGTCAGAAACCAGAAAGGCAGGTATGCCCTCAGATCTAAAAAGTTGCGTCAAAAACTTGATCACATGCTTAGTATTAGGATCCTTCATAAACCTATACGACACCAACTTTGAATAGTAATCTACCACTGACAGGATAAACCTAAAACCTTGATTCAATCCCCCCAAAAAGTCAATCCCTAATTTTTCCCATGAATTTTCCGGAAAACTGACGGGACATAAAGGGGAATTCACCGTGTGCAAAGATTTCTCAGCATGTGCACACTCACCGCAGTTGCTCAACAAAGTATCTACACAAATGTCCATGCCAGGCCACCAGTAATGCAACCTTAATCTTTTCTTAGTACTGGTGACTCCGCCATGACCTTTGTGAGCTAAGGCAATGATTTTGTTTCTAATAGAAGTTGGCGGAATAAGAAGAGAACCTCTCATAATGAAGTCATTCTCCAAACTCAACTCCTCCTTAACTTTGGAAAAAGGAAGTAATTCTCTGTTAATTTGACTTTCTCTGGGCCACCCATTAGAAATGAACTTTTTTACCACAGTTAAAGAATTGTCTAAAGAGGAAGCTTGCAACCAATCAGATTGAGAAACAACCTCTTCCATTAATTTCAAACCTTCAACCAAGCAAACCACCATTTCTGTATCATCAATGACAGAATCAAAATCAGAACCATTTGAAGGACACCTCAACAAAAAATCAGCCTTGAAATGTTTCCCCCCTGGAATATGTCTCATTACAAAGTTATAATCATATAGTTTGGAAAAAAGTCAAACTAATCTTGGGCTAGCATTTCTCAGACCCTTATCATTCCATATATGTATAAGTGGCTTATGATCTGAAATTCTCTTCCCCACACATAAGTTGAAAAGTGTCTAACCCCCCATATACAGGCCAGAGCCTCTTTTTCTATGGTGCTATAGTTTTATTCCGACAAAGAAAGTTGGCAGGACGCAAAAGCAATTATATTTTCATCACCACCAACCGTTTGACTCAGTACAGCACCTAATCCAGCATTACTAGCATCAACCGTGATATAAGAGGTGAAATCTTCATTGAAAGGTTTAAGGGCAGAAGCACTTATTATCAAATCTTTCAAGCTTTCAAATGCATTTTTTTGTTCATTACCCCACATGAACTTAACCTTGTTCCTAGTCAAGAGTCTTAAAGGTTCACTAATAAGTGCAACATTTTGAACAAATCTTGAATAAAACTCACTAAACCCAAAAAATGACCTCAACTGATCCTTGTTAGAGGGTTGAGCATATTCTCGAATAGGTCTCAATAGGTCTTGTTTTGGACTAATGCCATTTTGTGAAATGACATGACCTAAATATTCCACCTCACTCAGAAGGAACATACACTTTTGTTTTTTGACTGTCATACCATATTTGTTAAGGATATTCAACATTTGATCCAACTTGATGAGATGCTCTTGGAGAGAATTGGTAGAAATCAATATGTCATCTTGGTAGGCTAAAACATCTTTGACATCACCAAACAATTGACATCAGTTTTTGAAACACTGAAGCCGCTGATTCCAGGCCAAATGGGATTCTCAAGAATCTGAAAGGACCAAATGGTGTGTTGAAAGCAGTCAAATCTTTAGAATGATCATTCAACTCAATTTGATGATAGGCCGCTCTCAAATCTATCGTGGATTTCTTTTATTACCTTTTAATTGAGCAAGCATATCTTGGATGGGTGGTAGGGGAAAGCAGTCAACTTGTATATTCTTATTTAGTGATCTCAAATCCATGCACAATCTGAGCTCATCGCAATTCTTTTTAAGCGCGACAACTATGGGAGTAATCCATAAGGATCAATCAATTCGCTCAATCACACCCTCCTTACACAGTTGATCAAGATGAACTTTAAGCTTGCCCCTGATACTTAGAGGTACATGTCTAACCTTGTGAATTGTTGGAATGGCATCAGGATTTAATATTTTCTTATGTTCAAATCCTTTAATCGATCCCAGCTTATCTGAGAACACAGCTTGGTATTTATTGATAATGGTCTTTAAAGAATAGCAATCAGTAAGTACTGAATTGACGTTGCTTGAACGATCTAAAGAAATGGGATTATCAGTGCCTGGTCTCAAAACCATCCCAAATTTTGCTTGATCTTTCCAGCCAAGAATATTATATTTCTTTTTTTGCTATGTAAATTTTGGATACAGTAGTCTTGTATTCAAAAGTGAGATTATCATTAAAGTATCCCATCATATCAATCTCTTGTCCGTCAAAAGCTACTGTGCGTATGTCAGGGGGTATCAAGTCAACTCCATGCCATTCATTCAGAAAAAACACATCAGAGAGAATAGTGACAGGAGACCCAGAATCCACTGTAACCTTGAAAGGTACATCACCAATCTTGATATCACACACTGGATCACCACTATTTGAGCTTTGTGGTGAATCAACCATGTCTACAGACAACAAAATGTTCTTCACTGTAGTTTCTTCCTTATGAGATCCGAAATAATGAAGGTCTATGACTTCAACATGCATAGTTTTAGACTTAAATTTACAAACAGCCGTAAAATGTCCAATTTTCTTGCAATTAGTACATTGTTTCTTCAACGCTGAACAGGCCGGAGAATTAGCTAGATGTGATTTAGAACCACATCTAAAACATTGAAATGATTTATCAGATTTTTTCCACTCACCCATAGTAGGTTTGTCTCGAGGAGTAGTCGATAGTGTGGATTGCTGTGAGATTTTATTCACTGACTCTGTAACAGGAGGTTTGTTGTTTTCAAGTTCCTTGGAAGCTAAAACAGATTTTTCAATGCCCCTTGCTATTTCTAAAGTTTCAATCAGTGAAGGATTTCTACAACATAATATCCTTTCTTGAACTTTGTTACTATAACAGTTCAAAAAAATCGGATCCCTGAGGTATTGTTCAATGGGACCCTCAAACTCACATGAAGCAGCAGGAACCCTCAATTGTGCAAAAAAATTATCAACACTTTCATGTTCTCTTTGTTTTCGAGTATAAAATGTATGTCTCTGGACAATTATACTTGGCTCATCTTTAAAGTGTTTTTATAATCTCATCACAGCTTCAGTGTATCATTCCAATCGTCAGAAGGTGGGCGAAGAATTTGTGGCTGATGATCAAATATTCTCTGACCCTCAGCACCTAAAGCACTATACAACATGGCATTTTTCCTAACAGGTGGAAATTTCACTCCATCAATAGCAATGATATAGCTATTGAATGACTTATACCATTGAACCCACTTTATTTTAGGTGTACCAGGTTCTGAAAGAAAAGGGGATGGAAGTAACGCAGTTTGAAGAGCCATAGTAGTCAGTAACGTAAAGTGAATAAATGAAAAATGATAATATCGATACTGTAAATGCTTAAAAGTGTAAATAAGGGCTAGAGAAATTTACACAATATTAAAATCCTAAAAATATGTTGATAATTCACTCAATTGTTGTACCCATTAGCGAACTCAAATAGAAGAAAACATTCACAATCCTTTGTAAAATGAAGTCAAATATAATTGTATAAATCAAGAGTTTGTAATGACACGCAAAACAAAGTAAATGTTTCAAGTAGTGCACATAAAGACGTAACTGATCAGTTTGAATTATCACATCTCAAGCTGTGCACATCAGCCGTATACTCAAAATCAGTTGGGAATACCCGGCTTACCAAGTCAAGCTATCGTACTTCAAGCTGCGCTTGAAATATTATATTTAAAGCTGTGAGCATCAGCGGCTCATGAAGATGTGCTCGAAGATCCCAATAATAGTGTGTTGCTAAGACAACCAAATGGCCACCAGGTCACGTAATAACGCTTCAGATGAATGGAGCGAAGACGTGACTTGAAGGCGCTGTGTAACATAACTTAGAGATGCTGCGTAGTGACACTTTGGCGGACGCTGTGACGACGCTTCAGATGAATGACGCGATGACGTGACTTGAAGACGCCGTGTATCGTCACTTGGGGACGCTTTGTAGTGACGCTTTGGAAGATGCTGTGCAACAACTGTATCCTCGCTATCAATGGAATAGCATGATGAAGAAAGAAGAACGATCTAACTACGGATTCTACAGAGATGAGTAAGCAGTTTACAGTTCAAAATATTTTAAATGTGGCTTTTTGCATCAGCAACTCCAACAACCTTCAATAAGGCATATAACTCCCAATGTATTCAATCTTTTGAAGCAAAAATTACGTCTTGTCAGTTTTAAAACAAAATTGAGAACAGGTCTCAACAAAATTGAATAATAAACTGGATGCGAAGTTTAGACCATTTGTAATAGTATATAATTAAGAGTTTGACTTGAAGCATCAACAGTCAATTAATGAGAGAGTATTAAAATTAAACATCAGGAAAGCAGTAATTTCTATGAGCCTGCATCAATATATTCAATAGAAATGCAGCGAAGCTCCCAATAGAAAGTAGAGAAGTAAGTTCAATATTCAATGAGAATAAATAGAATAAAAGCAATTTTTTTGAAGTAACTTATCTGGAATCACCCTTCAGTATCCAGGTGAACAAAGTCTAAAACAGAAAACACTGCATGTCTGGAAGGATCTTTTTAGAAAAATGAAATTCCAAAAATGAAATTTAAAATGGGTCCATGGGGTGCTGTCTTGACCACCTCGTCGCCAAATTTATGTTGTATCCAAGGAAGACAAAGTAGAATTTGATAAAGAAAGAAGATTTATTCTTCAGGAAAAGTACAGCACTCAGATCCAACAGAGTGTTTCTTCTCTCAGCTCCAGCATTCAACTGACAGCTTGAAGCCTAACATTCCATAACTGCTAAACAACACAGTAGTCAAAAGACGCATCCCTATCTAAATTACAACATATAATAGATACCTATCTAAAACACAATAAATGAATAAAGACAAATACAATAAAATAATTAATAATAAATGATAAAATATAACAGACTCCTTTATTTCACTCAACAGCATTGTAGTTAGGGCTTTATTGTAATATGAATCACGAATATGTGTTATGCGCCTGTTTCGACATTCCCAAGAAAATGCAGTCACAAACAGTTGTCAAGTAGTCTAGAAATGATTGAGTGTATACCCTCTTGGTCCTAAAGAAAGTACAACACGGTTGGTGACAAATGACGGCTCTGAAACATACAGATGTGCATGTAAGATTGATTATGGGTTTCTTGTTTTTAATCTGTGGAGAAGATTGTGCATAAATCAATAAAAGTAGATAGCTGCACCCCCTAATACTGTTTTAATTATTATCCTGTTTGGATGTATGTCGTTAAAACGCATACTTTTACCACACATACTATTAGAATGCAATATTTACAACGCAGGATCTTTTACAACGAATACCTTCACAACGCATGACATTACATCCCAGATACTATTACAACGCATGCCATTACAACGTAAGTATAGGTAAGTATATTATTTCTTTTATATTATTATATTATTTTTATAAAAAAATGTTATTAATAATTATTTAATTGATTTTATTTATTAAATACATTTTTTTATTAATGTCATTGTAATTTAAAATTTATATATATATATATACTTTTTTAAATAAATATTTAAATTACTAAAATAAATCTATTTAATTTAAGTATTTGTATAAAACTGAACCCTTAAAATACCCCTTTACCCCATAACCCAAACCTAGCCCTGAACCCTAAAAATACCCCTGTACCCCAAAACCCAAACTCAGCCCTGAACCCTAAAAATATCCCTGTACCCCAAAACCCAAACCCAACCCTGAACCCTAAAAATACCCCTGTACCCCAAAACCCAAACCCAGCCCTGAACCCTAAAAATACCCCTGTACCCTAAAACCCAAACCCAACCCTGAACCCTAAAAATACCCCTGTACCCCAAAACCCAAACCCAGCCCTGAACCCTAAAAATACCCCTGTACCCCAAAACCCAAACCCAGCCCTGAACCCTAAAAATTCCCCTGTACCCCAAAACCCAAACCCAGCCCTGAACCCTAAAAATACCCCTGTACCCCATAACCCAAACCCAACCCTGAACCCTAAAAATACCCCTATACCCCAAAACCCAAACCCAACCCTGAACCCTAAAAATACCCCTGTACCCCAAAACCCAAACCCAACCCTGAATTCTAAAAATACCCCTGTACCCCAAAACCCAAACCCAACCCTGAATCCTAAATATACCCCTGTACCCCAAAACCCAAACCCAACCCTGAACCCTAAAAATACCACTGTACCCCAAAACCCAAACCCAGTCCTGAATCCTAAAAATACCCCTGTACCCCAAAACCCAAACCCAACCCTGAACCCTAGAAATACCCCTGTACCCCAAAACCCAAACCCAGCCCTGAGCCCTAAAAATACCCCTATACCCCAAAACCCAAACCCAACCCTGAACACTAAAAATACCCCTGTACCCCACAACCCAAACCCAACCCTGAACCCTAAAAATACCGTTGTACCCCAAAACCCAAACCCAACCCTGAACCCTAAAAATACCCCTGTACCCCAAAACCCAAACCCAACCCTGAACCCTAAAAATACTGTTGTACCCCAAAACCCAAACCCAACCCTGAACCCTAAAAATACCCCTGTACCCCAAAACCCAAACCCAACCCTAAAAATACCCCTGTACCCCAAAACCCAAACCCAACCCTGAACCCTAAAAATACCCCTGTACCCCAAAACCCAAACCCAGCCCTGAACCCTAAAAATACCCCTGTACCCCATATCCCAAACCCAACCCTGAACCCTAAAAATACCCCTATACCCCAAAACCCAAACCCAACCCTGAACCCTAAAAATACCCCTGTACCCCAAAACCCAAACCCAACCCTGAACCCTAAAAAAACCCCTGTACCCCAAAACCCAAACCCAACCCTGAATCCTAAAAATACCCCTGTACCCCAAAACCCAAACCCAACCCTGAACCCTAAAAATACCCCTTTACCCCAAAACCCAAACCCAGCCCTGAACCCTAAAAATACCCCTATACCCCAAAACCCAAACCCAACCCTGAACCCTAAAAATACCCCTGTACCCCAAAACCCAAACCCAACCCTGAACCCTAAAAATACCCCTGTACCACAAAACCCAAACCCAACCCTGAACCCTAAAAATACCCCTGTACCCCAAAACCCAAACCCAACCCTGAACCCTAAAAATACCCCTGTACCCCAAAACCCAAACCCAACCCTGAACCCTAAAAATACCCCCGTAACGCAAAACCCAAACTATATATAAAATTACTTTAATTAATTAATTTAATTTATTTTTAATATTTTGGTAATTTAAAAAAAGGTTAAATAAAATGATATACTTACCTATACTTACGTTGTAATGGCATGCGTTGTAATAGTATCTGCGATGAAATGTCATGCGTTGTAAAGGTATGCGTTGTAAAGGATCCTGCGTTGTAATGGTGTGCGTTGTAACAGTATGCGTGGTAAAAGTTGCGTGGTAACGGTTGCATACCTGTTTTAATATGTGGGCAGTGTTACACGTGATTTTGTGAACCCCTTCAAAAATCCCAAATGTACTCCTTGGCACTCATAGAACCACCCCTGTACATGGAGGGACATAGTAGTAACAACTGTTGTTGAAAGGGAACAACAACAGTATGTTTTCTAGATGGGGGCAGTGGTTGCACAAGCTAGATGTTGGGATAGCACCATGCATGTGAGGTTTGTGAAACGTGAGTGGTCTCCAATCAGAGGTGATGTCAATAATGACATATATTGGGAGTGACTAATATTTTGAGGTCTCCAGAATGCTCGCTGGGGTTCTAGAGGTACCGTACCTTAATTTTTGTTCGATGTTTGTTTGTACCTCGTGAATAATTGTTATACAGCTAGCCATAGTGAGATATCCCAGAGGAAATAATTCTTACTCCTTGGTAAGGTGGATTAATACCCAAGAGAATGATCTATGATTACAGATAGGGTTTACCTCTGTCTCACCAATGCTGTCTCTTTTTCTCTATATCAATTTGTGTAAACCTTGGACCCCAGCATGCTGACGCCGGACAGCTTTGACAGCAGGGAATTTTCACTGAAAGTGCTCCTTTAAATACGACCTTCCCTACACCCCGGATCAGAGCTTATTTTTAATATGTAGTCAATGTATGAATCAGTTATGTAATTAAGAATTGAAATTGTTCATTCGGTTTCACAGTTTGCTATCTTTTAGTCTAAGGGGAATTCAAATGTAGATCACGTGAAATTTTTGCTATTTGGTGACTGCAATGAGCCATCAAGGTTATACTTTGGATGATATTGTTCCTTAATACACCTGCTTAGTGATGCTTTTACTCATGCATTGAACCTAAATTTTGACGTTTCTGTAAACCTGTCATTGGTGCATTTGCTTGCTTTCATATAATTTATGCTTTTGTTTAGGTCTGAGCAGTGTAAACCAACTGGGAGGGATGTTTGTCAACGGCCGACCTCTGCCGACATATAAGAGAAAGAGGATCATTGAGCTGGCGTGCACTGGGATTCGGGCTTGTGACATTTCCAGGATCTTACAGGTGAGACCTTTGGAAAGGCTTGTCATGGGGACGAGACCAAACCTAAAACGTATCAATTTAGCAGGATAAAGTTTCTTTAAAAACTGTGTGGTTCTATTCGTAGACCAGCAGACTCCTGGCTGAAGCATGAGTTGGTAATCACCCTTTTGTAAAGATCATGGGATGAATAAGGAAGACTTTTGGGTTAGTACCTTTGACACACTGCAATCATTTCACCTAAATGGTAAGAGTAGGGAAGAGATATCACATGCATTTGATGCCCTGATGACAACAAGAATTGAAATCACCAGACCATTAATGCCAAAGACAACATAAGATATTACATCAGTCAGAATTTAAAACCTTGATATAGATACGATAGGTGTAGACAGGTAGGTATTGAAGGTACCAGGGTGCCATGGTAGGGTCACAGTTGCAACCCCTTGTGCCTTCAAATAATTCATCTGTCATTAGTTACAGTGTCAAGTTATTCCTGGCCATCAGTTCCTGACGGGTTTCTTTTGGACCAGTTGGAGGACAAAGGTGGCCATATCACTACTCCTGTGGGTAATAGAAACTTAGGAGCCAGCTCATATTAAACGTTCTGGATATTATAAGAAGTTAAATGATGTCTGTACTAAACTAGTGCGGTTGAGGGCAATCTATTGACCATCTGTCCTACAAGACACGAGAAAGGGGTAAAAAACTCATACGTCTCGGAGATTCCTTACAGTTTCTTAGTTTGTATTTTGCTGATAATAGTACTGGGCAGACACTACAAAGAATGAGACATCCTCTTATTGTGAGCTGCTTTTGGCCTTTAGTCTCTAGGAAGAATACTTTGTTGGATGTTAACAATTGGAGACCAAACAAAGGCATGCTTGCGACAAGAAAGGATGTATTGGGATTAGGAGACATGGATGCAATAAAGCTGTGCCCAAGGTACTTACAGCCCTCCTGGGAATCATTGATATTATGTACAAATTAAGAATGACCATCATGGTGCCTAGTTGGTGTGTAGCAAAACTGGTTATAATCAACTTCCTCTCATTTCTGTAATGGGTTGCACTATTTTCTGGTATCACCCTTCCCTAACCGAATGTCTGATAAAATATCGACAGACAGAAAATCGACCTACAAAAATATCGACACAGAAATATTGAAGTCTAAAATATCAAAGTCCTATCAACATAAAGGTAAGTACAAAAATATCAAAAACAAAAAAAATATTGTTGTAAAAAATATCGATGTTAAAAATATTGTTTTTTCAAATGTTTTGATTATGTAAAAATAAGTAAATAATACATATAATTAAAAAAATTATAGCTATAAATATTAAAACATTTATATAATAATAACTAATACATACGATCATGGGGTGTACGCACCGTACCCCGTGATCATGGGGTGTATGCACCATACCCCATGTTCGCAGGGTGTACGGTGCGTACACCCTGCGATCGCAGGGGTACGATGCGTACACCCCATAATCGCAGGGGTACGCACCGTTGTGACGACCGGATTTTCGGACCAGATAGAATCAGCTCACAAAACACCACCAATCCAGCCGAAACGTAACCATCTCCCTCCTCAGGACCCATTTATCCAGGCACCTGGGTACCTACCTGAGGATGGGGAATTAGCAATATACAAGCTCATATCATCAAAAACACCACTAAATCTATAGGATTACTAGGAATACTCACTGATCACTAAGGACGTCCATGCTCTACACCACACTCATACCTTATAGTCTCGCTGCAACTCAGACCCAGACTATGCTACCCTCCTACTCATAGTGAAGGGGGCAGTTCCGATAACTTACTATTACACACTGACCACAATCAGTGCTCACGCAAGCCACAATACGGTGGGTATACACACTGACCACAATCAGTGCTCTCATTATTTCATACATACACAACCCACAATCCTGTGGGTATACACACTGACCACAATCAGTGCTCTCATTATTTCATACATACACAAGCCACAATCCTGTGGGTATACACACTGACCACAATCAGTGCTCTCACTAATGCCACTCTCTCTCTAGTGGCAATCTCTGTCCTATGAATACCTTCAGCTCTCTCTCTCTCTGTTGGGAAGTTTCTCTCATACATCTAATATCTACTGGGGATGTCTCATATACAATTGTTATATTTTATGTGGTACACAAGAATGGCCAAATCACAATATGCAAAGGTTATTATCAAATACAAGTGCTCCTCTACTCCCTTGCTCAGTTACCATTTACCTGGACGGGAGATGCATCCGTTCACATAACAGCATCTGACTAGAAGAAAGGTTAACTTTATTATGAATAATAATGCATGCACAACTGTTCACTAAGAACTGGGGTTCCTTTATTATTATAACATCACAATAACTAGCAATCTAGACATAGCCTAAAAAGTAAAGGGGAATAGACACATACACAGATCTGTGGGGTCTCTTATTATAATGGAAAGCTTTATTACTATAACACATCCACATGTAACTGACAGGGACTGTAGATAGCTAAAAAGGGAACTGGATTATAACAGACTGCACACCGCTGAAAGAAAAAGGATTAGCAATACAGTAGGGAATCTAGCCTAGGAAATAAAAGACAAGATTAATGTATATGGGCACTAATATAACAGGACAGATATCACCTGATTAGTATGAAGTCTTGTTCTAGCTGTCATCTGGGTTCCTCTCTCGCCTGTGCCTTGGCTCATCTCAGATTCTCCCCTGCACTGTTGGACACACATCTGCGCTGATCGCTCTGCACTGGATTCCTCTCCCCCCAAGAACTGTCTTCACTTTCCAACTTCAGTCTAATGATATGGTTTCTGCCGCTCTGATAACCGTTCGCTCCACTAGCTTCTTCACTCTGTCTGATTATCCCAGCTCCAATGTCCAACTCACTCCAGCTGCTCCCACAGACTAATCCACGATATAACTTCAGTCTCTTCCAAAAGGTATCACTCTAAACTCCAGCTGTTAACTGCCTGCTCCAACTGATCACAACTCCTTCTGATAAGTAACTGCTTCTGACTGCTTTCTTTAGCTCCAAAAATCATCTGACTTCTCTCTTCAGCTCCAAACACCATCTGCCTTCTCTCTCCATTGCAAACACCATCTCACTTCTCTCTCCAGCTCCAACTGACTTGAACCATCCCAAAAACCGACTGACCGCTCCGCCTCTTCTGCACTTCGCTAATATGGAATGCTCTCCCCTCATGGAAATTTCCAATAGAGAGCTGCCTCCCACCGAATTCCTGTGCCAGCTCCGAGGCTCCCTGCGCAGCCTGCAGTGACCATCTGCATGTTACGTCTGGGCCCAAGAGACAAACACATTCTTTTCGATAAGATCCAGTCTCTGCTGGTTTTCCCCTAGCACATAACAGGATTAACTATAAACATCACCTTTACCCTGCAAGCATCTCAGTCCGCAGAGACAGGAAGCAAAATTGAGTCTCTCTGGTTCTGGGCCTTGTAGGCCCGAAAAGGATGAAATAGACACTTAACTCTATCAGAGTACATACACAAACCATACCAATATGTAATATAAAGTCAGAACTACAGGATCCACCCTCTACTATAGCTAGGATGATGAAAGGACACATAATGATGTCAAAGCCAATAGGCAATAGATGGATTAGAGTCAAGAATAAGGGATCTATCATCATATAAATCAGCTATCCTCTAGTTTATACTTCTAGGTTTGAAAAGGGGCCTAAAAGGACCAAAACAAGCTAAGAATAGGGATCCAGGATGGTAGCAAGCTTAAAGTCACCATCACTCAGAAATAGAGCCAAAAACCCGGTCAGCACACTGCACCCTTGACTTTAAATTGCTAACATCCGTAAACAACAACAAACAAATAAACAAACATCAACATAATCTATCAAAAAAATCAAAAACAAAAAGACTCCTTAAAATGAATGACAACTAAGGAAAATACCACCTAAAACTTGACGTAGGGAATTTAAATCTGACAACCAATTGAAAACTAATCAAAGCACCCTTGATCTTGATGTTGAAATGTAACTAAGATTGATCTGATAACAACAGAAACTAACCAAAGCACCCTTGAACTAAATGTGCCTCAACTTCTAGTGATAACTCATGAGATCTAATGATGTGGGGACATGTCTGTGAAATGAAAAGAACAAAGGGCCTAAATGAGGCCTACCTACTTCGGTCAACTTAAGAAAGGATTTGGTAAAATCTGACAAATAGACATATTGCCGGGAGGCCTGTCATCCCCTCCCAACACAATCCCCAAGGATGGGAAGACGGACGCAGTTCTGAACTTTTGGAAGGCGGGAGGGAGTTACCCTCCCGGCCGTATTTATTAAAATATGAAACAAAATTAAAACATTAAATAAAAAGTTTCATATCATGTACAATTTTCATTTATTACATTTCGATGAAGACATGTTCATTGGCTAACCTTAACAAATCTATAATACAAAGGTTTTCCTAGCCGAGTCTAACATCCTGCAAATGCATACTTTCTAAATTAAAATTGTACATCCTAGCATTACGGGCCAACGGCAAGGTCGCAACCGGTGTCAGATCCCTACTACCAAAACTCTCGCCCTCACGGTGTGAGTGGCGGCCGCGCAGAGGACTGTACCCTCTGTGCCAACTCCAATTTCCCTTGTCTTGTTGGGGGCCCCCCATTTCAACTCAACGCCATCTTAAAGGTCGTCCGAGGACCTGTGTGAGGTGTCTGTAAGAAGGCAGCGTGGACTCCCCCTCCCACCCCACACTGTCTATCACATCCGCCGTCGCGGATATCCGGGCCCCGGGAAATTCGTAGGAGGGGCATATAGCCGCCTCCTCCCCTGGAAGGGGCCTATGGCCGTCTTCCCCTAGGCGACCCATACTTAGTGGGTGCCGCCTCCCCGTGGGAGGGGCCAATGGCCGCCTCCCCCCGGGCGCTCCCATCCATAGTGGGTGGCGCCCCCCCTCTAGGGACCTTGAAATTACTGCTCACCGATCATGACCTTACCGCCCGACCAAAAAATAAATACGACATTTGATTACCTACTAAAGGAAAAAAAAAACACCATCCTGTCTACTTGTAATATTTGTCTATACTACAAGAACAAACAGTACCTTCAGACCGACATCATATCATTAAACTAAACCTTCATATACCGCAAAACAGAGGGAAGAAGATGTTTATCAGAGAAACAAGACTTTATTGCAAAACTATCATTGCCATAAGGGGCTGGTGGGTGGGTCAAAATTGCTCCTTGTTCCGTCGAGGGCTCACGTGCAACGAGTGGGTGCAGCTTCCAAGCACAGGAACAAGAGGATGCTTCTTCGGATTCCCGCTCTCTTTATTCCTCATCGGGAGGGCGTGAACCCTCCGCGGGTACGCCTACTGGGCGTGGCCATCGGTGTAGGTGTCTAGGACAACCCCTCTTGGGCGGGAAAAGGCGCGCCCCGGCTACGCCGCTTCGGGCATACCAGCCGTGACACGCCCCCCGCCCAAAACGGTTTCCCGGGAGGATCCGGGCCCCCAACCATACGTTCGGGGGGACCGAGTGGTCGCCCCTTTCCATATGGCCGGGATGCCTGTCACCCCCTCCCAACACAATCCCCATGGATGGGAAGACGGACGCAGTTCTGAACTTTTGGAAGGCGGGAGGGAGTTACCCTCCCGGCCGTATTTATTAAAATATGAAACAAAATTAAAACATTAAAAAAAAAGTTTCATATCATGTACAATTTTCATTTATTACATTTCGATGAAGACATGTTCATTGGCTAACCTTAATAAATCTCTAATACAAAGGTTTTCCTAGCCGAGTCTAACATCCTGCAAATGCATACTTTCTAAATTAAAATTGTACATCCTAGCATTACGGGCCAACGGCAAGGTCGCAACCGGTGTCAGATCCCTACTACCAAAACTCTCGCCCTCACGGTGTGAGTGGCGGCCGCGCAGAGGACTGTACCCTCTGTGCCAACTCAAATTTCCCTTGTCTTGTTGGGGGCCCCCCATTTCAACTCGACGCCATCTTAAAGGTCGTCCGAGGACCCGTGTGAGGTGTCTGTAAGAAGGCAGCGTGGACTCCCCCTCCCACCCCACACTGTCTATCACATCCGCCGTCGCGGATATCCGGGCCCCGGGAAATTCGTAGGAGGGGCATATAGCCGCCTCCTCCCCTGGAAGGGGCCTATGGCCGTCTTCCCCTAGGCGACCCATACTTAGTGGGTGCCGCCTCCCCGTGGGAGGGGCCAATGGCCGCCTCCCCCCGGGCGCTCCCATCCATAGTGGGTGGCGCCCCCCTCTAGGGACCTTGAAATTACTGCTCACCGATCATGACCTTACCGCCACAGGCTGGATAGTAGACCGGCTATCCGGCCCCCCCACAAACTCCTCCTAAAGGTCATGCTTCCTTAAACCCCTTAGCCATGCTATGAAGTCTCCTATGAGTAAGACATTCCCCTCCCGGGACAAGTGAACCCCATCATCGAGATACATGTGATCACCCCGAATACACCCATGCGGAATACTGTGCAACTGCGCCGAGCGAAACAACCTACCAATTTTGTTGTTGACCTTCTTCACTGAATGGTTCAGCGCTGACACCGAGAGCCCCCCCCGCCATACCCTCCTGGGAATCATGTGGGACCATGCAATCGTGCACCCCGGGATTCTTCTCGCCAGCCAGCTAACGGTAGACAAAACTCGCTCGAGTAATACTCGCCTACCGAGTGTCACCATGTCATTGCCCCCCAGGTGTACTATGATTACAGATGGTGGTGACCTCTGCCGCCCTAAGAGTCCCTCGACAAAAGATTCGAACTGGTCAATACAGAGCCCGCCCCTTCCGTGGAAGGTCACTCTGTACCCGTATTCCCCAGCTGCGTGAGTCGCGTCACCTGCATTGAATACATCCCCGGCCCGCCTCACGTATGAGTGGCCCACGACCCACACCACGCTCTCCTCAGCGGGTGATCTCTGACCGCTGGTCCCCTGGTGCTGGGTCGACTGCAAATTCCGCCCCGCATGACATGCTCGCGAAACTGTAAATCAAACAGAAGACAAGAAGCGTGAGTGCGTGTAACTTGACTTCACAACATGTGCAATCGCACATACCTTTTAAAACAATTCGATGACCATCGTCCTAACTGTTTCACCTCTTCAGCACTCCGACCCCTGGCTGTAGCCTCAGTAGCAGCCCCTATCCTAAAGGAGTGGGTCCCAAAATCGCTCGGGTCCATGCCCGCCGCTGGGATTGCCAGTGCTAGCACCCTCTGAAACTGAAACCTCGTCAGTGGAGTGGCATCAATGTGTCTCAGCAAACTCCCACCCCATGTATCCGCCCTCAGCGCCAAATATTCCTCAATGCACTTTATCGGGCACGTGGGGGACCCTCGCATGCGCTGGACAACAACACTGTTTCCCATAGCTCTCTGGTCAGTCTTGGACTTAGCTATCGTGACTACCATTGAATCACCCCTAATTAGGATGTGATCCCGACACAGGCCTCCCTCCACATCTTTCTTATTCTTTGCGACCAGTTCGCTCACCCGCATAGCCCCATGGAACGCTAATGCGAAAGCGGCCCGGAACAGAACTGCTTCGAATTGGGAGGAGCATGTAGTGGGTAGTATCGCCATAAGCAGGGACAACCTTTCTAAACCAATCGGGCGCCTCTCGTCTTGCCTACGACCCTCAAGGCGCTGCCAGCCTCGAAGGGCTTTTCTTGCCACAAAGGAAGCTGTTGGGTCCTTGATGCCATGCACCTGCGCCATGAATTAAATGGCCGCCCGGTGTCTATCCTTTTCATACCTGGCTGCTAGAACATGGAACTCACTCCCCGCCTACCTTCGCCTTACCCAGAACCACCTAGCATTCAGAAAGCAACTTAAAACTTGGATATTTGACAAGTAATCCCCCCCCTTCCTAAGCGCCTTGAAACCCTCTGGGTATGTAGTGCGCTATACAAATTCTTTGACTTGACTTGACTTGACTATTGGCCGTTGCCGCTGATCGGCCTTCCCTGTGCAGTGCTACCAGGAACCTTAGGAAGCAATCCTCATGACCCCATGTCTGATCCCCTGCCGGACCCAAAAATGCACAATAGGAATGAAACGCTCCTTCGTATGCCTTCCTCGTCCGGGGGCTAAGCTTGCTTCCACGAGGTCTTGTAATCCGGGGCACCGAGTAGCCAGAGTGCTTCGGGGAACGGTGCCGCCGCTAGCTCCGCAGTTGTTAGATAACCCCTGAACGCCTGCATATGTGAACGAGAGAGTGCATCAGCCGCATGATTCAGTACACCCGGCACATGTTTCGCCCTGAACTGTACATTCAATCGCATGCAAAGTAGTACAATTTCCTTCAACAATCTCAAGATCCACTTGCAGCGTGCTGCCTGATTGTTAATACATTCAACAACAGTCATATTGTCAGACCAAAATACCACAGAGCGATCTCTGAACTCGTCCGGCCATGCCATCAGAGCCACAAAAATAGGGAATAGCTCGAGGAACCCAATGTTACCTGTGAGACCGCTGGTGTGCCACCATGTCGGCCATGTTTGCGCCGACCTTCGGTTACCAAAAATGGCGCCAAATCCCACGCTCCCCGCCGAGTCAGTCCACAAACCCAGCATGTCCGAAGACGCTGGCGGCTTGTTCCACACTACTCGACCGTTGAAGTCCGCCAGAAATGCCAACCAGATGCGCATATCCTGGCGAACCTCTGCAGACAGTCTTGTGCGGTGGTGTCCTTCCTTGAGACCAACCATAGCTTGCGCAATGGAGCGTGAAAAGGGGCGGGCCATTGGTATCACTCTCAGGGCAAAGTTAAGCTGACCCACTGCTTGTTGTAACTGATGCAGGGTCACTTTCTCCTTACTAAGGCACAGTTCCAGGGAAGCCCTAAATTTCGCTACTTTCCCTACCGGCAAACGGAAACATCCCTCCACAGAATCGAGCTCAATTCCCAGAAACTCCAGTGAAGTAGATGGTCCAACCGTCTTACCTGGTGCCAATGGCACTCCAAATTCCCTCATGCGGATGCAAAAGTCCTGTAGCGCCAGCGCACATTTTGTGTCGCCGGCTGCCCCAAAGAACAGAAAGTCATCTAGGTAATCCATAACATGGCTATGCCCAGTGGCCTCGGTGAATGCCCATTCTAAAAAACAGCTGAATTTCTCAAAATAAGCACAAGAGATGGATCAACCCATTGGCATGCATCTATCAATGTAGTAACGTCCTTGGAACACAAAGCCTAGCAGACGCTGATCCTGTGGGTGTACCGGGAGCAACCGGAACGCCGACTCGATATCTGATTTCGCCATCAGCGCTCCGGGCCCCAGGCGATTCAACATGGTGACGGCATCATCGAAGGATGCGTACCGCACCGAACAAACCCCCGGGTCAATTGCATCGTTTACCGAGAAACACCGACCGACCCCTGCCCTCACCACGTCTTCAACAAGGCCGACGCTGTCATCGCACCCCACCTGCGAGACATCATCAACACATCCTTCGACACCACCATCTTCCCTGAGAGCTGGAAACACGCCGAACTCAGCGCTCTACTCAAGAAACCAACAGCGGACCCCACCGACCTCAAGAATTACCGCCCCATCTCGCTCCTCCCGTTTCCAGCCAAAGTCATCGAGAAGACCGTCAACAAGCAGATGGCCGCTTTCCTCGAGACGAACGGATCCCTTGACCCCTCACAGTCCGGCTTCCGAGCCAACCACAGCACCGAGACCGCCCTCATCGCCGCCACCGATGACATCCGAGCCCTGATGGACAATGGAGAAACAGCGGCCCTCATCCTCCTAGACCTCTCCGCGGCATTCGACACAGTCTGCCACCGCACCCTAGTACGGCGCCTCAGCAACATCGGAATCCAGGACAAGGCGCTGGAATGGATCATCTCCTTCCTCGACGGAAGAACACAGAGAGTCCGCCTACCACCGTACAAGTCAGAGGCCTCCGAAGTCATCTGCGGCGTCCCCCAAGGATCATCTCTGAGCCCCACCCTCTTCAACGTCTACATGAGCCCCCTCGCGGCCATCGTACGCAAACACAACCTCAGCATAATCTCCTACGCCGACGACACCCAGCTGATCCTCTCCCTGACCAACGACCCCGCCGCCGCCAGAGCCAACCTGCACGAAGGGATGAAAGAGGTAGCCGAGTGGATGACGACCAGCCGCCTGAAACTGAACTCGGACAAGACGGAGGTCCTCATCCTGGGCTCCTCTCCCTCCGCCTGGGACGACTCCTGGTGGCCTCCCGCCCTGGGCACCGCACCCACACCGACAGACCATGCACGCAACCTGGGCTTCATCCTGGACCCCTCCCTCTCCATGACCAGGCAAGTCAACAACGTCTCCTCTGCGTGCTTCAACATCCTACGCATGCTACGGAAGATCTTCTGGTGGATCCCCACGAGACCAGGAAGACCGTCACCCAGGCCCTCGTCACCAGCCGACTGGACTACGGCAACGCCCTCTACGCCGGTACCACCGCCAAGCTCCAGAAGAGACTCCAGCGGATCCAGAACGCCTCAGCCAGACTCATCCTCGACATCCCACGAACCAGCCACATCTCCGGACATCTGAGAGACCTTCACTGGCTCCCCGTCAACAAAAGAATCACCTTCCGCCTCCTCACCCACGCACACAAAGCCCTACACGACCAAGGCCCGAGCTACCTCAACAGCCGAGTCAACTTCTACGCTCCCAAACGCCACCTCCGATCAGCCAACCACGCCCTCGCCGCCGTCCCCCGCATCCGAAGAGCGACTACAGGAGGAAGGTCCTTCTCCTACCTGGCCGCCAAGACCTGGAACTCCCTCCCTCCCGACCTGCGCCTGACCCAAGACCACCTCTCCTTCAGGAAGAAGCTGAAGACCTGGCTGTTCGAGCAGTAGCGGCACCCCCCCCCCCCACCCCCCCAGCGCCTTGAGACCCTACAGGTATGTAGCGCGCTTTATAAGTGTCACTGATTGATTGATTGATTGATTGATTGATTGATTTGGAGCTGACAAGTTATAGATCAGCCTAAATTCCCCTGGGTCTTTTTTGGGGACCAGTCCTAACGGGGAACAGATGTAATTCGCTACTGGCGGGTGCCGATATGGGCCCGCAACCCGGCCCAAGGTAACCTCTTTTGCAATCTTTCTCTCCACCACAGTTGGTTTATGCTGAGCCGAAAGCTGGTTTCTACAAAGTGGTTCTCCACGAAAGTCCCCCGCTGGGATGTGGAAACCATATAAGAATCCATTCCTCAACACCCCAGCGGAGACATGATCAGGGTATTTGTTTAGCCAGGGAATCATTGCCATGACATCAACGGGGGTAGGTAACGGTACACAATGGTCCCCCTCAGTCTTGTTTGGACCCTCCTCTACCTCCCGACCCGCCATTTTTTGATCTGCACGAACTCTCCGGGTGCGAGGAATTCCCACAACCCGCACACGCATGTTTGAACTTACATGCCCCTTGCGGTCTGGTGCAGTTGCCTCTATTAAAGCTCCAACAGAGCCCCCGCTTTCCCCCATTCCCACCGGTCCTTGGTTGGTGATCGCCACCGGTGCCCGCTCGAAAGGGCACCGCGGGCTGTTGGCGGGAAAACCCCGACCCATTCCCGCCTGGCGAGGACGACTTTGTCGCGCCAGGCAGGAGCTGCTTCTGCCAAGAAATCGAGTCGAGACAATCCCACGTCAGAGATGAATCGTACTCTTTGGCCTTACGGAACTTCATGTCGTAACCCATCCATTCATTCCCCTCATATGTCTCATAAAAATCCATTATTCATGCCTGATAGCAAGACAATTCAGGCAAAACCTCGGGCTTACGTTCCCCAATAATCGCAGTAAACATCGCAAAGGCCTTGGCCCAATTTGTTATTGTCTCATCCACCCTGAATCCCGCCATCTTGGCTCGCCAAACACTCGGGTGCCACAAATCTTTCTGCGTCTTAGCATACTCCATCTCGCGATGGTCAGTCAACAGAGAAAACATATTAACATACTTGTCAGCCCATATTAATTCTTTCGTGGCCAACGGGATATGTTGAACCACTCTCTCCCGTCTTGAGGGCAATGAGCCTTCCCCCGCAATTGGCAGTGCCTGCTTACCCGGTTCGGTTGTCGTTCCCGCTGTTTTTCCGACACCAGCTGCCGGTCCTTCCGGGGTCACCTGTGGGGGGACAAGAGGGAGATTCGCCTTTGCGGCATCTCGCGACTGCCGCAACTGCTGAATTAGTAACCTGGCCTCTTCGGCCGTGTCTCCAGGTGCCGTAGCACCCCCTGTTTTTCTGCCGAGCCATGCGGCCAACTGTGCGGCCAATTCAGGAGGCATGTCCTCCTCGTTGGCGGGCGTAATCACAACCGGAATCGGCTGACCCGCGTCTGGGATTGGTACCGGGGCCTCGGTTGGAATGGCAGGGCTCGCCGGGGGTACCTCGGGGACTGGAACCTCCCCCCCTGCCTCCCTATTCCTGACCCGTTTCCCCCTACCCTCAGGGGCGACTCCCGGCAATGCTGGGCCTATTACCTTCTTTGGTTTACCCGGATTGTTCATCGCAGCCATCTGCTTCTTCATGTTCGCCATATCTCGGCCAAGCGCCGGGACCATAACGTTTCGTTCGATCTTCGCCATTCTGTTTACCAACATGCAAAGCACCTGGTCAGTCTCGGACCTCTTTCCTGCCTTCTTGCCAGACATTGTTTTCGAATATTCGCTCCAAGTCGATCAACACGGTCCTGGCTCCATTAGCCTCGAAGTCGCTGAAAGAGAAACACAAGAATTACAAGTTCTCAAAATTGCTCCTTGTTCCGTCGAGGGCTCACGTGCAACGAGTGGGTGCAGCTTCCAAGCACAGGAACAAGAGGATGCTTCTTCGGATTCCCGCTCTCTTTATTCCTCATCGGGAGGGCGTGAACCCTCCGCGGGTACGCCTACCGGGCGTGGCCATCGGTGTAGGTGTCTAGGACAACCCCTCTTGGGCGGGAAAAGGCGCGGCCCGGCTACGCCGCTTCGGGCATACCAGCCGTGACACGCCCCCCGCCCAAAACGGTTTCCCGGGAGGATCCGGGCCCCCAACCATACGTTCGGGGGGACCGAGTGGTCGCCCCTTTCCATAACAAAGGGTCCTCAAAGTCTGAGCAACTATTACTAATAGATCTAGGACATAACCTGACTAAAAGACACACCTCCCAGGATAACTTAAAGTCTAAGGTGACCACCCTTGGAACGAATCCCACTGTTCTAATAAAGAGTTGATGGATCAAAGTGAAAGTGTAATAATAGGAAAACAAGGATAACCCCATCTCTACAAAATAGCTGGTGTAGCACTATGCATATCAAGCAAGAAAACCAAATAAAGTTATCTAAGTGTGGTGCATATATTCTTCTAAAAGATAATTCAGACATAAATAGTCTGTCCAGAAATCTCTATAGCTAAAATAGCTAAATCATAGACTTAAACTTGGGAAATTGAGTAATAGTAGACTATGCCACAGGCAATAGTCAAAGGTCATAAGTCATCTAAGTTAGGAAACAGTTTGCACCTAATCCCTCTGTATCAATCTGTGGAACACATGTGTGCACCATCATTCAGAACACTGCTTTCCCTTCATTGGCAAAACTGTTTTACAGAAAACAGAAATACTATAAAATAGGTAAAAGATAGACAAGTGTAAAGTCAATCTGTATCAATAATGAAATAGCGTAGCATACTAAAATCAAAATATCACGCATCACAGGGCATCAGATTATTAAAGCAGCACACTAATTATATAGTGCACCCTATGACTTTCAAACAATATCATTTGCATATATCAAAAGGAATCATTGAACCAAAGGCCAAATCATTAATGTGGCACTGCATCTTTTAAACTGGAAAATCAAAACCATGAACAGGACTGGAAAATTTACTTGGCAATGGGACCTGTTAGTGGTACTGCAAAAGTGGCATAATGTCCATCTGAAATAGAAACATGGGAAAAATGCAAGACTCAAGAATGCAGGCCAAGAAATTACATTGTAGACTCCTTTTGTGAGAAAATATAATTATAACCAAATAAAAATGGGTTCTTTTAGATCATCACTTGCAAAAGTCAATTAATACATTTTTTTTTCAAAAGTAGAACTATTGGCTTTGTCAAAAAAATTTTTTTTTTTTAGGAAATCCAGAGTTTTAACCTGACTGCTGAGGCAGCCAACTGTAGATTGTAATGCCAATTTCAAAATTCAGTCAATATTTTTAAGTGAAAAGTTCTCTTCTATAGAAATCCATCGTTGGTTTCTCCTTAGGAAAACAGTTCATTCGTGTAGGCCACGACCCTCCATCTTCATCTGTATCCTTTGCCAAGGAAGCACGCCCTCCAATCATCAGCTCCAGGCACGTCAGCTTCCGGTCTGGGTCCAGGCTCGGGGGTTTTTGGGGAAGGGGCACTCATCCGAAAATATGAAAAACACACCACTCCAAAATAAGAAAATACAACACTCATACAGGGCCCCCACATATCAGCCATCTGAAACGAAAAACAAGCATCATCAATCTTGCAAAAACAAATTCTCCATTCAAAAAGCACCCCAATTGCTTTTCATTTCTGTAAGAAACTTCCTAACTCATGAAAAGAACTCTTCTAAATCCAAGGAATGATTTAAACATTCTACCTATACCATATTCTCTAAATTTGTTTGGGCAAAATCTAATTCTTCTTACTCCTTTGAGAAGCAGCCCTCCCCTTCAGAAAGATGTCCGCGCTCAGAGTTTGGAATCAGCTCCAATCATAACAAGCAGGAGACGGGCTACACTACAATCTAAAATTGAATCACTGCCAAATGCTGATCTCATTGCAGGAACGAAGCTCCTGCCAAGTTTTTTTCTCTACACTGCCTTCCCCTCATCGTGATGTCACCCACGGGGCACGTCCTCCACCCTTTCAAAACTCTGTAAGCGGAGAACTGCTGAATATTTGCCAAAAATAACAAGGCAAGGGCAAGTCTGCCTCGCTCCAAAAAGGGCCCCTCCTTCCAAAACTCTCCGGAGAGCCTGACTGAGCTATCATATCAGCCAAGGTCAAAAAGCAAATTCCTTCTAACTACAAACATACCCGTTCTCAGGCTTCAGAGAAACCCTGCCTTTAATTTGAAACACTGCACAATTATGTCTAACTAATTTAAGCAAATGAGACATTGTGAAAAGCATCCTAAAAACATGAATAAAGACATTTTTGCAACCTAGACACATGCTAGCATTCTCAAATAAGAAGCAAAATATTTCCGCAGCCTCATGAAAAAGTAATCTAAGACAAACTATATATCATAATGTACTGTTACTTGCTGAAAAGGAAAGACATTAAGCAGCAACATAGAAAATCACGACACATTTCTTAAAATAACATGTGGGACACCATCAATTCAAACAAAGGGGAAAAAAAGTTATACATGTAATTTTGCATAGCATAAACAGGAATTCAAAATTTATGCAAGCTTTTCTGTTCTAATGATTGAAAGAGTCAGATTTATTTTTGCAGATAGACTTTTTTTTCCTATCTGAGTTGGAACATTTCATCACATTTTTTCACTCTCACGCTGTTCTGCTTAATATCAGCGCAAAATACAGAATCATTTGCATTTGAACTTTAAACAAAAGGGGCAGCTTGCTGTAGGGGAAATAATCACTTGTATTATCTACATGTGCAAAATACACTACAGAGCATTTTTTTTTTTAAAAGCACACGGTTGCATTGCACTTTTATTATTTCAAGCACATTCTACATTGGATCAGTTTTATTTCCACAACCGGTGAAAACTAATTCTAAAATACTGGTTTGTTTATCTCTCTGCACCGTCCGTGCTCAGCTGAAAACCCTCTTCTAATGCTCATTTTAAAACACCCCCTCGCAGTCCGACTGGTTGGTTTATAACACTCCGACCTCCGAGTCAGACACATTTAATCATGTGTTCAAAGGCAAACCAACACAGACTCGTGGACGCAAATCAAACTGTATATTTAATGAACACTGTTTTTTTTTCTCCGTACAAGATGTTACCCTTCCGTCAGCTAGTTGTCAAAGTACATAGGCGAACCTTGCAACTAATTAAAAAGTCAAATCAAACCATCCTTAATCCAAATAGTCACTGACTTTTATCGTCAGCTCATGTAACCATGCATGTTAAACAGCATATTGAAATAAACACTGCCGACTCAATTCAAGATATTAACCCTTTGGCAGCTCAAACACAATTGTTCCCCAATGTCTGCAGATACATGGGGAAGTCAAGAACTTATCTCTCCACATTTTCATATAACACGTGCACAGTCTCTAAACATTTTCTCTAATCACTTGAAAGAGATCCAGCTCTCTCCTGCCTAACGTAATGATAACATGCTATGTACAAGCCATATTCACAAGACGCCACAAGCCATATTCACAAGGCGCTATTCACAAGGAACTCAATGATAACATGCTATTTACAAGCCAGATTCACAAGGCGCTACGAGCCATATTCACAAGGCGCTATTCACAAAGAACTCAATGAGAACATGCTATTTACAAGCCATATTCACAAGGCATTATTCACAAGGAACTCAACAAGTCATAATGATAACATGCTATTCACAAGCCATATTTACGAGGAGCTATTCACAAGGAACTCAACAAGTCACATTACACTGAATACATTGCACATTTCACAGCATGAGCAAATGCAGCAAGCCATTTAATAGGCAATTTACATACCTCTTTCACACACATATTTACAACTGCATCATCACCAAGATGTAATTGGCTCCATCACGTACTGTTACCCTTCAAGCCTGTCCGTTCAAACACCAAGATAAAAAGCATTTCTTCTACACCGCATAAGTCAGATGCCATGATGTACTGCAATCTCCTTACACTCCAACTGTTCAAGCCCATAGGTCAGGGACCACACCTCACCATGCAATTCAGACTGTTCCCAGATGTCAAATTTTAAACGGTTTTAAGTCCCAATACATGTCCAGGACCCCCCCCCTCTGCTCTTTATTAGAAACTGCCCGACTACACCAAATGTGACGACCTAATTTTCGGACCAGATAGAATCAGCTCACAAAACACCACCAATCCAGCCGAAACGTAACCATCTCCCTCCTCAGGACCCATTTATCCAGGCACCTGGGTACCTACCTGAGGATGGGGAATTAGCAATATACAAGCTCATATCATCAAAAACACCACTAAATCTATAGGATTACTAGGAATACTCACTGATTACTAAGGACGTCCATGCTCTACACCACACTCATACCTTATAGTCTCGCGGCAACTCAGACCCAGACTATGCTACTCTCCTACTCATAGTGAAGGGGGCAGTTCTGATAACTTACCATTACACACTGACCACAATCAGTGCTCATGCAAGCCACAATCCGGTGGGTATACACACTGACCACAATCAGTGCTCTCATTATTTCATACATACACAAGCCACAATCCTGTGGGCATACACACACTGACCACAATCAGTGCTCTCATTATTTCATACATACACAAGCCACAATCCTGTGGGTATACACACTGACCACAATCAGTGCTCTCACTAATGCCACTCTCTCTCTAGTGGCAATCTCTGTCCTATGAATACCTTCAGCTCTCTCTCTCTCTGTTGGGAAGTTTCTCTCATACATCTAATATCTACTGGGGATGTCCCATATACAATTGTTATATTTTATGTGGTACACAAGAATGGCCAAATCACAATATGCAAAGGTTATTATCAAATACAAGTGCTCCTCTACTCCCTTGCTCAGTTACCATTTACCTGGACGGGAGATGCATCCGTTCACATAACAGCATCTGACTAGAAGAAAGGTTAACTTTATTATGAATAATAATGCATGCACAACTGTTCACTAAGAACTAGGGTTCCTTTATTATTATAACATCACAATAACTCGCAATCTAGACATAGCCTAAAAAGTAAAGGGGAATAGACACATACACAGATCTGCGGGGTCTCTTTATTATAATGGAAAGCTTTATTACAATAACACATTCACATGTAACTGACAGGGACTGTAGATAGCTAAAAAGGGAACTGGATTATAACAGACTGCACACCGCTGAAAGAAAAAGGATTAGCAATACAGTAGGGAATCTAGCCTAGGAAATAAAAGACAAGATTAATGTATATGGGCACTAATATAACAGGACAGATATCACCTGATTAGTATGAAGTCTTGTTCTAGCTGTCATCTGGGTTCCTGTCTCGTCTGTGCCTTGGCTCATCTCAGATTCTCCCCTGCACTCTTGGACACACATCTGCGCTGATCGCTCTGCACTGGATTCCTCTCCCCCACAAACTGTCTTCACTTTCCAACTTCAGTCTAATGATATAGTTTCTGCCGCTCTGATAACCGTTCGCTCCACTAGCTTCTTCACTCTGTCTGATTATCCCAGCTCCAATGTCCAACTCACTCCAGTTGCTCCCACAGACTAATCCACGATATAACTTCAGTCTCTTCCAAAAGGCATCACTCCAAACTCCAGCTGTTAACTGCCTGCTCCAACTGATCACAACTCTTTCTGATAAGTAACTGCTTCTGACTGCTTTCTTTAGCTCCAAAAATCATCTGACTTCTCTCTTCAGCTCCAAACACCATCTGCCTTCTCTCTCCATTCCAAACACCATCTCACTTCTCTCTCCAGCTCCAACTGACTTGAACCATCCCAAAAACTGACTGACTTCTCCGCCTCTTCTGCACTTCGCTAATATGGAATGCTCTCCCCTCATGGAAATTTCCAACAGAGAGCTGCCTCCCACCGAACTCCTGTGCCAGCTCCGAGGCTCCCTGCGCCGCCTGCAGTGACCATCTGCATGTTACGTCTGGGCCCAAGAGACAAACACATTCTTTTCGATAAGATCCAGTCTCTGCTGGTTTTCCCCTAGCACATAACAGGATTAACTATAAACATCACCTTTACCCTGCAAGCATCTCAGTCTGCAGAGACAGGAAGCAAAATGGAGTCTCTCTGGTTCTGGGCCTTGTAGACCCGAAAAGGATGAAATAGACACTTAACTCTATCAGAGTACATACACAAACCATACCAATATGTAATATAAAGTCAGAACTACAGGATCCACCCTCTACTATAGCTAGAATGATGAAAGGACACATAATTATGTCAAAGCCAATAGGCAATAGATGGATTAGAGTCAAGAATAAGGGATCTATCATCATATAAATCAGCTATCCTCTAGTTTATACTTCTAGGTCCGAAAAGGGGCCTAAAAGGACCAAAACAAGCTAAGAATAGGGATCCAGGATGGTAGCAAGCTTAAAGTCACCATCACTCAGAAATAGAGCCAAAAACCCGGTCAGCACAACCGTACCCCGCGATCATGGGGCGTACGGACCGTACGGTGTGTATGTGATTATGTGCTTTTCCGTACGAATCGCCCTTACCTGACGTGGACCGTACGAATTGCGTCCTCATACCCCGGTCCGGATCGTACTCTTCGGGTCATACGGCATGTGTCCAAGTCGTAAGGTTCACTGTTTCAGCCTTGCAATACGTACAAATCGCGACGATTCGAACGGATTGACGGAATACAGATAGTACTACGCAACTCGGACGGACGGGTACGAATCGTACGGCGATGGCTCCGGATGAAAATCGTACGGACAATTTTTTTCCAGGATCGGAATCGGCCCTATAATGCTAAAATTAAGTAAGCATCTACATATAAATGATTATTAATGCTCCACAACTCCTCTCGCTTCATGAAAGGAAAACCGCACTCGCGGGAGTTGATTTCAACAGTGATTTATTCTAATAGAACAGGCGCGTTTCGGATGAAATCCTTCTTCGGTGTAATCACAATACGCGCTGGGAGGCGCCATCTTTAATGCATCATGCATCTTGTCATAGAAAGAAACGAGGGCTAGCGAAACGCAATACTGCACGCGCCATTTTGAGATGGTATTCATCGCAGGTTGTAACATTTCATACACAGATAATATCCGATTTGAATCGAGAAATTTGAATAAAACTCAATATTAATTAATTCAAATAATATTCACATGGTTACTGTGTTTACCCAACCAACAGTTGTTAATCTTGCTGTGTATCGGCCATTTGCAACCTCTTGTGTCAGTTTGCAGATATTCCCCCAGCGTTCTATGTCATATCTTGCCGTGTATCTGCCCCCACGTCAAATGGCATGTTCAAGAAAATATAGGTCGGAACATGTCATTTGACGTTGGGGCCGATACATGGCTAGATATTACACCGTGATCATGTGAATATTATTTGAATGAATATCGAGTTTTATTTAAATTTCTCGATTCAAATTGGATATTATCTGTGTATGAAATGTTACAACCTGCGATGAATACCATCTCAAAATGGCATGCACAGTATTGCTGGAGACTCTGGCAAGTCATTTTCTATTACCCGAAAGGGTGTTTAGCAGCATCGTGCCTCCGAACAGGAGGGTATTGGGTGCCAGAAAGTGCATATCTACAATTGAAAACTCCGCCCTCTCTAACTTCAGACAACCACTATTTTAAGATGCACAGTGCAGAAAGGGGTGAATGGAGTGGTGGGTAGACAGGAGTTTCGGGAGTGGGAGGGCAATAGGGCTGAGGAGAGGGGCATGATAAGTGTCCCGGGGTTGTTGGGGAGGAGTATTTACCAAGGGAGAGAGGGGGCACAGGAGAGGGGAAGCTAAAAAGGAGAGGATGTGGCTTGATGGCTAGAGCTGTCGACTTTGGAGCTGCGCTACCATGTTTGAGTCACCCCATCAGTTCAACATCCTGATTCTGGGCAAATCACTTAATCTCACAAGTGCCTAAAAAAATAACCTTGTGTAATGTAACTGTAGCTCATGTAAGGAGCTCCAAAGCGTTTCAAGTTCCCGCTATATAAAGCTGCAAAAAAAAAACATAAAGAGGCAGCAGGTCCCTCAAAAACAAAGAGAGGCTGGTGCCTGTCTGCTCAGGAAAGCCCTGTGCATTTTAAAAGCAGGCAACAGAGGAACTTAACACCTCTCTCGCCAGCTAACCCTCTTTTTCTTGCTTCAGCAAAGCGCAGTTCCAATACAATGGTACGTTTTGTGGGCATGTTAGTACAAATTGCAGGATTATTACAAAATGGCTAATTGCGACATCATGATATCCTGGGGGGAAGGGTGGGAGGGAGGGGGGGATCTGTCAAACAACCACTGTGGCTCCCATGGAAGGGATCTGTCGTTCTCCAAGAGTTCGACTGCACCTCAGTGACACTCAACAACTCTTCCTCCCTCTTCACCCTTCCTTTTGTGTTCAATGCATTTGAGCCCATGATGGGCAAGTATCCCTAGTGGCACAGAAGCATTCCAAGAAAATGTAAGGCTTCATCAAGCATTACCTCCTCGTCTGTCTTCCTCATCACAGCCCTTACAAAATGAGGTTTGACTTACTCAAAGTAATAAAAATACCTCCATGGTCCCCAGGAATGGGCCTCTCCTTCATGACTGCTATAAGAAGGGACCGGGGGCAGGAAGCACACTTCCTGCACTTCCAAACAAACACTGATGAAGAAGAAAAGATTGGCACTTCTAGCTTCAATTTATTTTGAATTGAATAGAAAACCAAAATATCTTACACCAGATGTGCTTGCTGCTCCATAGTCTTCAGACTGAAGGTTGTAAGTTGTAAAGCTCTGCTTGAGTCTTCACTTATAGTTGCAGTGAGATTTGAATACTCGGGGAAATGCAGGGGCGTGCTTTCAGGGGAATGTTTGGGGTGTGACAGTCACCAAATAAATGCATTCTTGGCATGGTAGCTCGGTCAGGGGGCTCTAAGTCGGGTCTGCTATTTCTATCGTGGTTTCTCGTCGTGGGTAAAGAATAAAAAACTATCTAACTACCGCCATCCTATCAGATAATGGGACCGCCCGCCATAAGGGCAGGGGTCCCGTGGGGGGTATTAGGATGCGCCCGCCACAGTGGCGGGCACATCCTGCATTTTTAACATTGTGGCGGGCGGTGCTCTCTGCACCGTCCGCCACAATGCTAAAAATGCATGTATGCATTTGCATACACAAAGCGGCAGGCACCGCGCGGTGCCTGCCGCATTGTATATGCAAATGCAGGGGGGTACCATAGGTACCCCCCCATGTGACCCCCTACCTCGCCTTCACCATGGGGTCCCGCAGGGGGCCCCCAAAGTGAAGACCGCCTGCATCTGTTTTAGCCCATACTAATATGGCTGGCGGTGTCTCATAGACACCGCCACCTTATTACACCTTTTCCCCCTGGTCGCAAGGCGACTGGGGCAGAAAAGCGTCGGACGGTCTTTCCGTCCGCCGCGGTCCCCCCACCATAGCAATATGGCGGGGGAAATGGGTGGCGGGCGGGCAAGGATGTTGGGCGGATCGCCACTGCCCGCATGGTGGTGGCGATCCGCCCAACATCCTAATGGGCCCCCTAATGTTAGGATGTGCTCCATACAAGCCCCTTTTATGATTAATTCAATAGACAATAATGTTGCTCCATCTACAATAAGAAGATAGGTCAGATTTGGGCTTTACAAGGAGGGTCTGGGGCTCTTCACAAGCTGCATTTTGTAGTGCATTTTGTAGTACTACAATAACAGTAAAAATTTACTACAAATGCTATTTGGAAACTGCACTTCTAAAATACCACTTTTTTACTGTAGTACTATGGGAAAGTAATTTTGTAGTTCATTTTTAGAACTATTGTAGTACTGCAAAATGTACAACAAAATGCAGTTTGTCAGTAGCCCCTAGGCTCCTCAATTTGGTGGAGGCATGTAAGTTACATGTCAGGAGTAAATTTTCACTCAGATTTTGTGAATAGACAAAAAGTAGTAAACCTACTCAAAAGTGCAAATTATTCAAAAGTGGATGTTATGTTGCTGAACAGTGTCTGGTTTACCACCAAAAATATAGTAAATTTACACCCATAGACATACTCCTTAAAGGATGACATTGTTGAAGTTATAAGAGTAGTAGAATATTTAACCGAAGAGTGTAAAGTCACTTTTTTGCTATGGACTATTCAAAGATAGGTGTAATGGATCTAGGAGGTAGTGTGTTTGCTAATTGTTTAAGTGACTGGTTGCACAGCATGTGAGTATGGTGTCTGTTGTACCACTACGCGTCTCTCCTTTAACACATATGCCACCCAGCAGATGATGTATGTCACTTACCTGCTGCACTGGTTATAGCTGATTGTAGCCAACCAGTAACTGTTTTTGCATGTTACGCATGGACGTCCATTCACCAAAATGCCAGGGGTAGAGGAAGTGAAATCGCTTGACATTTGACCTTTACTTTGACTCCCACACACATGCTTACATATACTAACACATTCACACACTTCTGTGCACATAAACATAGTCTCTCCCACCAGCATGCATACAACATACATTTAACAGCATTTTTACTTATTTTAGCTTCCAGATAGGGTCATATTCCAGCTAATGTACTCCATTTTTTATTACACTATCCTGAATAATAATATTTATTATTTGTATAAAAAAAACAGGTAAGGGGAGCTCTAACCAGTGTCTACCACTGATTTTGTTACCTCTGAGGCCAGGCTTCGTAAAAGCAGTGTCCTGAGTAGCAAGGGGTCTCAGCTGTGACCCCTGGCGACCCTTAAATTACGTCCATGCTGTTATGCTCACTGGCTCGAGAGCTGAATCTATGAATTGTCCCAGAGGTGTGGGTGATGGTTCTCTACTTTGGCCACCTCATGTCGATGCAGCCTCTTGGCTTCTGGAAGAATTTTTTTTCTTAATGCATGAAAGAAGGTTATACCGTGATCTGCAAATATCTTCCACGTTCCTGTTAGTAACCCCGACAGCATTGATGCGGGCCATATCTGTTTTTTGTGGCCCCTGACACAGTCAGAGAGGTCTTGACAAATAACTTGTCATTGCCTGCAGCGCACTTCTCAGGCAAAAGTTCTAGGTCCTAGTCACTAAATTATGTCTTGTACATCCTGTCACCATACTCCTGTGGTCCTGGATACCTAGTGCAGCATGGCAGTGGATGGTTGTGGAGTTACACTTGTATACTTCAGCAGGGCTCTTCTCCTGTGCCCTGCTGCCCTCCCACAGGCTCAATTCATCATTCGCTCATGGTATTACTGTAAGACTGAGCAACAGTCTCAATTTGAGAATTATATCAGTTCCTTAGTTTTTAATCGCTATTCTAAAATAGTGAATTCTAAGGAATCTGTACTTCTGGATTTGGGCTCTCTGTACATAGTGTGGTGATGGGGCCCTAGGCCCACATGCTAGAATAGTCAGTGACACAGACACCAGTTAGGGGATCGTAACTCTGGCCTCGAGCACGTGCGCTCTGCCTCTTTTATTATCAGCGTCACCTGACCCAGTGACGTCTGTGTTGGGTGGGTGTATAGTGTAAGGTTACACGAAAAACAACTAGACTGTGTCCTTGCAGGACACTACACATAGCATTTGTGATTTCGTGTTGGCAAGTCACTTTTTTGCTAATAAGGGATTTAAAATCATATGTTTGTGCCCCTGGTACCATCGATTTTGCCAAATCTTGCCACGCCTTGTGCAACTTCTCCTCCTCTCTTCTCTGGCTCTGATATGTGGATGTTACAATTTGGAGGTATAGCAATGACAACTCCAAGATAGGAAAAGCTCTTTATTTTTTTCAATGCCATTCCTGCCGTTATAATATTTTTCCTTTTCACTTTCGTGGACACATTTCCCCATGCCGACTCCTTGTTTTTAATGCTCTCAGAAGTAGCAGAACTCTACTTTTGAAACCCAAAATACTGAATTGCATATTCGATTAATTACAGCAATAAATAATTATACAACCATAGCTTCCACCTTGCAAAATCTGGTTTCTAAAACCCCCACAAACTCAGGCTTTCTGCTCCTCGTTGGCCTTCTTTCTCAAGAATAAAACCCGTGTTTAAGTGGCATTTAGAGTATACTGATAAGTTAGATGCCACTTCAAATATGTTATTTCGGCTCCTGATCACTAAATAGAATTTTACTCTAGAGATCCTTGTTTTTACCTATCATCGGCCTCGTACAAGAAGTTGTTGATCAAGTGTTAAAAAAGCAAAAACCTACCCCATACCAAGATTGTTTCTGAGATTTTCATAATGCTTTTAGCCCTCCCTTTCAGTGAAATTATGTAAAGTCCACTCAAGAAGCATGTGTTCCTGCAAGTAAGCACTAGTTCAGCCCCTTCCTGAGAAGGATTCTGTTATATTTAGCCTGTCTTCTTTCTACCCCTGGGGATTTCATGGTCACTCACATGATGTCACCACTAGAACCTTGGGTGACATCATGGAGTGTTTGGGGCTTAGCCTGGTGACAACTGGCAGTTGGAACCAGGCAGGCTGAGTGGCAAGCTAGTCACTCCTGGTGGGTCTTCTTTGTAACTTGACTTAACATCCTGAAGACTTGAATAAAGTAACCTACATGATACCAGGCTCCACCTCCTATTTACAACATTTTTGGCGACTTTGAGACGTTTTGGAGCATATTTTCAAGGTACAGACAACGGGAACAAGAAGTGAAGAACCCTCAGCGTAAAGCAAAAGCAAGTATTAAGGAACTATTCAAGATACTAGAGCCTGTGTGTTGAAAGAACTTTTAAATTAAAGAGAGTTTGAAGCAGAAGACAAGACATCCACCCTGGTAAGTCCCACCAGTGTCCTGTGTAATCGTACGGCCTGCAAACCCAGGGTGTAGTCCTGCATGATATTATGGGAGAGTTGGCGAAGTTCACTAGTGTGTGAGAAGGCACAAATCAATATTTTGTGCATATTTTGTCCCATGCTCCGGAGAGAGACCGCTCACCGGAGCATGGGACTTTATTTAACATTATTTTTGCTGGTCATTTGTAGTGTTTGTCTCGTGCTTTCTGGGAGTGGTGGTTGGTGAGTGTGTGTGGTGGTTCTTTTGTCTCATTACTGTTCATTTTGGGGTGGAGTGTGCCTTATACACTATGTTTCAGGGAAGAGTGTCTTTTCTTTTTGGTATGGTTGGTTACAAATTAATGGTGTGTACTGTGAGTACCTGCGTAGTGTTGCGTTTGGACTGCTGTGAGCCACGTGGAGTATTTTCAGGTGTCGTGAATGGCGTGTGAGTGTCAAGTGTCATATTATTGTGCACCTACAGGGTGGTGTGCATATATGGCTTGTTGTTTTTTGGGGTCAGGTGGGCCCTGTACAGTTTATTATAGGAGTTGTTGTTGTTGGAATCTGTATACATGGTTTCCATGTGTGGTTGAGTGTTGGGAGTTATAAACTTATATACTCCTATTTTAAAGATGTGTACCCTGTCTCTTTTATGGTTTTGGGATTATGATTGTATCCCAGTTATGGTTCACGGGGAGGGTTGTACCCCGTTACGTGGTAGAGTTTGTTCTTAAAATTTAAGGGCGGTGAGTACCCCATTAGGGAATTGGGGGCGGAGCAATGGTTGCTCCAAGGTGCAGTTCATGGGGAGAGTTGTACCCCGTTGTGTGCCCCATTTAGGAAATTGGGGACGGAGCAATGGCTACTCCAAGGTGTAGTTCACGGGGAGGGTTGTACCCCGTTACGGAGCAAAGTGGACTCCATTAATTTTCGTCTAAATCAGTTTGTGTTTGTGTTTGTGTTTCCCAAGGAAAGGGGATGGGACTTGGGACTAGTTGTGTTTGGGACGTGTTGTCGTTGACTTGTGTTTGTAACTCTTTGGGATGTGTTTGTAACTCCATCTGTGGAATGGATGCTATGTGTACTTTCATATGGATGTTTACACACAAGCTAATTTTATTTATTGTATTTTCATCTTGCTGATTTCCCTAAAGAAAGGAGATGTGTTATATTTAGCCTGTCTTCTTTCTACCCCTGGGGATTTCATGGTCACTCACATGATGTCACCACTAGAACCTTGGGTGACATCATGGAGTGTTTGGGGCTTAGCCTGGTGACAACTGGCAGTTGGAACCAGGCAGGCTGAGTGGCAAGCTAGTCACTCCTGGTGGGTCTTCTTTGTAACTTAACTTAACATCCTGAAGACTTGAATAAAGTAACCTACATGATACCAGACTCCAGCTCCTATTTACAACAGATTCTTTGGGCCACCAAACGCCAGCCAACTATTGTCTCTTCATCCTCTTTCCTAGGGTAAAATCATAAGAAAGAGTGTAACCCCATAATCACTTGGAAAAAATCTTTTGCTTCCGGTGCAATCAATACCTCAGGATAATTGGGATAAAATTCTCATTAATCAAGATGATTCAAATATTGCATGCTTATTTCATTGTGAGCTTCTCTGGAGTCTGCAAAATGGTGGTGCATCCACTTCTATATTGAATGTAGAATGTTTTCTAAATTAATGATCCAGTCCTACAAGGTTTACGGCCTCTTCTAGACGGTAACACAAGTTAGTACCTCCTATATCAGTATGTTGTATATTTTGGAGTGCATGAAGCAGCATGCCCGAGATGTACTAGAGAGGCAGTAGAATTAGACCATATGCTATGGACTTGTCCAATGCTGGAAGATTATTGGAAGACGATAGGGGATGTATTAAACGAGGTGACGGGGAGGCAGCTACAGTTTGACATGGCTATCAGAGTCCTGCACTGGTTCCCTCACACCCCCAAGCACAAGAACACTAGCAAATTCATTGGCATGGGTCTTATATTAGCCAAACGTGAAATCACTCGACATTAGAAGGCAAGAGCTGGTCCCTCGTATAGGCGATGGATGAATGAATTCCTGAAATGGGCTACTTGCGAAAGCTCCCTCAGATATCAGTTGGGGCACAGGCGACAGGATGATAGAGCATTAGCTGCAGCGACGGCATGGGAGGTGTTAGTACAGGCCCTAAGAGATCTGGAGACACAAGACGAGGAAGAGGAGCAAGATATTGAAAGGGAGCCCCAACAACGCACCGAGGATACATTACACCCCGAAACACTTGACACTCCTGGTACATAGCTCTAGAAAGCAAACTGAGGAAACATGTGGAAGTGGTGGGACTATAGGGAGGGGAGGGGGGGTGGGAGACCACATCAAGAACACGAAGGGCCTTAGATAGCGCATCAACGCCCCTAGGATACGTTATAGGTTAAACCTCCACGACATAGTATACAACACCACTAGATTAGTGAGGATCTCCTGGAGAATAACAAGAAGTAGAGACACCTGACACCGAGAGGGGGGTTCCTATTAGGCATAAACACCCGGTAAGAGCTCCAAAATATTATGGAGAGAATGGGTATTACGAGCTATATTAAGGAGCATTTAGTACATCACGATCGTTCCTTGGATTAACGCTGCGATGTTGGTTGTTGGGGGGCAGGGGGGCTTAATGCGGGAAGGGTTGTTCATGAAAAGAAAAGCAGGCAGGAGTTCCTCCTGCTAGATGGCTACGATGGACTATTACCTTACGCCCTTTAATTTATCCTGAAACACGCCGCCCGGCCTCCGGGATGTGGGCTAATGGGCTGTGTAAAGAACTGCCGGAAGATTGGCACGTTGTGACCACTAGATATAGAACTGTACGATGTGATAACATGTGATTTATATATTACCTGCAATAAAAACATATTTAAAAAAAAATCAGTATGTTGTAAAACCAATAAAGACCCACTTGGAAAGATAAGGACTGAAAGGAAAAATCACCATCACTACTGCTGTTCTTCTGTTCTTTATCTGTGCTGGTGTATGGTCTAACTAACCTAACCTAACCAAGAAGGACCAATACCATTGCAGTCCTTTAACAGTTCAACATGTGATCTTCTATTTCATACGAGTTCTCTCTGCTATACAGTGGTGAGCTTTACTTTTTCTTGAAGCAGCCTTTGTGCCTCTGACGATGAAAAAGCAAACCCCATTATTTTGTCCCTGGATCTTTTTAATGCACCATTTTCAAAAACAGACCTCACAGCTGCCTCTTGTAATAGAGATGGTGTTGATGCTGGAATCTAAGATGCTAGAAGGGGTTCTTTTGGGGCATTACCCTTATTAACTGATTCATAATCCAGACAAAAATAGGATATTGAGTCCTCAGGCAATTTATTCACTGCAGTGCTCAGTAAAGAGGGGTTAACATGGTGGATCCTCATAGTGAAGGAAACTGGGGTTGTGAGCTCACCCTGAAAAATGCTATATTTTATGTACCAAGCAAAGGCTTGTGGTTCTCTGGCAGTGGAAGATTTAGCGTTTCGGCCCAATCACACATCAAAGTGGATTTCCTAAATGCATGTCAGTAATAGCTGCACACTAAAGCTGAGCTGGAATTTGCCACTATTGGTTTAATAGTTTTTCCTGAAGAGCTGAGAAGGTCGGCTGTGGTGGGCTACGCGAGACCGGGGCTTGCCACGAGGGGGAGGGCCCGGATCACGTTTGTGATCTCCGAGTCCGTGCGGCGCCTGCCCGGAATCTTGTGCCTGGCGTGCGATGCGGACATTATTGCTGGCTACTCGCCCTCAGATACAGGATTGACCCGTCCCTGCATGGCCCGAGAGGCGTACCGACCATCGAGGAGGCACTGAGACTGCCGCTGAGGCTCCTGACCCCACCGCGGGGTGTCGACATATACTGCTCCAACCCCAGAGCTGTACGAGGTGAGCGGCGCCCGACCCTAGCGGAGATCACTACCCTTACGATCACCTGCAAGCGGTAGGGGGCCGAGTGTTAACGGGTTTCCCCGAAATCCCGGCCGCGGGTGCTTCCTCTGCCGATCCTGGGCCTGCATGCTCTCTAACCTTCCATATACGTGGTGGCCCCTGGACCCCTGGGGCTTCACTGCCTGCCCTAAGCCTACTGCTGTGGCTTGCTGGAACTGGGATTGACTCACGCATGGGCTGCAATGTTTGTGTGCCACTTACGTCTGCAGAGGTAGCTGCTGGCCTGTCTCTTTACCACGGACTCGTGAGTCGTACCCTCGTTTTCACGCGGTGGTGCTGGCTTCAGACCTGCTTTCATACAGCGTAGCTATAGGCATAATATCACTGCTAACGATTACTGTTACCTATCTTCTGCAAGTGTCTTGGCAGCGCGAGGGACGACTGGTGACCTGTGCCCCCCGTGGAGCGGCTCTCGTTGCTGGAGGTGCTGCATCCGGCATCGGTTGGCACTGAGTACACAGGCGGGGGTCTACCTGCATGTGGGTGTGTCCACTGTTGAGGCCATACTATCCCTGGGTCGAGACTCAGCTGAACAACGGTGGTGAGGCATGAGGTGGCGGAGAGACCGCGACCGGACACCAGCATGGTGCGCCCCGAGAACCGTCAAACGAAATTAAGCTTCGACTGCGGCAAAAAAGGCATGAAATCAGTGCCTGCTGACCCTGGACCGAGCGATACCAACTCGAGGGCCGTCACTTCTCTCACTAAAGAACTTTATCTACACAGTCTGTTCCAAGAGATGAGGCAGGGGTTCGCCACTGTGGTGGAAAAGGTGGACGGCATGACCTCTAGACTTGATGCCCTGGTTCACAAGGTAGACCGTCACGAGGAACGGATAACGGCTACGGAACAGCGCATCTCTGATAATGACGATATCACCTCATCCCACACCACGCAATTGGCCCGAATGGACAACCTGCTCAGAGTCATAGCGGCCAAGAATGAGGACTTGGAAGCCCAAAGCCGACGCAACAACATACGCGTCACGGGCATTCCGGAATCCACAGACACGGGCAGAATGGAACTCTATGTTGAAAAGCTCCTCAAAGGCTTGATAGGAGAGGACGCATTTTCGCCTCAATTTATCATCGAGAGGGCACACCGATCATTAGCACCTGTTCCCAAGCCAGGATTGCCGCCTCGACCAATCATTGCTAAACTATTGAACTATCGTGATCGCGACGTCGCGCTGAGAGCAGCCCGGACTCAACAAACCCTAAAATACAATGGCATTACTTTCTCCATATATCCGGACTTCACCCCTCTGGTGCAAGAAGAGAGACGCAATGTAAATGTAAATGTAAATGTAAATGTACAGGAATTTATATAGCACAAATCACCGAGCGGTTTCTAAGCGCTTGCTTAGGGAACCCGTCCGGGTATTCCCCTGTGAGATAACCCCGGCAGGGTATCCGTAAGGTGAAAGCCAGGCATCCCGCCGCGAGGGGCCGTTGTGGAGATTAAGCAAGCTATTGCCCAGAGTCGCAGAGTGTGAACCTGTGAATCGAGTAGGCACTGGAGCGAGAATTGTCAAGTCCATGGACATTTTAGGACTCAAGACCCCGCCGAGCCGGGAATTGAACCCTGGTCCCGGGCTGACCTCTGCTTCCAGGTCTGCCTCCTCTAACCAGTGAGCCACACTTCTCCACGCAAGTTCATCCTTGTGAAGAAGAAGCTGCGGGAAGCTCAATTGGACTATGCCCTACTCTACCCGGCGAAGCTGTGGATCACACATCAGGGAAAATAACACTTCTTTACAAATCCTCAAAAAGTAGAAGATTTCCTAAAAACGATCCGTAAGGCCCGAAGGGGAGACCGCAACGCTGAGGTAGACCTGGAGGACGACGACCCATCCTTGGCTGCGGGTGAACACTGATCACTTGCACTAACTGGACTTCTTGTGACTTTGCACTGCTATTCTCTGGCCCTTGCTTCGGGAGTACGAGGGGCGGTGACCCTACACGGCGGAACTGCGCTGACTCATCTCTCCTGTGGTAATGTACTCCAAGGACCACTTTCCTGGCCCTGGCCTCCGCCAAGGGCGGTACAGTTTCGGAGGCCATCGACGGGTGAAGTGGCTGTGCGACCTTGATGTTGTTTCCCTATCGGGTGTCCCCCATACAAAATGTTAAGTTGTTGAAGTTGAGGGGAGGGGGGATGGGGGAGGAGATAAGGGTGTGAACAGATGGCTGCTGGCATGTTTGGGGTGCTGTAGTGGGAGGGGGGGTGGGCCGATTTGGGGAGGTAAGATATACACATGGAATGTTTGATCGAGACACGAAATGCTATACTACACTGATTCGTCTGAATGGACCGGTCATTGCAGCTTTACTACTGCCAGGGGGGAATGACTCAAAACTCCATTGTCAATGTCGGTCTTAGGAACTGATGCTCAACTAAATTGCATGTCATGGAATGTTAGAGGGCTTAATAACGCCAAAACATGTCGTAATGTGATTGCATATCTTAACAGACACAATGTTCATATTGCCATGCTGCAGGAAACTCACTTGTCACCACAAGTGCGAGCCACCTTTGCAAACAAATGGGCCGGAATCCGTACATTCTCCTCTTACTCCACATACGCGAGAGGAGTTACCATCCTCCTTAGACGCAATGTGCCATTCCAGAAGTGCGGAGACTTGACAGATAGCGAAGGACGCTACGCCTTACTGTGGGGGCGACTGGGTCGCGACACAGTTACATTTGTTAATTGTTATGCTCCTAACATAGACATGCCTGCTTTCTTTACCACACTTTGGGGCAAAATCGTGGACGTGGGATCCCTCCATATTATTTGGGGGGGAGACTTTAATTTGGCATCAATGCCTCACCTGGATAGAGCAGACAGGGCGAATCACTACAAACCTAGGGCATGAGAGGCATTGGAGGGCATTATCGCTGAGGGTACACTGGTGGACACGTGGCGACACCTGCACCCGACCAGGAGGGAGGGTACACATTTCACACCACAGACGGGCACATGGGCACGATTGGACTACTTCCTTGTCAACAAAGAGATCACTCCGGAGGTTCTGGGGGTTATGCACTTGCCGAGAACATATTCGGACCACAGCCCTGTCCTGATGCACACACGCATTCCCGTTCTCAATGGAGATTACAACCAGCGGCACTATTAGACAGCTTGTTCCGTGCCGAACTGGGGGAGGAAATAGTCGACTTCTTTCCCAGGAACAAGGGGTCAGTGGATTCGGTCGAACACATCTGGGAGGCCTTCAAAGTCACCATCAGAGGCTATTGCATATCTAAAAGTTTTGGGGTTCTGCGGGACATACAGACCACTATTAGTACACTGCATACGGAACTGAGGGCATTGGAGCTCCGAATGGTAGACAATGACAATCCTGATATACATGCAGAATTCCGGGACACATTATCAAAATATGAGGAGGAGGCTAGCAGGGAGGCTAAGTTCAGGGGGAAACATTGGCAGGCCAGAAGGTATTGCGAGGGAGATAGGCCGGGGAAAGCTCTAGCGATTTTAATGCGTCCCCCACGTGACCACAACACCATACTGGAACTCACCGACGACCAAGGGCACACGATTAGGGACTCAGATGCACTGTTAGATGCCTTCACTTCTCACTACCATTCACTTTACACTACCAATGCCACAGCTGATATATCTTATGCAGACTTCCTGGGTGATGTCGCACTCTGCTGGCTCAGCGATGGGGATAGAGCCTTCCTAGCGGCCCCTTCGAGCTGGATGAAATCCGTGAGGCCATCATGTCACTTAAGAATGGCAAGGCACCTGGCTTGGATGGCATACCCGCCGAATTTTATAAAACCTACATAGATATCATGGCCCGGTCCTCCGAGAAGTCTACGAGGAATCGCTCACTGACGGTATCCTCCCTAGCTCTATGAGGGAGGTAGTCATACATTCGCTCTTAAAGCCTGACAAGGTACCTAGCTCGTGTAGTTCATATCGCCCACTTTCCCTCTTAAACTGCGACATTAAGATCCTCGTGAAGGTCCTGGCCACTAGACTTTCCCTACTTATGACCAGAATTGTATTGCCTGATCAATCTGGGTTTGTCTCCGGTCGGTCCACCTCTCATAACTTGCGCACCTTGTTCTCTCTGCTTCGCACGGTTCACCCGGATCTTCCAGTTGCAGCCGTTTTCTTAGATGCCACCAAGGCATTTGACTCGGTGAGTGGCCCTACCTGTTTTCAGTTCTGTCGAGCATGGGATTCCCCAAACTTTTCATCTCCTGGGTCCAGCTCCTCTACACTCAGCCCACGGCAAAGGTCCTCATCAACGGGCGTTTATCACAATCCATTGCCATTACCAGGGGAACGCGTCAGGGGTGCCCTCAATCCACCCTTCTGTTTGCGATAGCGGTTGAACTGCTAGCCTGTAGGCTTCGCCAGCTGCATCGAGAGGGCGCAGTACAATGCCTCCAACGACAAATTGATGTGTCATTGTATGCTGATGACATCACACTCTATGTAAAGCACCCTGACCAGAACCTTAACCCACTATTGAGAGAATTCGTAGTATTTGGCGGGATGTCAGGAATACACATAAATCGGTCCAAGTCGCAGTTCTTCCCTCTCACCGATGCGGTGACGACCTTCCCCCTTGACTACCCACTCGAGTGGTGTCGGACGGATCTACGGTACCTTGGCATACAGATATCACGCGATAGAGATGAGACGCTCCGCTCCAATTACGGCGTGGCAATCACAAAACTCACCGCTGCAGTAGATCGTTGGATTACCCTTCCGCTTTCCATGGCTGGTAGAGCATTCCTTATTAAAATGGTGATTCTGCCTCGATTTCTTTACCTCTTTCTCAATATCCCATACTACCCGGGTGCTTTCTTCTTCAAAACCTTGAAATCGGAACTCTGTCGGCTATTCTGGGGAGGCAAAGGTCCACGGTTGAAATGGACCACGCTGACCCAGCCCTACGATTCTGGAGGCTTCGATGTGCCTGACCTCGAGGCTTATTACCTGTGCGCGCAGGCGCATTATGCATATCACTGGCTGGTCCCCACGCCCTTCATGCCACAGTTAGCGGTGGAGGACTGGATTGTGCACCCCGTTCCGCTCAATGGCCTGCTCCACTGCCCAGAATCATTAATTCAAACGCCAAATACCTCTGTTTCCTGCACTCTGGATGCGTGGCGCCGTATAGCCAAGAGGCTGTCCTGCTGTCTCCCATACTCTCCTAAACTACCACTGACATTCCACCCTGACCTTGCTCTATTGCAGGAACGAGGCTTTGGTTTGCTTTGCGAACGGCTGCAGATCACCTCCTGGGGCGACCTATTCGCCAACAGGAAATTCAAATCCGCGGAGGAGTTCTTTGCCTCCCAAGATGGCACCCCGCTTGATATATTTTACTACCTACGCCCAAGGGATGAAGGACATTATACCTGAGTTCCCTGAGGGACCCGAGATCCTTCTACCGCTCCATTTCTTGTTATGTTCGCAAGAAGGGGCGCATTTGGTCTCTGGCTTGTATAGCCAACTCAGATTGGTTGTCATGCCGCCTGAGGCGGTTGCTCGGGCACATTGGAGTACTGACCTTGCTACCACGCTCACCGATGACCAATGGCAATACTGTTGCGCCCACACGGCTCGAATATCGGCCAGCAGTAGACTTAAGATAATACACTACAAATTCTTGCAAAGGCTGTATTATACACCAGTGAAAAAACATAGATTCCATCTAGCTGACAATGACAGATGCGAACGCTGCAATGCCGAGCACGCAGGCTTTCTACATCTGGCCTGGAAGTGCTCTCCTGTTCGTATATACTGGCAGCAGGTGACCAATGCTCTTACAGCGATGACCAAGGTAACCATCGCTGTGGAACCGCTCTTCACGTTACTTGGACACACGCCGCACATCCCAAAAACCTGCAGAAAATATATCGACACTGCGTTGCTTTTGGCAAAGCGTTGTGTAGCGTGTCGCTGGGGTCGAGGCAGAGCACCTAAATTTAAGGACTGGTTGGCAGATATGACTTACTGTCAGGAACAACACGTCACCTTTGCTGAATTGATACCGATCCTTAGCCGCCCAAAGGATATCTGGGGCCCGCTGATCAGCTATCTGCTGGCCCAGGCAGATGATAGCGATATTCCTGAGGGAGGACACGTCAGTGATCAGCTAAACTGACAACACTTGGGGCTGGGGGCTTTGCTCACTGATGCACATATGATTCATATCTTCTACCCCAGTACACTGCCCGCACGTTACTCTGCAGGTGACCACCTTACACATAACTACACCGCATGCTTCTATTGCGACACTGTATAGGCAGACATCACCGCTAGGCCCTTGCCCACTAGATAGTCCTCGCTGCCCTGCTCATTCCAAACACCCTTATCATCACACTTGGTGATCCCTTGAGACACTACACATGACCTCTATCATTCAGACAAACATCTAACATCGTGACTGCTGACATCTCATTGTATAGCAATGAACGACCAATGTACCGTAACCTACTTTACTGACTTAGAATTCTGTATTCGAATGTGTCTACGATACCTCGCCGTTTTTGTTTAACGTTGGGGACTGGGAAGGAAAAAAAACACGAAAAACCTGTTCTACTGTAATTAGTTACCCCTACGCTATCCAACACTTTCCCTACTGTTGCACTCTCTGGAGTTGGAATAGTAATTGTTACCCCTACGCTATCCACCACTTTCCCTAGTGTTGCACTCTCTGGAGTGGGAATATTAATTTTTACCCATACGCTATCCAAAATGTATTTCATTTTTTTATTTGTTACATTTTTATTAATTGTTATTTATATTATTATTTGATGTATATACATTTATTTGTAATTTATTATATTTTCATTTATTTATAAGTTATTAAAATATTTTATTAGAGGTATTATTAATGAAGTATATACGATGTATTATATCTTTATTATTATTAATTTTTATTACATTATTTATTAATTTTAAATATTATAATATATTTTTAACTATGTTTATTACATTTATAAGTATTATTTTGTTAATATTACATTTTTTTTATTTAAAAAAACGATATTTTTTTTCTCAATAGTTTTTTCTCGATATTTTTGTACTTACCTTGTTAGAGATAGGATCTCGATATTAATGTAATCGATATTTTTGTTGCAATATTTTTGTAGTCGATATTTGGTCATAGATTCGAAGGTGCCAATAGTAAGATCGTGATTCTTGTTTAGTGAAGATAACATAATCTACAAATAGTACCATTCTTGCCCAGAATTATGGGTTTGGGGAAAAAACGACCTATACACTCCTGCTTTCTCCCCTGTTCCAATTCTAACTCCTGCATGGAAAGTGAACTTTGGTACAAGAAACTGATAAATGTTCTTTCAGAGCACATTACAAGTTCTATTTGCAATTTGAGAGTTTAAAAGATAGTATTAGAAAAGACACTTTGTGAAATGTGAAAGTGTTTCCAAATATTACTTTCAACAACAAAAGAATAGTAAATTACAAGGCTGCCATATGGGCTTCTGTGCCAACATTCCTAAAGCAATACTGCGTTGCTATGCAAATGTGAGCTGATTCCAGGTTTCACAGAGCTGCCCTGCAACATTTCCATTGAGTCCTGCTATGAGAATGTATCCAGTAATGGAAACCTGTATACATAATGCAATAAGAGTGACAAATATGAGAGCAAAACGGTACCCCAAAATTTGGACACCCCCAAATGTATTTCAATTGGTTCCCCCACGGTTTACTAGATCACAGACAGTGTTAAACCTCAATTTCATGAGGCGATGTGTCCCCACATTAAGGAGTCTCTCAGAAAGTCAATTAGCAGAGAAAAGCTGCAGAATCTTTGTGGTATGAGCAAAAGAATAATTTCTTTAGCAAATCAGAGCGCAAGAATAATACAAGTCATTACCTTAACACATAAGCTGCATCCAATTCCTAGAAAACTCATTCAACACCTTCTTTTTTAATGTCATCTGGAGATGTTCAAACAAATATGAAATATGTAAACAATAGGACTTTCTCCCAATGAATACAGTAGTAATCATGAAGGAAGGCAGCGGGAGGACCTTGACAAACATTACAAATCACAGGGAGCAGTGAGAAGTTAATCAAAAGCAATATAATCATAACAGTGGAAATAAACTACTACATGTTTGGTTGCTTGTTTCAGATGAGCCTGTGGGAAAGGATATGCCCAGAGGGAGAAAGCAGTAGTGAGCGACAGAGATGGCATCCATCTTCTTCACAATGGAGAACTATACAGACATGTAACCTAGCTAAAAATCATTCATAGCTTCACTTGTATGTATGATATGAAATTAGTTTCAGTTACAACTATATTAATCCAGTCTGTTTATTCAGGAAGATGTGTAAAATTGCATATCATGCATATCACATGTTATTATTAGTGCATGAAAATATAAACTTAAAACAATCCCACAAAAATCCCACTCTGATTATTTTATATTTACTAAATAATAATAAAACTTTATTTATCATGAATTTATTCTGTCTGCCTTCATCCTTTTACGTTTCTTTCTGGAACTCTTCCCGCCATCTTTAATTGGTTACATACATGATCCTTGATATTCTCCTTCTAGTAATTTTCAGAGCATATCCTCTTTAACAGTCTCTCCTTATTCTTGTAAACCCGATTTTTAAACAAATGGCAATAACATTTAAATAAAAGAAACAGAACAATTGCACAAATCATTATAATTATTATAGGGCTCGAATAATGCGTATAGTCACCCCACCCAAATTATCAATTCATTCTCTAACCTTACTAAAACGCTTCCCTCTCTCACTAACCCAGGAACCTTTAGTTTCCCATGCCATGCTCTTCGAAATATTAAGTTCATGATAAGAGTTAGTTAAGTTTGTGAACTAAGAATTCATGACGGGCTGTTATCTGGGTTGCAATTGCAATACCTTAGCACTTTGAAAACACTGCCTTGGTTCACAAGAAGGATATAAAATGCTAAGCAGTTCTTCAACACCCTCAATCTAATAGCAATTAGTTCTGAATTAATTTAGGTTAGTGTTTCTGCTGTATTTAAAGCAAGTCTATCCACCAATGTAGATAAATGTCTAATTGTCACATCACTCATTACCAAAGTTATAGGAGGAATAATAGTACCAAATATATCTAATACTACCTGTCCAAATCCTCTCTTCACTCCCCTCAAACCAACTGCATCATCCACTTGAACCTAGGAAACACCAAAGCAACATAACAAGATTCAACCCAGTTACGTAGCAAATTAAAATAAGCAGTCCTACCACACACATAATAAATTCTACTCAGAATTGGCTCTCCATCAATCAAAAAATCTCCATTTAAAACATAACTATTGTCACGCCCACCCTCTCCCACATATCCTCACCTCCTCCTTCTTGCTCTATTGTCAATCTAGGGTGTATATTCAACAGTCTGAATTATTCTTCTTAAATTTTCCCTCTCACAGCTTATTCATCTCTCCAATCTCCTACAATTTTTACTCCCCTCTCATTTTATTCCTTGATAAATGCATGCCCTTCTTCACTCAAACCAAACACATACCCCTGTTTAATAGTTTTAGCTTCATGCTTAATTTGTGCAGTTGTTTTCAGAAACGTATCATATTTAATCCATTGTTAAATTCTTCATTCACCGAGATAGACAAATCCTCCAACGACACTTTGAAATCCGTCAAGGAGACAAAAACATATTATTATTAAGTATACTAACAAACACTGTACCTGACAAACCATATGAAATTGGTAGTTGTGATTATGTAACACCCTCTTTTAAAGAAGAAGGGAGGAAAGTGCAAATAAAGCAATTCTGACCTTTATGATGTCAGAATACTCCTGTATCATTTTAGTAAACATTTTATCTTGAAATCCAGTAGCAAAACTCTTTTAATGTATTATATTTCTCTTTACTATATGCTGTGGTTAATGTAACCATTGTGGATACGTTTCCCAATGGAGCTAGTAAGCACAATAATAGGCTAACTGAACCTATTGATATTAATAATAAAACGATTAAACTTATACTTTTATAGCATTTGTTGTACTCCATCTGCTACTAACCAAAAATTGTGAACATGAGGGTCAAAATAATTTTCTTCTTTGGTTCTTATTTCTTTAAAACAATAATCAAAACAAACATTTCAAAATCTTTTTTTCAAAAGTCTTTTTTAATATTGGTTTCTCAAACAAGAATCATCAACAAATAAAGTCAGATCAGCCATTGGCTCAACAGTTAGAGGCGGCAGACCCGGAGGCAGAGGTCGGCCCGGGACCAGGGTTCAATTCCCAACGCGGCCGGGTGCAGGACCAATGTCAGCAGGCCTGATAAATCTTGCCTCGGTGCCACTCTAAACATGGGGTCCCATGCTGCAACTCTGGGCAATAGCTTGCTTAATCTCCACTCCAACCCCATCACCGCTGGGGATGCCTGGCTGCACCTTGGGGATGCCCAGTAAAGGGACCATCTCACAGGGAAAGCCAGGACGGGTTCCCCAGTTACAGCGCTGGGACGCCCCAGGGTAACCACGAGCTCTATAAATCCAACATTCATTCATTCATTCATTCCCAAAGGAGTTTCTTTAATACCTGGTGGCCTTGGTTTGGTACATAATTAGGTAACAGAAACACAGTCATGTTCACTTTGATTATTCTCATCTTCATTTTCATCAGTACCCCTGTCTTCTCTACCTTTGTCTGCATCTGGAAACAGTGTTGCCGGATTGAGGGTATTGGATCTTTAATTGAAATATTCCCTGCTGCAAGAATAACTTGCTCATATTTTGTCAGTTGACTATTTGTCTTGTTCTGAGTCCTTGTACCTATCAACGGGATCTCAACTAAGTGTGGGTTGTGTACAATTAAAGTATGGCCCATCACAATTCCTTCATTTTGTTCAATGGCGACACACGCAGCTGCAATTGATTTCACATAACCAGGAAGACTTACAGCTACTAGACCCAAGACAGGTGAAGATAGCCTACTAGTCTCATGGCTCAACCATGTCTCTGTGTAAGAATTGATAAAGCACACCCTCCCTTCTCATGGAAGTAAAAAAGAAAGTTAGATTATTGTCAGGCATTGCATAAACTCTGTCTCAGTATTTGGAATGTTTTTGAACATTTTTTGTCAAATGGTACTGAATCTTTTATGTCAATGTAAGTCAACCATATTAAAGGTTTCACAATCAAGGAAAAATTTGGAACCCACTTACAACAGTAGTCAACAGTTCCCTGAAACACACTCGCCTCCCTCTGAGTGGTAGGAAGATTCAGTTTCATAATTACATTCTTTTAAAACATTCCTCGCACCTCTCTCAATATGTTGACTGAGATAAATGACTTTCTTTTTACAATACTGCATCTTCTTTGGAGAAACTTTATAACCGCTATCATCTTAGTGATTCAGCAAATCAATTGTTTACAGACCTCTTTTGTCTTTCATGTAACCAATAAATCATCAGTATACTGTATTCAAATTGAATTTTATGGCAACCTCAAATTTTCTAGCTCTTTCTTCAGAATTTGGCAAAATATGTAAGGACTTTTAGTACACCCTTGTTGGATTCTGTACCCCATTAGGTCTTTATTTTGAAATTGGAACGCCAAGAGAAACTGACTCTCCCTGTGAAAAGAAATTGAGAAGATTCCTTGGCATAAGTCAGTGGCTGTATACCAGTCTCCACCCTCAGGAATTTGGAACAAAATACTGCTAGGCATGGTACCATCGGACAACATTGGATGATAATTTTTATAATTTTTTTGAAGGTCCTGAACAATAACGTGGTTTCCTCATTCCCGTCACTGGAGAACTGCAAGGGCTGCTACGCACTTACAGAAGGATTCCCTGTTCAATCATTGTGTCAATAACTGGTTCATCACCATTTTTTATTCTTGGAAAACTTGCATCAGGTTTCATTTAAATCAGTTCTGCACTTTTCATCAGTCCTATCCCTTTACCAGAGAAATCCCACACCTCTTGTTTAAATCAAGAGTCAGCTCATCCTTTGTTAAAGCTGGAAACAATTGAACCCTTGAATCTTATGATTTGATTTTGAACACTGAATCCTCATCTTGTGTTTCAATCAGTACCCCATCCGATGTGCAATTAACACAATTAATCCTACAAACAAGTCCATGCCCAACAAAAATCACAGGACTTGAATCACACAAAGTGAACTGATGCTTATTCTATATTTGTCCTGTTTTAACTGGGAATGTAATCTGAGTAACAATTTGTTTACTACTTAGCCCATTAACTTAGACTTCTCTTTCTGAGAGGGCTAAGTTTGAAATTTCCACAGAGCGAACTGTAGACTGGGTAGCACCTGTTTTAATTAAAAATGAAACGAGGTGGCCATTGACTCCACCATCAATATATGCCCACTTTGATCTGCCTCTGTCACTGCAATCTTCCTCTCCTTTCAGGTACCGTCATTGTGAATTACTACCTGAAGAAAACTGAGAAGAATCCTTGCTGAGAATCAGTGGATTCTGTTGGTACCATGGACTATATGGTATTTTATTCTTCATGTTTTGCTGCATCACTGGGGCTTAAGGCATTGTCTTGTGAAACGTTTGCTGATTATGCATACGCTGCACAAAAGTCAATTGGGTTGAGACCATGGACAATATACTTTTCTGCATCTGAGGGACAAACTAATTCTGGATTCTATCTGTATTGTCCATGCATTCCTGTTTCCAATGCCACATTTTACCATGGAAATGACAAGCAGTACTTGTCTTCAACATTTCAACATTTGTATTAATTCCAAAACCATTCCCCATTTTTCCTTTTTTACCACCTTGCATTTGCAATGATCAATTTCCCATTCTAACATCTTTCATTTAAGTAATTCCTTTCACCCCAGCATTTCTAGATTGATTTTAGCCCACGTGTGCACCCATCAACTGACTTTTGCATTCCTCTCAAATTGCTTTGTCTTGGCAGCCATCAGCTACTTTTTGATTCCATTCACACAGATTTTATTTTGGTTAAAAAACATTAAAAGCATATTTACAGCTTTAAAAAAAAACAAAGCTAAAATCAAGGCAGTGTGAATTTTAAAGAAAGTGTGAACACATGCATACAATCAGTGTACATAAAGGAGAAATAAGATAAAACCATGAATTAGTATAGTCATTACAATATAACATTTCAAACCCATATTTTACCACATAAATCCTACTGCTAACAACATTTCTACCTAAACCAAAGACTACATATGGAGTTGTGTCATGTTTTATGAATCTTAAAGTTTATAAGTGCTTCCTAAACCCCATATTATGACAGATTGGGCAGATCCATTTCCTTCTGAACTTATCATATGTCGTACAAAATATTAAATATGTGAAGGTTTTCAGTGGTGCCAAGAGTGAATAAAGTGCAAGGTGAATCTTGATCAGTATTGTTGTACGACTTCTACCTTTCAGTAAAAGCTTTCATCTGGAGAATTTCAAAGTGGAATTCAATGTATAATATTCTCGCTCAGGAGGAGGATGACATCAAAATACTCTTTGAAGCTTGGCTTCGGCTTGACAATAAGTAATTGTGTGGTCAACCTGCCTAGTCTGGGCTTCTGGTGAAGGGTGTTCAAGACATGCACCCAGTAAATCTGCTTTAATTGTTTTTTGAGTTTGATGTTAATATTTAGGGACACTCAAATTGGAAAGCAGACCAAGTTTGCCAAGCCAAGTCTGGATGTGTTGGAGCTAGGGAAAGCACACAAACCTACCAAGTTCCAATAATTCCCAAATCCCCTCTCTGTAAGGTGCCTGTTCCTGCGTTGTTCATAATCTTATACAGTAAAGTATAGGTCTCAAGACTACAATATGCTCTATTTGTTTGATGTTTAGGTCCTGGTTTATGGGTATCAGTGGTGTAGATAAGGGGAAGCCCAATAGGCCCCTTATAAACTTATTTTCACTTAACGAGAGCTGGTGGGATCTTTGATTCTATTCTGCTTTCCATCAAGCCAATCAGTATTTTATTTGGCCAGTTTCAAGGTCTTATTTATACTCTGTCTGCTAACACATTTCACTTTGTTGTATATGACTACTTAATAATGTAAGTAAACTCCTAACAAAATCAGGAATAAAACCACTGATTCCATCTTTCTCAGTATCATCAATTCCTCTGTGCCTCTTGAAAATCTACATGACCCTCTCATAATAACCATACACTAAGTCTTTCAGTTAATTTGAAATCCTCAAAATCTTTGCCCAATTAATATTCTTTTCGGACACCTTCTTTTTCAAATGTTCATTCACCTATCTGTATTTATTAGCTGCCTCCTCAGAAAGAGCATTGTTAGGAACCACACCAGCTGGCTCTTTAGTTGGCCATGCAACAGCAACCTTACATTTGGATAACAAATCACTATCAATTACAATCTCAAATAATGAACTCAAGTCGGTCCACAGCATTTGTGAAATTGTTGTTAGCCTATGAACCTCTTTGTACCACCTTTCAAGCTCTTCACACAGTTTCAGAAACTTTGTAGCCAAAGCATAAAGATCAGCTCTCATCCATGACATATGTCCTAAATTTCCCCCATGTACTTCTCTCATTGGAAATCCGAAATACCATTCCTGATCCCACTTCCAAATTGCCTTGCTCTCTGAATCTTTGACTTTCTTTTTACTTGCTGTCCTGCTTTTACATCTGTCCCCGTATTTCTTCAAATGACTCCACTCCCCTGTCTTCTAAATTAAATCTTTAATATGGGCTCTTAAAGTCATCAAACCCAATTCCTTTATTTCATTGTGAGTCAAATCATTTTTACAGTTCTTTCTCACGTTGTTCATCTTACTAATGTCAATTTTACATCATCAGATAATTCTTCTAATTGATCACGTGGTTCATTTGCACATCTGGATGCTTCTTTGATCAAATACCAAATTTCGTCAACATTTTATGACAATAATCTATTTAAATCAATTATCCCTTGTAACATTTCTCCAAATTCAATTTTCAAAAGGCCTTCCTTAATATTTTTCTCTTTTGGAGTCTCTTCAACCACAACTATAGTAACAGGTAGATTGATTTGAATTTGACTAACAACTGGGGTCTCTCTACTATTATTTGATAATGCTGTCATTGAAATTTCAGATGGGACACTTGCTTTTGTCATAACAACTACAGCTGTAGGCGGGCTCTGTATCTGTACTGCATTACCTCCTGCTGCACCCATATCTGGTATACCCTCAGCACCAGCAGCAGTTCCATGTGCACTTTTGGTTTATGGAGGAGGTCTGGAATTTAAAAGGTCATTAAAAAAGTTATCCTCCTCGTCTGAATCATGATTCTGTTTTTTCACTCTCTTATTTATCTTTTTGTCTTTAGTTTCTTTCATCATTGCATGAAAAACTCAGACAGCCTTTATTAAATCCTACCTCCAACATTTCTCATCTGCCCAGCTTGTTCTCTAACCTCTGTTTAAACAACTCTTTGTAATTTTTTCTTTTCTACTCTGCAGCCATTTAATTCCATTTGTTTAATACCTCAAACTGTGTAGGTCTAGGCATTTTGTTTTTGTTCATTGTTTGTCTCTGGAAATTCAACCTTCTAAGCTCCCTGGCTGACTGACCAATCAGAGCACGACTTTTTTGTGAATGAGAATACCAATCACAAAACCTTTTTCACTTAATTTTACACAAAATAAACCTTGTCTGCTCAACCTAAATAGAAAGAAATTCAGAAAGTTAAGGTAAGAAAAATCTCACAATCAATAGAGGCAAGTACAAGGAACTGCACCCTTCATGATACCCTTTTAAAACACAAATCACACTGGGTAGACTCGCATCCAGTTGTAATTCACCCTGGCAAATGCACTTACTTATATACACTTAAGAGCAAAGCACATCAACCCGAATAAACGCGCAACCTTGTAAAGGAAAACTTGTTAATATAGAAATCCCTATCCGACGCCTACTACACATTACCCTATGCAGACACATAAACCACAAAATCTCAAGATCTTGGATTTCAACAAAACAAATATTTAAAACAAAAAGATAATAAAACAACTCATTATAAAACAAGATTCTCAAATACGAATAATACATTGCCACAACAGAGATCAACCCTCCAATTGAACACATAATCGGCATTGCATATCGAAACACCTCACATACAGCATAGCAATCTATCTCACAAACTCAAACTTCACTAGCATATCACAAACTCCTCACAAGACACACAAATCAAAAAATCATACTGCCTTATTTATATTTACACACTAAATTGTTAAGGAATGGCACTGTAAGTCAGACTTCTATGCAAAATCTTGACACTGGGAATTCCACCAGAAAATCCACTTCTCACAGGACCAGCCATAAATACTAGGGGCAAAGGCCTCTTGGCAAAAGGATGTGCCCTTAAATGTGCAATCATTCACTATTACCAACATTTGTGGAAGCAAAACTATATCCCAAAATTTGGATACCCCAAAAGTTACTTCAATCGGTTTTACCACAGTTTAGTTGATTGGAGACTGTGTTAAATCTCAGTTTCATTGTGTCCATGTATTAAGGCACCTCCCAGAATGACAATCAGTCTGTAGACAATAGAACTTTCTGCCAATGAAAAAACTAGTGAACACAGTAGACAGTAGCGGAAGGACCTTGACAAACGTTACAAATCATAGGGAGGGGGGAAAACTTCACCAGAAGCAATATAATTGTAGGGGTGGAAATAAACGAATACGCATAAGCTTGTTTGTACTCTACAGAGCCTGTGGGGGGAGAGGATGTGCATGCGGAAACAGGAGTAAGTGACTCGGATGGCATCCATCGTGTTCAACACTTTATTATTAAAATATAAATGTAAAACAAACTCAGACGAACAAGCAACTTGTCTCTAACTTTTGCTCCCAGAGCATTCTGGTATTCTCACATTTCCACTTTTCTTTCCCTGCCTTCACCTATCAGCTTTTAGATAACCTGATTTTTCACTTATAATAGGATTTCAGAATTCATGGCAAAGCCAGAAAGAACATTCAAACTCCCCAAATGGAGCTCAGGTGTGGATTTTCCGTGGTGGAATGTTCGGGAAAATGATACGTTTGTAATACTCAATTATCAGCATAGTTCTCCTGTCTGCTGTGTTTATTGTCTGCAATAAATTTTTACTGAAAGTGTCAACTTTACATGTAGGAATATTCAAAGAGCATCTCCCACAGGGCGGGGGATCCTTAGTCAGCTAAGTAAACTGCACTTCTAAGACAAAGTGTTACTCGATGTTTTCTGAGACGAAAAATCTTTAGAAAACTAAGAGTGGGAATGGGGAAAATTGCATTTGAGGTTTGAAATACAATTATAACAGACATTTCAAACTATGTTCACAGTGATAAATAATGAAAGCTGCATTGTCATTTGTTGTGGATAGCTGACGTGCATCTACAACTAACTTAGCACTAAAGTAAAATTTGTATAATTTAACTTTGGCTACTATCAATTTAGACACCCTCTGAAATCCATCTCGGAATATCTTATCACAGGTGTCCAATGGCTGCGTCAGCAAAATAATGGCTCGGTATTACCAGACTGGCATTGTAGAGCCCAAGACGATTGGTGGGAGCAAGCCGCGCCTGGCCACCCCCGATGTGGTATTGAAGATAGCCCAGCTGAAGTGGGAGCAACCATCCATCTTTGCTTGGGAGATCCGTGAGAAGCTGCTGTCTGAGGGAGTCTGCACTGGAAACAAGATCCCAAGTGTGAGTCAGAAACATTGTCACAACTTGTGTTTTTTTGGAATACCAAATAAAGCACACCAACCATTAGGTACACAGAATGTTAATGAAGTGTGTCAGCAAAATCCAGATTGTTCAGCTGTGGAGAAGGAACCTACCATCTGTATCTAATAAGAATAACTTGTGTTTTATATAGAGCTAAAACTGTTCTTTGAAGCTGCTGATCTGCCTTTCACGGCATGTGTTTCATAGGGGGCAAAGACCCCCCTACAGGTGAGAGCTGTGAGTGATGCACCAGTCTGCTGGTAGGTGTCTGAGAGGATCCCTTTATTCATCTCATAAGGAGAACCCTTGGACAGTGCACTCAGTGGCAGCTCCTCGGCTATGGTGGAGGAGCATAGCCCCACTCCTTTTAAGCAGTGCGAAGAAGAAGCATAAAATGATAATAACTTTAAGTTATCATTTTATGCTTTGTGCTGCTTTGCAGCGGACGGGTCTGCTCTGCTCTCGGAGCAGGGCAGAGGAGAAGTGATTTGACTACTCCTAAGTGTGCAATGACTGTTTGGTCTGCCCTCTCAGGCCGCCCAAACCAGTCATGCGCACTTTCCCCGTTCTCTATGCAGGCTGCATTACAGCCTGCATGTAGAACAAGCCTAGGCCCCCATTCCTTGTTTGAACGTCGAACCAGGATGCTCAAAGCCAATAAAAACGCTGCATTGCAGCATTGTGATTGGTCAGGGGAGCTTGGGTGCCTACCAATCACAACCTGCTCCCTCTTTTCCAGGACAAAGAACTGGACTCCATGGGGCAGTTGACTGACCTCCAGTGGGGCTATAGGGCTACAAAAGTGCAAGAGCTCTTTTCCTAAAGTTACCAACTGATCAGTACCACCTGGACTTGACCTAAACCATGCTGGTGGCCTGTGCTGGAGTGAGTCTTGCGCCGCAAGTGTTCTTTCTGAGGTCCTTGGACCCTTGTCTGTGTCTAATTGAACTTCTCCTACCACCCGTGCAAAACCTGGGACTTAAAAATTGTTTGAATATTCAGACCTCGGGAGAGTCAGGACAAACTAACCTAGCCTTTATGACTAAGGTGCAACTTTGCTGGGCATAGAAAACAGGTTTCACCTGCTTGGAGCTTCCCTACAGCAGCAATTCCAATTCAGCGGACCCTCAGCAAAAAGGTATCCCTCCGTCTGAAACTCATTTTCAGATAAAGCTGCAGCCTTATCCCACTGGAAGATTCTGAGCTCCAAAAAAGAGACTAAGGGACTAATTTAGAATTTAGTGGACAGGTTACCCCATCACAAACGTGATGGATATCCCGTTCTCCATATTACAAGTGCATTATATGCTGTAGAACTTGTAATACGCCGGTTGGGATAACTGTTATGTTTGTGACGCAATAACCTGTCTGCTGAACTCTAAATCAAGTGCCTAGTCCAAAGATAAAAATCTTGACTGGGTGAAAGTATCTAAAGTATTTGACAGGTGAGAGGGTTTCCCTGGTGGCAACATTTGAATTTTCCCCTCTGTAAGCCTTTCTTTCCAAAACCAACACCTTTAGCGGTACCTCTTCTATCACCTATCCAACTTCGTGAAGACTTCCTTGGATACACCCTGCTGACTGACTGACTTTGACTTCAATCAATCAATCGATCAGTGTCACTTGTAAAGCGCGCTACATACCCGTAGGGTCTCAAGGCGCTGGGGGGGGGGGGGGGCGCTACTGCTCGAACAGCCAGGTCTTCAGCTTCTTCCTGAAGGAGAGGTGGTCTTGGGTCAGGCGCAGGTCGGTCGGGAGGGAGTTCCAGGTCTTGGCGGCCAGGTAGGAGAAGGACCTTCCTCCTGTAGTCGCTCTTCGGATGCGGGGGACGGCGGCGAGGGCGTGGTTGGCTGATCGGAGGTGGCGTTTGGGAGCGTAGAAGTTGACTCGGCTGTTGAGGTAGCTCGGGCCTTGATCGTGTAGGGCCTTGTGTGCGTGGGTGAGGAGGCGGAAGGTGATTCTTTTGTTGACGGGGAGCCAGTGAAGGTCTCTCAGATGTCCGGAGATGTGGCTGGTTCGTGGGATGTCGAGGATGAGTCTGGCTGAGGCGTTCTGGATCCGCTGGAGTCTCTTCTGGAGCTTGGCGGTGGTACCGGCGTAGAGGGCGTTGCCATAGTCCAGTCGGCTGGTGACGAGGGCCTGGGTGACGGTCTTCCTGGTCTCGGTGGGGATCCACCAGAAGATCTTCCGTAGCATGCGTAGGATGTTGAAGCACGCCGAGGAGACGTTGTTGACTTGTCTGGTCATGGAGAGGGAGGAGTCCAGGATGAAGCCCAGGTTTTGTGCATGGACTGTCGGTTTGGGTGCGGTGCCCAGGGCGGGAGGCCACCAGGAGTCGTCCCAGGCGGAGGGTGAGGAGCCCAGGATGAGGACCTCCGTCTTGTCCGAGTTTAGTTTCAGGCGGCTGGTTGTCATCCACTTGGCTACCTCTTTCATCCCTTCGTGCAGGTTGGCTCTGGCGGCGGCGGGGTCGTTGGTCAGGGAGAGGTTCAGCTGGGTGTCGTCGGCGTAGGATATTATGCTGAGGTTGTGTTTGCGTACGATGGCCGCGAGGGGGCTCATGTAGACGTTGAAGAGGGTGGGGCTCAGAGATGATCCTTGGGGGACGCCGCAGATGACTTCGGAGGCCTCTGACTTGTACGGTGGTAGGCGGACTCTCTGTGTTCTTCCGCCGAGGAAGGAGATGATCCATTCCAGCGCCTTGTCCTGGATGCCGATGTTGCTGAGGCGCCGTACTAGGGTGCGGTGGCAGACCGTGTCGAATGCCGCGGAGAGGTCTAGGAGGATGAGGGCCGCTGTTTCTCCCTTGTCCATCAGGGCTCGGATGTCATCGGTGGCGGCGATGAGGGCGGTCTCGGTGCTGTGGTTGGCTCGGAAGCCGGACTGTGAGGGGTCGAGGGATCCGTTCGTCTCGAGGAAGGCGGCCATCTGCTTGTTGACGGTCTTCTCGATGACTTTGGCTGGAAACGGGAGGAGCGAGATGGGGCGGTAGTTCTTGAGTTCGGTGGGGTCCGCTGTGGGTTTCTTGAGTAGAGCGCTGAGTTCGGCGTGCTTCCAGCTCTCAGGGAAGGTGGCGGTGTCGAAGGATGTGTTGATGATGTCTCGCAGGTGGGGTGCGATGATAGCGTCGGCCTTGTTGAGGACGTGGTAAGGGCAGGGGTCGGTCGGTGATCCGGAGTGGATGGAGTTCATCGTGCGGATGGTGTCTTCGGTGCTGATCGGGGTCCAGGCGTGGAGGGTGGTGGTGGGGGGCGGTTGTTCGGTCATGGTGTGCGTTGGTTGGTTGTTGAAGCTGCTGTGTATGTCCGCGATCTTGTTGTGGAAGTATGAAGCGAGGGAGTTGCAGAGGTCTTGCGATGGGGTGATGTCGTTGTTTCCTGCGCTGGGGTTGGAGAGCTCTTTCACGATGTTGAAGAGTTCCTTGCAGTTGTGTGCGTTGTTGTCCAACCGGTCCTTGAATGCTGTTTTCTTGGCGGCGCGGATCAGCTGGTGGTGTTTCCGGGTGGCAAGTTTGAAGGAGGTCCTGTTGTCCGGTGTCGGTTCCCTTCTCCAGACTTTCTCGAGGGCTCGGCAGTTCTTCTTGGAGCTCTTGAGTTCGTCGGTGAACCATGGGGCCTTCTTGCTGCCGGGTCTGCTAGGCGGGGTCCTCAGTGGGGCGAGTTCGTCCGCGCAGTTGCTGATCCACTTCGTGAGGTTGTCGGCGGCCTGGCTGGGGTTCGCTGAGCTGGCAGGAGGGTGCTGGCTCAGGGAGGTGGCGAGCTGGTCTGCTGTGATCTTGTTCCAGCTTCTGCGGGCGGCCTGTTGCTGGTGGTGGTGGGTCGTCGTTCTCTTGAAGGTGAAGTGGACGCAGCTGTGGTCCGTCCATTGAAGCTCTGTGGCGTGGCTGAAGTCGATGTCTGTGCTGGAGGAGAAGACTGCGTCGAGTGTGTGTCCGGCGAGGTGGGTGGGGGTGGATACCAGTTGCTTGAGTCCCAGGTTGGCGAGGTTGTCGAGCAGGGTGTTGGTGTTGCGGTCGTTGTTGTTCTCCAGATGGAAGTTGAGGTCTCCCAGGAGGATGTAGTCAGCGGAGGGGAGGGCATGCGGGCTGACGAAGTCGGCGATGTCCTCGCTGAATTGTGTGCGTGGTCCAGGGGGTCGGTAGATCAGGGTGCCTCTGAGGGTGGTCTTCGGGTTGGTGTGGATCTGGAAATGCAGGTGTTCGGCGCTGGTCAGGGTGTTGTCGGTGCTGGTCGTGAGACGGATGGTGCTCCTGTGGACAATGGCGATGCCTCCTCCCATCTGGTTGGCGTTTCGGTCCCTCTTCCAGAAAGTAGATGAAGTCCCAAGGTAGAACTCCTGACTTGGCCAAACCTGGTTGGTGTATTCCACCCGGGATCCATCATGTTCAGCCTCAAATCGCACCTAGGTCCCAATCTACCATTACCATTGTCTATGATTGGATCTTGGAGGATTTTTGAGCTATTTTGACTTAGAACTTTAAAAATCCATATCGCCGGCTCCCCTTATTGGGTTTTTGTAACCTAGTGTCATTTTGTTAATTAAATATTGCTTTATTTTTCTAATCCAGTTTGAGATTTTTATTGTTTGGTGTTATGACTTTGTTTTGGTAGTGCATAAATACTTTACACAATGCGCCAAGTGTTCCATAGCTACCAACGGTTAAGCTCATGTTTACTTGGTGACTTTGAGGGTTCGCCCTGACCAGGGTTGAGATTATTCCTTAAAATCGATAGTTGTCCACCCCAAATAATATTCCAGTTTCTAACATTTAAGATTTGTTAAAACAATACTTTTGAGACATTCCTCGTACATGGCATGTACCTTTCAATACTATACAGCCTTGGATTCTTGACCCGCAGCAAATTAGCCATACCCTCCCCATACAAATAACAATTTTTTCAGGTCATTGTTTCCGATTTACTTCCAGAAAATGTTACCATGATTTGATTTGATTTATCAATTTATAGAGCGCGCAATTGCCAGAAGGCGTCTTGGCGCTAAGATATACCCTTGTCTCTTGAAGATGTTGTTAGAGCTATGCGGAGAACAGCCAGGTTTTAACTTCCTTTCTAAAAGATTTCAAAGATGGACTGTTTTTTATGGCAAGAGCAGCTGATTCCAGGTTCTTACTGTATGTACAAGGAAGCTTCTTCCGCCCAATTGGCTCTTCTGAATCTCGGGATCCCGATAAGTCTCTTTTTGCCGGATCTGAGAAGTCTATTTGGCTCATATAGTTTTAGATGTGACTTCAGGAATTGTGATCCAGTTCCGTTAATAGCCTTATATGCCAGGCACAGTGATTTAAATTGTACCCTTTTTGCAATAGGTAGCCAGTGCAGGGTTTTTAGTTTGTGGCTAATTGGCTCAAACTTAGTTATGTCTAATACAAGACTGGCTGCTGCATTCTGCAGGCGTTGAAGTTTGGCTAGGACTTTCATCCTGGCTCCAGCATAAAGGCCGTTCCCGTAGTCCAGTCTTGACAAAGCTAAAGCTGTCACCACTGTTTTACGCGAATCTTGTGGTAGATAAGGTAATATTTTTTTTGTCATGTTTAGGATATACCAGAGTGTTGATGCCAGTTTGCTGGCTTGGGCGTCAAATGAGAGATTGGTGTCTAGAATGATTCCCAGGTTCCTCACTTTTTCAGATGGATCTGGGCATCTTCCCATGTTTTTAGGCCATAATGCCTACCTTTCAAAAAAGATCATTTGTATTCCTAAAATGGAAATCATTTTTGGGATAGGATCTCATATCGCTAATAACATTTTATGTCTAGCAGATTGTGGCATGCAACCTTAAGCCCTTAAGGAACGTACCGGGGCCGTCACTCAGTAGGGATGTAGTCGTCACAGACTTCATTTTCTGCAGCACGTGCCAGTGGTGGCAAATTCTGCTGCGTCACTTGACCGGGAAGGAAAGCGCCATCTTGTCTTTCACTAATGTGCAAGTGCTGACAGGGAAGGCATTATAATCACTTAGCAATGGCTCCTGGTCCACTCAATCCATCCTGAAAGATGCTTCCAAGACCCTTCGGGTAATTTCTATTCCCTTTTGTATTTACAGTGCTCGCCGAAATTTTTCCTCCTAATTTAGTGGTTCATTGTAACGACATTAATAGCAGTGTCAAGCTGCCATCCACTGGAGAAATATCAGTAGTATCCAATTTCAAGTAAAAAAAATCCAGAATTGGCATCCTGTGTGTTTTAAGCGTAAACATCCGTTGTAACCGACATACAGAAAGCCCACGTGTATTCACTTTTTCAGATAATAATCAAATACGTTTATTTCGGTTTACAAACATACACTAGTTTAAACATTCTAGAGACGTATAATTTCACTATTCTCTTTTGCAAGGATACACGTATGACTAATGCACAGCAACTTCTCTCGCTCCAGACTCAACTCACATCTCTCTTCCAGTTCAGAAGTGAACTTAAAGCACAACTCTTCAAGAAGCATTTCTTCCTGAGTCCCTGTCCACAGGCATGACCATTTGTAATCCCTGCACTTGGCGATTGACACAGTACACCTCAACACTTTTTAGCATATGTACACAATCTCTGCACACACATACTTACTGTCTCTTGTATGCTAATGAGGGGTTGAAAACATATTAAGAACATTATACTTACCTTTTATAAAAGTTTGACACAATTTCCATGGCAGTTTTTCTCAGGGTAATTGTACCAGGCATTGGAACAGATCATTTACCCTAAAGTGGGTCGCTGCGTCCACACCTTTTCTGTCATAGTCCACACCTTAACTAATATCTTTGTGGAGACAGCAATGTCTTTAGTGGTGTGGGGTCCGCAATGTAATGGGTTCTAAATGCAGTGGCTGGGCCACTAGAGTCATAGAAGATCTGCTGTTTTTGGTGGGTCCTCCAGTGCCGCCCTCATCTCTTGAGCCTGCTCCTCTTAATTCAAACATACTCCACCCACTTACCATCCTTTTGTCTCTTCCACACAAATGCTTAGGAAATTGTAAAAAGTAATGGCACCTTTCGGGTTGTGTCGCCACCGCTTTCAGCTGACATGTAACTTTCCAGAACACACCATTAAACAAATTTGTTCAATAATCATGAGGTGCAGTCACAGGGGGTCAAGAAGTTAAACAATATAGGGATCCATATATTTCTTACAGTTGTGCAATCCAATGACTTCAAAGTTTTCAGATAGCCATGCAGGGAGTTGATTCTCGGCCAAAAGAGAGGTTAAATCATCTAAAAAATTGCCCTGTATGATTGGAATTATTTGTGCTGTCTCACTTTGACTTATACATTCTGTTCTGCTGGTCACATCTCAAAAACACATAAAGCAAGATTACAGTAACTCTGAGCGAATATACCATTATGGTAAAATATCAACATTCTACATCTGCCTAAGAAATGCATGATGATTTAAATTTCGGAGTTTTGGCAAAGGGGGGTTAGGGGAGAAATAATAGAGCAAAATTGAATTACTCCAAGGGTCCAAAATAAGACTAGTTGTGGGGTAGGCTGATGGGGATATAGACTGAAAAAGATGGGGTAAGTGGAAGAGCCGCATGACACCCAATAGGCCAGTGGTTTAGAAGACAAATGGTAAGAAGGCATGCTAACCATCTGACTGTAATTGTAATTGTAATTGTAATTGTAACGGTATTTATTGAGCGTGATTGCTGCCCGTAGGCGTCCAAGCGCTGAGTTGACCAGAAAGTGACGGAAGGGGAGCTAAGGTACATAGGTTTTGACAAACAGCAGTGTTTTTAGGTTTTTTCGGAATGAGAGGAGATCTGAGTTGGACCGGAGTGAGAGGGGAAGATCATTCCAGAGCCTGGCGGTATTCAGCGAGAACAGTCTTCCCCCGGCCCTGGTTCGCTTTACTCTGGGAACAACGGCAAGGAAAGCCTCCGTCGATCGCAGGTTCCTATTGGGATGGTAGGGGGTGACAAGATTACTGTTGATCGCTGGGCCTGTTTTCCAGAAGGTGCGATGCGCCAAGCACAATGCTTTAAAGGCCACTCTCTGCCTCACTGGCAACCAGTGGAGACTTTTTAGTGCAGGACTGGCAGACTGAGTGCGCGGGATTTCCAGCAAAGAACGCGCTGCACAGTTTTGAACAACCTGTAGTTTTCGGAGGGTAAACTCAGGTGCCCCCACGTATAGGGCATTGTTTGAGTCCAGGCGGGACTGGATAAGACCTTGAACCGCCACCTTTTTAGCCTCTAGTGGAAGTAACGGAAGAACCTTCCTCAAGATTCTAAGTAGGCCAAAGCATGTGGCAGATAATTTTGTGGCCTGGGTGGAGAAGGAGAGTTTGTTATCCAGCCACACTCCCAGGCTCTTCACGCTTTCCTTGGGGATGGGGGGGGAGCCAAGTGCATTGGGCCACAAGGAGGTGAACGGCACCGGGGAGGATGGGCCTAGGAGCATGAGCTCCGTCTTTTCTCCGTTTAGTTTAAGGGAGGAGTTGGTCATCCATCCCTTAACGTCCTCTAGACATTTTAACAGATCGGCTGGGGAATGCCTGCTGTTCTCGGTAGCCAACGAGACCACAAGCTGGGTGTCGTCGGCGTATGACACGATTTTAATGCCATACGGTTCGACAACACTCGCCAGCGGCCTCATGTATACGTTGAACAGTACAGGGCTCAGGGAGGAGCCCTGTGGTACTCCGCAGCTCAGGGGTTTGCTAGTGGATACTGTCACACCGTCGAAGATCTGAAACGACCTCCCAGACAGAAAGGAGTCAAACTACCTTAGATCGTCACCTGAAACTCCGATGTTATGGAGACGGTCCAGCAAGGTGGAATAGCTGACCGTATCGAAGGCGGCACTTTGATCAAGGAGGATCACTGCCACTGAACCTCCCTGATCCAGTATCCTTCTAGTTTCTTCGGTGACTGCTAATAAGGCGGTTTCTGTACCGTGTTGTGGTCTAAAGCCTGTCTAGGATGTGTGTAGTAGCGAGTGGTCCTCCAGGAACTGAACCAGCTGTGCGTTTATGTGCTTCTCTAACACCTTGCTCGCCCAAGGGAGAAGTGAGATGGGGCGGTAGCTGGAAAGGTCGTTTGGGTCTAGGCTGGGTTTCTTTAGCAACGCCCGTACCATGGCCTGCTTCCAGGCTGTGGGGACAGAGCAAGCGGAAATGGACGTGTTTAGGAGATCCAGGATTACAGGCAAGGTGGCTTTACTTGCCTGCATCAGGACGTCTGGAGGAGCAGGATCACGGGGGGAACCCGACTTGACCGAGCGGGCCACTTTACTTAAAGTGTCGAGGTCGAGCGGGAGGAAATGCTCGAGAGAAGGCTGGTCTGGGTGAGGAGGTGGTCTGGGGGGGAGTGGTTTGATCGCCTCCGGGTGTGTGGCTGCGGATGGGAAGGTAGAATAAATTTTTAAAACTTTGTCATGAAAGAAATCTGCAAGCTCGTTGCATTGCTCCTGGGTTTTGTTAGGAGGGGGAGCCGTGTTGGCACTAGAGCATTGTTTTATAATTTGGAAGATTTCCTTAGGTTTTGATTTCGCTCCTAGTATTTTCTCAGAGAAATGAGTTGCCTGGGCCGTTCTGATCCCTTCTTTATAGGCTTTGATCGCCTCTTTGTAGGAGGTCTTTTTATCTGGGAGGAAATCTAAACGCCAGGCTCTTTCGCGTTGTCTGCAAATGCGTTTTAGCTGTCTTAGAGAGTCGGAAAACCAGGGGGCAGATTTCTGTAGTCTCTTCGAGAAGGATCTGCGAAGGGGGAGAGTCGAATCTAGTGAATGGGTGATCCAGCTTCCGTAGTTGTCGTTTGCCACATTAGGGTCTAGGCAGGGTGAAGGGCGGGTGGAGTCCAGTTTATGCAGCCAAGATTCCAAAGGGAGTTTAGACCAGTTCCTCCTGATGGTGACTTGGGGAGGTGCTTGGGGGGTCTTATGTGTAACCCAGGTAAAAGGGACCAGAAAGTGGTCTGATCATGGAAGGAGGATGGGTTGATCGACAGTTAGATCCAGGCAATTAAGTTGCCTTTTTCAAGGGTCGGAGCTGCCACCAGTTGGGAAAGTTGGAGGGCTTCCAGATCTATCATCATGCTAAGAACGAAGATGTCCATTTCAATATCTTAAGTCTAATACCAGCCCCAATATTCTTTTTTTGTTTTGTTTAAGAAGTTTTCATTAAGTTTTTTAATACATAAGAGAGGTAGAAGCCATAATGAAACATATACAGGGTAATAAAATAAAACAATCAGGCAAAATACATGTGGTGAAAGAACAACCTTATAAGAAAAGAAGAAAAGAAACAGGAGAGTAGAGAGAAAAGAAAAGAAAGAGAAAGAGAAGAAGAGAGACAGAAAAAGGAAAAGAAAGGAAGGGTCAAAAAAGAATGAGGAAAACATTATAGAGAGAAAGGAGAGTTAGTGTATATAAGAATGAGAGGAAAGATATGTAGTAAAAGGGAGCCAAAGAAGATCAGATTTAATTTTTTGAGAAAGAGAAGAGGAGGAAACAGTAGAAATCCTATGTTCATCACAGGTAAAATTCCACCAAGTTAGTAAAGATATTTTAGAGTTATCTTTCCAAGATGATAAAATACCTTTAAATGCTAATGCAATAAAAATGTCAAATAATCTGGAAACAGAAGATGAAACATTCACATCAGGTGACAAAGAACCTAGAAAAACATTCTGTAGTGTTAAAGTAACATTACATTTAAAAATAGACATGCAAATATTCCAAACAGATTTCCAAAAGGATAAAACATTAGAACAATCATAAAGTTGACGTTTTAACGTGCCCGTTTCATTGGAACATGACCAACATAATGGAGAAGAACCTGGTGAAAATGTACAAATACTAACTGGGGTACTAAGAGCTCTATGGTAAATAAAATACAAACATTGGGTCATACAGGCAGCAGCAGGGACTTTGAATAACTTTGACCACATGCAATCTCAATGTGGGTTTTAGGTCTTTCAATAACATCAGAGAATAATAACTTATATATAAGAGCAGCTTTAGGTCTGTGAAAGGAAAATAAGGGGTATAGAGGAGTAGTTGGGGTTACAGATGGTGTGTGAGGAGGAAGGGAAAAAGTGGCTAGGTGAGATTGTATGGCATTAACAATAATAATATATTCAGGGAGAAAAGAGTCAGGCAATTGATAACTCGTTTGCAAGGTAGGAAAGGGAACAATATAGTAATTGTGAAGCAGCTGGTGTACAAAAATAATGCCCTTTCCTTTCCAAAAGATTTGCCTTCATATTTAATAAATTTATTATACCATACAGTAGAGGACAAAAAACACTGAAGTGGGGGGAAAAAAATTAATAAAAGTATTGTATAATAAGATTTGGGAGTATTTTAAAACAGGATTAGAGGATAAAAAGTTACATTTTGACATAAAGACTACATGCTGAAAAGAAAAATCTTTTAAGAAGGAACGTTCAAAAAGAATCCATCTTGGGATGGGAATATACATAAAATCAAAGGCTAGTGCAAAAGATTGTCTAAGCAAAAAAGCTGAATGATAACCTTTACAGTTTGGGAAGCGAACACCACCTTCTTCTTAGGTCGAATGAGTTTGCTTAAGGCAATTCTTGGTCGTTTATTATTCCACAAGAATTTTGTACAAATAGAATTAATTCGTGAAAAATATAAATTTGTAATTCTGACAGGAAGCATAGACAGCAGCATCTAAAGAGAGGGCTGCAAGGGGAGATTTTAATTTTTTTCCATATGAAATAATGTTAGCAAACATCCGGGCATTATCAGATGCCAGTCTACCCTTCACAAACCCAACTTGATCAGTTGTTATCAAAAGAGGAGTGATAGTTTCTAGTTTGGAAGCAAGAATTTTGGCAAAAATTTTACAATCATAATTAATTAATGATATAGGCCGATAGTTTTTACAGTAAGAATGATCTTTGTCAGGTTTGGGTATTATAACAATTAAGGCATCCATAAAAAATCCGGATGCCTTAGCTTCTGTAATAAAGGAGTTAAAAAGTAAGAGGAGTTTGTGGGCAAACATGGAGTTAAAGGTATTATAAAATTCTACAGATAGACCATCGGGCCCGGGGGCTTTAGATTTTTTCAAAGATTTAATAGCATTAGTTACCTCTTGGAGAGTAATGTCTTTTTCTAGTTCGAGGAATTCATCAGGGAGAGATGGTGGGGAAGGGAGACCTGAAAAAAATGTGTTTAAGTTTGGAGAGGAGGGAAAAGTATCCTCAGAGTAAAGAGATTTATAATATTCATGAAATACCTCAGCAATGTCCTCATCAGATGAGACTAATTTGTTAGTAGATTCATTAAGGATAGGGCCAATATTTTTACGTTCGGTTTTACTTTTTAAATAGTTAGCTAACATCCTACCCACTTTATTCTGACCTCCATGGTATTTAGATTTAATTTTGAGCAAGATTTTACATGCTTCAGTTGTTGCTAATTTAATAAGCTCAGATTTTGCTTTGATCAAATCATTGAGGGTAGACATGTTCCAAGTCTTTAAGTTTATGTAGCTGATCTTCGTATTTCGTCTTGGTGGATTTCTTCTCTTTTGAGACGTAGGAGATAGTGAAGGCACGAAATGCAGCTTTAAAAGCATCCCAATTATTAGAAACAGAAATATACAATGGGTTATTAATAATAAAAAAATCATTAATAAAAGTGGTAGCTTCCTTGATAAAAATCGTGTCTAATAATAAAAAAGTATTACGTTTCCATCGGCTAAATTGAGAGGAAGTAAGTGAAAGGTCCAAAACAGCATGAACAGGGGCATTATCCGAAATAAAAATTGAACCAATTTCAGAGTGTTGGAGTGAAGGAAGTAAGGATTTACTAACCAAAATATAATCAATCCTAGAACGGGTGTGATGTACACTAGAAAAAAATAAGTAAATTCACGTAAATCAGATTACAAGTCTTCCAAACATCATATAAATAGTATGAGGCAATGGCAGATTGAAAAGCTTTATGAGTTTTGGCAGGTTGAAATTTACATTTAGATAACCTATCAGAAAAAGGATCCAACCATTGGTTGAAGTCACCAGCAACAATATGATATTAGGGCAATCAATTGAAGAAAGAAGAATTTTAATATCATTCCAAAATTTAGGATCAGGTTTAACAGGACCATAAATGTTCAATAACACTATTGTTTTGTTTTGTATCACAATCTTTGCCATTACCCATCGTCCATCGTCATCATTTTGTGTAGATAACATTTGTACTGCCAAAGCTTTATGAAATAATATCGCAACACCCCGCTTTTTGTTAGAAGCAGGTGAAAAAAACAACTTGACACACCCATTGCCGTTTCAACTTAAGAGATTCCACATCCCTACAATGAGTTTCCTGAAGAAAGGAAATCTGTGAATTGAGTTTAGATAAATGAGACCATACCTTTTGTCTTTTGACTGGATTCCCAAGACCACGGACATTCCACGTAACAAGGTTACACATAATGGAGGGATGGGAGGGTATGACACATTCGGAGTCGATACACTTCAAGGGTATAACTACAAGAAAAAACACACCACAGGAAAAAATTACATATAGAATATACTACAAAGATTCCCACAATACGAGGGTACATTAATAAGAAAACAAAGACAGAGGAGAATGTTGAACAGATAAAGATATAATGAATAGAAAAACATGGGAAGAGGAATAAAGCACAGGATGAGAAAAGGGAAAGAAAAAGAGAGAGAATACAGAGAAGGAAGTGAACAAGCAGATCAGGGCAAAACAGCCAGACCTGTAAAGAGTCATGGTGACGGGGGCGAAGCGGATCTCATAAGGATGAATAAAGAATATAGGGGAGAGCATGGTGATGCAGGGCGAAGCGGATCTCATAAGGATGAATAAAGAATATAGAAAAACGAGAGCCTTAATAAGAGGGAAATCATGTGTAATAGAAAAAGAAAGACAAGAGGAAAGGAAGAGAAGTGGAATGAAACAGAAGTGAAGATACTGGAAAAAAAACATATGAATTTAAAAAGAAAGAGCTAATAAGCTACTTATATAAAGAAAAAAAGAGAAGAGCAAAACAGGAAAATCAGATATTGGTATCCATTCCAGCGAAAGAAAAGGAGTGAAGAAAAAGTTTTATTTTCTCAGGATCATCGAAGGACCGTGAGCGCCCATCATGAGTAATCTTGCAGAGACATGGATGAAGTATTCCATATTGAATATTAAGATGTCTCATCTGAGGGCGCAGGGCTAGAAACTCCTTTCGACGTGCATTGGTTGCATTGGAGATGACTTGCGAGATGAAGAAGTTGTGACCAGACCAAATAAGACGACTTTTGAGTTTAACAGCTCTCAGGACAGACATCAATTCAGTAAACTCCAGGAATAGCATAATGATTCCACGTGGTTTCGCGGGGTTAGAGGTAGGACGACCCAAGCGATGTGCTCTTTGGATGTTGAGGGGAGTATTTGAAGACGGAAGATTGAGAAGCTCTGAAAGAAATTTTTGAAGAAAGAGTACCATGTTGGAGCCCTCAACATTTTCTGGGAGACCATAAAGGCGTAGGTTGTTAGGACCATTACGATTTTCCAAATCCTCTGTGGATTTTTAATTTATGAATTTCTTGCTCTAATATTGGAATCTTTGTGGAGATATCCTGTAGGACGCCAACACGTTGTTTTAAGTCCAGCACTTTAATCTCCATAACAATCCATCTCTCCTCAATTTGTTTCCGTTTTTCATTTGTTGCAGACATAAAAGGCTGGAGACCCCGGACTACCTCCAGGATAGAGTCCAGAACAGGGTTCTGAGATGAATGAATAGGAGACGGTGGGTCATTTTTTTGTCGCTTAGGTTTCGTGTCCGTGACAGAGGACCTAGCAGAATGTGAGTTGTTAGCCATAATAGTAGAGATATCAATAGGGCTCTCTGAAGACTCCAGCAGACTAATGCAGCGAAATTTGAATTTGAAATGAGTGCAAACGTGAAATTAAAAACTCATAGAATGCACAAATAAAATTCCTCAAGGAAAAACATTGATGTTAGTGGTCAATCCAACAGTCAGAGAAAAATTAAGAATAAGTGATATCAGAGACACAGGGTCGAAATTTTGACCAACCACAGTGAGAGCTATCTGGAAAAAAAACAGTAGAAGTCCTTGTGGTACTGAAGAGGGTGTGCTCAGCGGCTATTAAATAGAGTCCGCACACAACCACAACATGAGATGGGATGCCAGTGGAAGCAAAGTTATACTGTATTAAAAATTCAACTCATTGCAAGAGAGCAGGAAATGAAGTTCTTACATGAGTAGTAGTAATGAGCTCCCTTAACTTTGGAATTAATGATGAAATCTGAAGATGGCTGACATCCCAGAGCGCACTTTAAGTGGAATTATGTAAATGAGATGACATTAGAGAAACTCCTCAAAAATATAACAGGAAAAAGACATTGCCAAAAGTAGTATGCGAGGCAAGTCAAAACAACAGCCAACAACATCTGTCCTGAGAAGAGGAGCTATTTGAGATCCACAATTCTGAGGAGATGCAGAACATTCACCACCAAAATATTGCAGAAAGCAATAGGGATAAACATGCAGTTCACACCCTGTTTCACTGATAGAAGCCACGAGAAATCATGATATCCTTTAAAATTACCGCTGTGTGAAGAGAAGCAAGTGCGTCTTAAAATGGCGGCCGCCTGCGTCATGATGTGGAGAAAGCAGCAACAAGGAGCTACTCAGGCATCTAGCAGAGAAAGACGTTGGAGACACCGCCAAAATGTGCGCCGCATCTTCCGACGCCAAAGCCAACTACTTCGGAAAGCGAAGACAGCGTGCAAACAGCTCGCAGAAGAATATGAGGTCCGCGGAAAGCGGAGCTCACGCAGGATCCGCCATTTCGCTGCCGTGTCCAAGCCACGCCCACCCCAATAATCTTGGCTTGTAAGGTTATGCGACACACATCAAAGCTGCCAAAAGGTCAACATGCATCAGGACAGCTCTGTCCTCCCCTCTGCCCAGATCCAAAATCAAAACAATTCATTTAGAATTGACAACAGGGTTACTTCTGGTTCACAGCGAGGGTTCAATCCCACTTGAACGGAATCAAGCAATGAATTTGTAAAATAATTGAGCAGTTGATCATAACAACTGTGAGTGGAGTGAGGGAAATAAGCCCATAATTAGTACAAAAGTATATCTAAGGAGGGTTTAGTCAGCATCGCAATCAACAAAGCCTTTTCCACTTAATGGGATCCGAGGCACTTTCAATAACACAATTCATGAGGTTGCATAGTACTGGTGGACAGCCTCAAAAGAAGAAACTCAGAGTCAGGCAATGCATTCTTTACCTCTGATGTCCTGGATGAAGCTTCCACCTGATCTTCAGTAGGACCTACAGGATTCTTAGAACCCAGACGGAATGAGTTTTATAATATATGTTGTTATTTTCCTGAAAGAAAGAGAACAAAAATTTGTTGAACAGATGGTGACTTGTGAACAGACTTTTGCACACTCACGAGATTAACAAACTTGTGTACTATTTTAAAGATCTCCTGAAAAGAACTGTTAGGTTCTGCCAAGCGAGAGGGCTAATACTGCAAACATGTATTTATTTATTCAATCAATCAATCAATCAATCAAAGCATTTATATAGCGCGCTACTCACCCAGAGGGTCTCAAGGCGCTTGGGGAGGGGGGTGGTCCGCTACTGCTCGAACAGCCAGGTCTTGAGCTGCTTCCTGAAGGCGAGGTGGTCTTGGGTCAGGCGGAGGTGGGTCGGGAGGGAGTTCCAGGTCTTGGTGGCCAGGTAGGAGAAGGACCTTCCTCCTGTGGTGGCTCTTCGGATGCGGGGGACGGCGGCGAGGGCATGGCTGGTCGATCGAAGCTCGCGTGTGGGAGTGTAGAAGTTGAGGCGGCTGTTGAGGTATCTTGGGCCTTGGTTGTGTAGGGCTTTGTGTGCGTGGGTGAGGAGACGGAAGGTGATTCTCTTGTTGATCCGGAGCCAGTGCAGGTCTCTCAGGTGTCCGGAGATGTGGCTGTGTCGGGGGATGTCGAGGATGAGTCTCGCTGAGGCGTTCTGGATCCGCTGGAGTCTCTTCTGGAGTTTGGCGGTGGTTCCGGTGTAGAGGAAGTTGCTGTAGTCCAGTCGGCTGGTGACGAGGGCCTGGGTGACCGTCTTCCTGGTCTCGGTGGGGATCCACCGGAAGATCTTACGTAGCATGCGCAGGATGTTGAAGCACGATGAGGAGACGGCGTTGACTTGTCTGGTCATGGAGAGGGAGGAGTCCAGGATGAAGCCCAGGTTGCGTGCGTGGTCTGTAGGTTTGGGTGCGCTGCCCAGGGCAGGGGGCCACCAGGAGTCATCCCAGGCGGAGGGCGAAGATCCCAGGATGAGGACTTCCGTCTTATCTGAGTTCAGTTTCAGGCGGCTGCTCATCATCCATTCGGCTACGTCTCTCATCCCTTCGTGTAGGTTGGTCCTGGCGGTGGCGGGGTCGTTGGTGAGGGAGAGGATCAGCTGGGTGTCATCGGCGTAAAAGATGATGTTGAGGTTGTGTTGGCGTGCGATGGCCGCGAGGGGGCTCATGTAGACGTTGAAGAGGGTGGGGCTGAGTGATGATCCTTGTGGTACTCCGCAGATGACTTCGGTGGCCTCGGATCTGAACGGGGGAGGCAGACTCTCTGTGTCCTTCCGGCGAGGAAGGAGATGATCCAATCAAGTGCCTTCTCTTGGATTCCGACGTTGCTGAGGCCCTGCACTACGGTGCGGTGGCAGACAGTGTCGAATGCCGCGGAGAGGTCCAGGAGGATGAGGGCTGCAGTTTCCCCGTTGTCGAGCAGGGCTCAAATGTCATCGGTGGCTGCGATGAGGGCGGTCTCGGTGCTGTAGTTGGCCCGGAAGCCAGACTGCGAGAGTTCGAGGGATTCGTTCGTCTCGAGGAAGGCGGCCAGCTCCTTGTTGACGGTCTTCTCGATGACTTTGGCCGGAAATGGGAGGAGCGAGATGGGGCGGTAGTTTTTGAGTTCGGTGGGGTCAGCTGATGGTTTTTTCAGGAGGGCGCTGAGTTCGGCGTGCTTCCAGCTCTCCGGGAAGGTAGCGGTGTCGAAGGAGGTGTTGATGATGTCCCGCAGGTGGGGTGCGATGACAGCGTTGGCTTTGTTGAAGACGTGGTGAGGGCAGGGGTCGGTTGGGGATCCGGAGTGGATGGAGTTCATCGTGCGGATGGTGTCTTCGGTGGTGGTCGGGGTCCAGGCGCAGAGGGTGTTGGTGGGGGGCAATGTTGCGGTCGTAGGGTGCGTCGGTTGCGTGCTGAAGCTGTTGTGTATGTCTGCGATCTTGTTGTGGAAATAGGAGGCGAGGGAGCTGCAGAGGTCTTGTGAAGGGGTGATGTCGTTGTTTCCGGCGTTGGGGTTGGAGAGCTCTTTGACGATGTTGAAGAGTTCCTTGCTGTTGTGTGCGTTGTTGTCCAGTCGTTCCTTGAATGCGGTTTTCTTGGTGGTGTGGATCAGTTGGTGGTGTTTTCGGGTTGCGAGCTTTAGGGTGGTCATGTTGTCTGGTGTGGGGTCTCGGCGCCAGGCTCGCTCGAGGGCACTGCAGTTCTTCTTGGAGCTTTTGAGTTCGTCGGTGAACCATGGTTCTTTCTTACTGCCGGGTCTGCTGGGCGGGGTCCTCAGTGGGGCGAGGTCGTCTGCGCAATTGCTGATCCACTTCGTGAGGTTGTTGGCGGCATGGCTGGGGTTTGCTGAGCTGGCGGGGGGGTCTTGGCTCAGGGCTGCGGCGAGCTGGTCGGCTGTGATCTTGTTCCAGCTTCTGCGTGCGACCTGTTGCTGGTGGTGGTGGATCGTGTTCTTTCTGAAGCTGAAGTGGACGCAGCTGTGGTCCGTCCAGTGGAGTCCGGTGGCGTGGCTGAAGGCGATGTGCTTGCTGGATGAGAAGATGGGGTCGAGTGTGTGTCCGGCGTAGTGGGTGGGGGAGGTCACGAGTTGCTTGAGACCGAGGTTGTCGAGGTTGTCTAGCAGGGTGGTGGTGTTGCGGTCGTTGTTGTTCTCTAGGTGAAAGTTGAGGTCCCCGAGGAGGATGTAGTCGGCGGAGGGGAGGGCGTGCGGGCTGATGAAGTCGGCGATGTCTTCGCTGAATTGTGTACGTGGTCCTGGGGGTTTATTTGAGTTTTATATACCGCTGGCTAGACCCGGAGGTATCAGAGTGCTTTACATGAGGACAGTTACATCAGTTACAAGTTGCACATTGTTACACAAGATACATCAGTTACAAGTTACATCAGTTGGTTAGGGAGTGTGGAAGGGTAAAGGGGGTAATGTAAAAGGGTAACGAGGAGGGAGATATGGCAGAGAGACGAAGGAAAAGTCTGCCCAATGTCCGGATGGGTAGGTTACATGCTTGCCCTGTCTCTTTGGTAGCCTTTTAAAGCATCAAAAGTCAAAGACACAAATCCTTACGTATCATAGCAACTAAGGACCACCATATGAATAACAGAACACTCTTTAAAAAAACTTAAAGTTCCACTTAGCTTCAGTTAGAGACCTGGAGTACCAGTGGGCTGAAGGCATGATAGGCTCCCCACGTTGTCTTGACTGAAAGTGCATCAAGAGCATAATATTCACATAGTTCAACAGCCCTCAGGGTGATGGGTCAAGTGGTTGCCCGAGCGAGTACACTGAAGTCCTTAGGGTGGCAGACCCAGGGATCATGTGCTGCAAGTCCAATATTGCATTATGCTGGGATCTACTATAACGCAAAAAACTATAGTGCCTGTACACGCCTCTGCCTTTTTCCACCTTTAAATTTCTGTATTTGAGCCATCTCAGCGCTATGGGTCCCCATTATTCTCCGCTAAACTCTATCCCAGTCAACTGTAATACTCGGCATGTAACTACTATTCTTAAAAATAAGTGCCACTCTGCCTCCTATTTTCTTTAAATTCCAATTTATAAAATGTATCCTATAACCCTTCTGGACGTATTAATTATTTCTGGTGCAGAATGTTCAGCCCGCCAGCTCTCAGACACAAATAAAAGTCCAGTTTTGAAGTAAATATTAGATCATTTAACTTCAGAGAGTGCTTTGATAAGGAACTTGTGTTTGGATAAGCACAGTTTAAACTTGCCTTAGTTGGGGCCCAGGTGTACCGCCCACTGCTCACCCACTTCATAGTCACGCAGTATGGCTCCTTAAATATTGGTAGTAGTTGTTGCTGCTCATGCTCAGAGCACAGCTCTGAGAAGCCCTCTATAACGAAATGGAAGAAACCGAGAAAGCATGCACAGCGTCACCTACCAGTTGTCTTTTCTGCTAAAACAACGCAAGAGTCTTTCAAAATGGCTTCATCCTACTCCAATGAAAATATTATAAATTCTGTCAAATTCAAGACCAGGATACATTTCAAAAGCTTAATAACAGCATTAGTTCAGCAAAAAAGTCCAGCTAACACTCATTTAATAGGCTTGTAGAGCCTATTTTGAACCAATGCGTTCTGAAAAAGTATACAGTAATAGATACTGTTGGACACCATTTTTTCCATTGTTTTCTTTAGGGCAGAAACTCCTCGCACCACCACAAAGAGGGTCTGGCTGTAGTTCAGTTTTTATGTGTACCGTACTGTCCAATTTGGGGTCGGTATTACAAAGCTTTCCAAGGCTGCTTTGGCTTTCCAGTGCAGCCCTGAGTCAAATGTTCTGATATTTTCTCTTGCAATCAAAACAGATATCTTCATGTAGGAGGGAGTCTTCTTTCTTTCTTCTTATCTCCTTCTTTGGAACTTTAACTTGTAAGCAGTGGCTCCAGAATTTTTTCTTAAAGTGGTCATGGAAGCATGTCATTTATAGGTGCTTCTATAATATTCTCAAACTGACCTTTGTTCGCACCCCTCCTCACTTCTTTATTTTACTGAAAATTACAACAATGTCAAGGCTTCTCTTGTTGAGTCATTGGAAAACTAAAAAAACATCCATTGGTTACTTATCCACCCTACTGCAGGACAAAGATATTTCTCACTCCTAAAAGAAAGCTATAGGCAGGGGCATACCACAGACCATTGAGACAGCGCCTAGACTGGCATCAACAGTTCACTAGCAATATATACAAGCAGAGGCGGCTAAGGCGGAGAAGTGTCGCCCCCACAGCAGTGTAATAAAAGAAAAGAAAATGAAAATAACATGACTGAGGCACTTTTGTGCTGCAGGGCTGCTCACAGAGCAGGAGGAGGAGTGGTTGGGGTTCTTTCTAAGTGCGCATGATGGTTTGACCGGCCCAAAAAGTCATGCAAACTTAGCATGTTCTCCACCCAGCTGTATTGCACAGCCTGGGTGGAGAACATGCACAGGCTCCCAGGCCTTGTCTGAGCACCTAACCACAGTGCTCAGACCAGTCACGACGCTGGTATCATCCTGGTGACAGCAGTGTTGTCTTTGGCTTAGGGGAGTCTGTGTGCTTCCTGCTTCTGTTCCGGGACTCGTCCATAAGAGAAGTGTCGGAGAGAAGCAGCAGTGAACAGGTACGTTTATTCATTTTTCTTCACCCGCCACCGCTGATTCATGCCAGCTGCCACTGTATACAAGTAACCCACATGGCCGTTTTCAACGCTGGTATCTGAAAATATATCATTTGTAATATTTGACACCTCCCAGTGTCAGAGGGTTGACCTCACATAGTATCTGACTAGTCTCCTTTTAATTGGAATTGCCCTGGGAGGAAAGAGGAACACAGTTTTAGAAAAAGCTTATAGATATTGAGGCCTCATTATTAAGCATCAGACATTGAAGAAATGAAACATTCTAAGGTCCAAAGAGCAAACAAACATGGCAATTCCTGAGGAGATGGAATTCATTACAGCGGTCATTCATATGACTCAAATTTATTCCACTTTGCTATCATGCAAACTACACCATTATATTCCACTTTTTATCTTACACTCAGCTATTCTTAACTTTACTCAACTAAATTCTGCTTTTCTGTGATTTACTCTAGTGAAGTCTAATCTGCTAATATTCACTTATCTATTTTTCAATTAGATTTTATCCACCTCACATAAAGAAAAAATAAGTTTTCACCACTTCCTATTTATCAATGAATCAATAATTTCTAAAGCGTAGCATTATCACCATTGGGGATATCTGGGTTCTGAGGTTGCTGCATCTGCGTTCAAAAGCCAGGTCTTGAGTTGCTTTCTGAAGACTGCCAGGGAGGGTGCCATTCAGAGGTGTAGGCGGAAGTCATTTCAGCATTTGGCTTTGATGTAGGAGAATCCCTGCTGCTGGTGGGATGGATGTTGGTGACATGTGCGAGCGAATGGAGCACAGGTGTCTCGTGGGAAGATGGAGGTTCATCCATAGGTGGTGAACAACCTTTACAACAAAACTTTTACAACGCACTACCATTACAACGCAGGCATTACAACGCAATCTATTACAACGCATTGCGCTGGGGGGCGCTCTAGGATAGGGAATAAGTTTAATTTTCTATCCAACACCTTCCCTAGTGTCCACGGGGACTGGAGTTGGAATAGAAAATCAAACTTTTCACTATCCAGCACCTCTAAGCGCTATGCGTTGTAATGGGTTGCGATGTAAAAATCGCGTTGTAAAGGCATGCATGGTTAAAGCAGGCGTTGTAACGTCATACATCCTCCATAGGCTGATGTAGGAAGGTCCTTGTTTGTGGAGGAATTTGTAGGCATGTGTGAGCTTCTTGAACAGGCATCTTTTTTGGACAGGGAGCCAGTGGAGGTTTCTGAGGTGAGAGTAGATGTGGGTACTCTTGCGAGTTTCAAGATGAGTCTGGCTGCCATATTCTGTATCTTCTGTAGTCTTCTGAGGAGCTAGGTGGAGATACCAGTGTACAGTGCGTTGCCGTAGTTGAGGCAGCTGGTGACAAGGTCTTGTGCGATGATATTTCTGGTGTTTACTGGGATCAAACTGAAAGGTTTGCAGAGGGTGTGGAAGCAGGAAGAGGCGACTGCGTTGACTTGTTGTTTCATGGTCAGTTCCCTGTCCAGGATTATGCCGAGTTTGGGAGCATGGGCAGTCTGTGTGGGTGTGGGTCCGAGTTCTTCCGGCCACCAGCTGTGGTCCCAAATGAGGGTCTTCTTTTTCCGAAGATCCGTACATCAGTTTTGTCATACTTCAGTTTGAGGCAGCTGTTTTTCATCCAGTTGACTACATTGGTCCTGGCGCTGTGTAGGTTGGCTTATTTGTTGGAGGGGCCCTTGGTGAGCGAGAGGATAAGTTGAGATGATGTTGAGTCCATGGGATCTAATGATGTCTGCGAGGGGGTCATGTAGATGTTGAACAGAGCAGGGCTGAGGGAGGATCCTTGGGACAAGTCACATATGATGTCCTTGGGAGCGGAGGTGAAAGAGGGTAGACAGATGCTCTAGGTGCGTCCTGAGAGGAATGAGATGATCCACTTGAGGGTGTTTGTTAGACCTGGCATCATTGGCGTAGGTCTCCCTTCCCCTGCTACATGTTGGCTGGATATAGATGTTCTGGGCGCCCGTGCCACTGCAACTCAGTGCCACTGCACAAATGCTCCATGTATATAAATGACTGTGTGAAGTAGGATAACTCTGACGCTTACATTACTATAGCCTGTGTTGTTAAGGATTACTGTCTATCACCCTATCTGGATCTAGGAACCCGATAGGAACTGCAAGTTTAATATACGTGGGCCACCTTTTAGTGACGATCGTTTAGGTATTATATGTTGTGAAATGCCTTTCCTGAAAACAGAGTTGTTTCTTGGTTAAAGCTTTACTGCGGGCTGTTGCGAGTATGCGTATTGGCCGTCTGGTTTTGGAGTAGCAGGGCCAGCTGGGTCAGACCTGGCTGAAGAAAGGGATTGGTATTCCAAGCGTGGGGAGGGGTGATTCTTTGATCCAAGCAGGGTCGCGCCTGGCAAGGTGAATGATGGCTCCACCTCCCACTGGGTGTCTGATAGCAGACCCCCTCTTTCGGAATGGGCAGGATGTCGCCTCATAAACCAAGTGCTTCCTGACCCCACGGATATGGTTCTGACTGGCGTCAGTGATTTGCATCCTTAGAGAACAAAGACTTGTTAAATATAAAATGCTGCGCTGGAACTTTGGCCAAGTGTGTTCCTTCTGGATGTCAAGACGAGACTCTGTCCGAGTGAACGGAAAAAAGGACTTTGCAACTTTAACCCATCTTGCCAAAGAAACTACCCGAGGGCCCAAATCGAGGGAGCTTCCTGCCGAAGTCTCAGGGACATTAGACTTCACCCAGTCGGCCATTGGAGTTCCCGTGTGGGGAGTTCCGCTTACAGGTGAGGTCCTCGTCGAGTAATCCGGAGCCTCTAGGTCTACTGTAAGGGCCGTGGACTGGACCTCTTCTGAAGCTTTTACTGAACTTGTGCAGGCAGCTGCAGCTCAGAGGGAACTGCTGCCACTGAGCGCCCGCCTAACTCTGAACCTTTGAACCTTTTTTTTGCTGAACCTGTGCGGGCCGCTGCAACTCAGAGAGCTGCCGCCGCTGAGAGCCTGCCTAAATCTGCACCCTCTAACCTTCCGCAGGATCCAGGTGGGCCGCTGCAGCTGAGGGAGAGCTGTCGCCGCTGAGAGCCACTGGAACCTGCCCATCATGCTCTGTCCCGTGGGCCACCGCAGCCAAGAGAGAGCTGTAGCCGCTGAGTGCCCACATCTTTGCTACTGTGCACCATCGTGATCTGTCCCGTGGGCACTGCAGCCGAGAGAGAGCTGTAGCCGCTGAGTGCCCCCATCTTTGCTACTGTGCACCATCGTGATCTGTCCTGTGTGTCGCCGCACCCGAGAGAGAGCTGTAGCTGCTGAGTGCTCACACCTTTAGCTACTGTGCACCATCATGATTTGTCCCGTGGGCCACCACAGCTGAGAGAGAGTTGTAGCCGCTGAGTGCCCACATCTTTGCTACTGTGCTCCATCATGATTTGTCCCGTGGGCCACCACAGCCGAGAGAGAGCTGTAGCCGCTGAGTGCCCACACCTTCTGCTACTGTGCACCCTCATGAGTGGTCCTGTGGGCGCTGCAGCCAGAGGAGAGATGTAGACACTGAGTGTCTACAACCCTGGCCACTGTGCACCCGCATGAGCTGTCCTGTGGGCCGCCACAGCCAGAGGAGAGCTGTAGCCTCTGAGCGCCCACCACCCTGTGTTACTGTGCATCATCGTGCTTTGGGGAGCGGGGCGCCGCAGCTGAGAGAGCTGTAGCCGCAGAGCGCCTGCACCCTCGACACCTTTGACTACTTTGCATCCCCCTTTGGAATTGTCCAGTGGGCCGCCACAGCTGAGAGAGAGCTGTAGCCATGGAGCGCCCGCACCCTTGACACCTTTGACTACTTTGCATCCCCCTTTGGAATTGTCCAGTGGGCCGCCACTGCTGAGAGAGAGTTGTAGCCCCTGATGGTCCACACCCTTGACAACTTTGCATCCACCCCCGGAATTGTCCTGTGGGCTTCCGCTGCCAAGAGAGAGAGCTGCTGCCTCTGTGCACCCACCACGGAGCAACCGGGCAAGAGTCTTTGCCTCCCCCAATCCGGGCCGCCGCAGCCGCGTGCTGCTACTGTGGGGAGCCCGCCTGTCCCTGAGTACCGGAGTCAGTGTGGATGCATGCTGCAGACCTCTGCCGCCCCGTATTATGGTCACTAGGAGTCCGCCTATCACTGTATCCGCTTCTTTGAGAAACTGCGTGTGTCCCCCCTGGTGTGCAACGGTTCGCGTAGGCCCCATCCCTGAACTCAGTCAGTGTTACGATTGGGTCGAGACGTTGTCATTTCTTTGAGTCCCTATGGATTGACGTGAGTTGTTATTATTGATACGCTTTGAGATTTGAGTTAAACTGCTATATAAATATATTATTTTTCTTTAAGTTGTGCCCTTTCGTGGTGTCATTGCTGCCTTATTGTACGTAGTCATAAATGCTTCACACACTGCCACATGGTTAAGCAGGGGTTATCGAAAGGGGAGACCCACTTACCCTAACTTAGGAGGAAGGGTCCCTATTTGGACAGTGGTGCCAGCCAGTGCCACCTAGAGACCCCCATTTCTAACAGTGTGTTGTTGAATGCCTATGTTGTGGAGTCTGTTGATGAGGATTTGGTGGGCGACGGTGTTCAATACTGCAGACAGTATGAGGAGAATCAAAGCCACTGTTTCTCCCTGGTAATGTAATGTCCTTTCACATCGCTCTCTCTTTAATGTTATTGTTATGGATACTGCAACAAACAAATATGTCCTCACCCATACGGCCTAGTCGTTGGTTACTATGCATTTCACCCCATTAAACTTTATAGTTAGTTCAGAAGACACACATCCTGTCTTACTGCTGAAATATTTGTGTCCAATACACGTGCCACCCTCTACCTCAGAAAAAATATCCTTTAATGAGACACTCTCACTATATTTCAATCAATCATTTCTTGTAGAGCATGACTTATCACCCATGAGGGTATCCAGGTGCTGTGCTGCTGGGCTAGTCGAAGACCAAGATCTTGAAGTCCGTCAACGAAGGGTGATGTTTGGAGGTGGAGAGAAAGGGCGTTCCAGGACTTTGCAGTGAAATGGTAGCAGGAGCGTCCTCTGATGTGGCTATGGCAGATGCGGAGTGACTGTGCAAGGAGCAAGGGAGGCAGATGGTTCATGTATGCTGATTCTTGGTTGTGGAGGGTTTTGTGGCATGTGTCAGTTTGAATTGGCGTCTCTTCTGGACGTGGAGCCAGTGGAAGTTCCTCGGGTGCTGGGTGATGTGGATTCATTTGGGAAGATGAGGATCAATCTGGATGCAGAATTCTGTATATCGTCTGGAGCCTTTTGCATGAGTTTAATGGTGGTCCCTGCATGCAGTGCATTGCCATAGGCCAGACAGCTGGTGATTATGGCTTGTGTGACTGTTTATCTCATTTATGGGGAGGCATTGAATTTTCTTTGGAGCATGTGGTGGGTGAGGATGCAGTCAGAGGAGACTGTGCTGATCTGTCGTTTCATGGTGAGTTTGCTGTCCAGGATAAAGTCAAGGTTGCGGGCGTGGGTCCGTGTTTAATGGGTCACAAAGTGTCATTCTAGAGGGAGGTGTGGTTGCCAAAGATCAGTGTTTTTTCTTCACATGTTCTACCTCTGTAGGCATAGTTATTATTATTATTATTATTATATTTCTTATATAGCGCCAGAATCGACCCCTGAAAGGGTATCTCCGCGCTTGCCTTGGGAACCCGTCCTGGTTTTTCCCTGTGAAATAGCCCCTACAGGGCATCCCCAAGGTGAAAGCCAGGCATCCCGCCGCGGGGGGGCCGTTGTGGAGGTTAAGCAAGCTTAATGCCCAGAGTTGCAGAGTGTGAACCCATGATTAGGTCAGGCACCGAAGCGAGAATTATCGAGTCCGTGGACATTTGAGCTCAACACCCTGCCGCGTCGGGAATTGAACCCTGGTCCCAGGTCTGACCTCTGCTTCAGGGTCTACCTGCTCTAACCAGTGAGCCACACTTCTCCACAGAAACTAGCATTTAAAAAACCTGTGAAATTCACTTAAAACACCATAGGTTTCAGGCATGTCTTTGGTCTTGTCTGTGTTGCGCTTCAAACAACTGTCCTTAATCCAGGCTGCGACAGTTCATGCAGTTATGGAAGTTGGTGTTGGTGAATTAGGGGTCTGCTTAGATCGAGAGAAGGAACTGGGTGTTGTCGCCTTATGATATGATATTAATATCAGGGGTTCTGATGATGACGGCTAGAGGTGTCATGTAGCTGTTGAAGAGGATGGGCCTGAGGGATGAGCCTTGAGTTTAAAAAGAGTTGACATTTTCTTGAATATTTGGCTATTAAAAAAGGGATATGGTTGGGTTGAAATAGAAAAATAATTACATCTGTCTGTGTTGTAGTTGTAATGGTTTGTTAAAAACAAGTAACCCATATTGAATGGTTTATTTCGTCTTAGTGTAAAGCTTCGATAATGTTTGAATTATCTAATACGAAATATTGAGTTGATTGATTATAATATGCAGAAAATCAAGTACCATGCTTATTATGGAAAATGGAATCAAATTAGGAGAAACAGTAATATCCGTTTTCCCAAATGAACACATCTTGTACACTGCCAGTTAGCAGTAGATGATATTGAAAGATCACTCCAAAATATAATGGTATGGCACAGAGTTCTGAATTGAAGTAGCCCCATCTGATCATATAGAACCCTAATATATTATGGATGCAGAAGCTCACTCTCCTGTTCTAGGAATGGTATAATTATTTTAGGTAACAAGTAGTTTTGTCAACAATAAAAATATACAAGCTTATGTGGGAATGCGTAAGATACTAGAGGATAGGCTAGACTAATGAAAACAGATGTAAAAAATGTTTGGCTCCACTTGCCTAAAAAAGCATAAATAAAGAATTTCAATAGGGACTTACCGTAGAACTGCTTTTTTATAAAAGTACAGACAAACGAGTTTGTAACAGAGCTAATGAGAGACACTAGATTTAGTTATTCACTGATAATATTCAAGAGGGTCACCCAGTATTAATCATGAACATTAGGAAGATGCACTGTCTTTATTTTAGATTGTGCCAGTTTCCTTATTGCATTTCTTCGATTTTTCATGACCTCAAGATCCTATTCACTTTCAGTTGTAATCAACTCTCTGAAAATCTTTCCCATTGGTCCGTTACTGTTCCCATTATTGTTTCTTTAAAACATTCTTCAACTAGGTTTTTCGCTTTTGCCATGATCTTGCCCTCATTATGGGTTTTCAATATAAGTTTCCTGTTATTGATGGTGCTGGTCTGGCCTTGCATTGTTTGATATTTTTGAGATTTTGGACAGGAAAGCTTTATCTCAATAATTTGTTGACTATGATCGCTACCCGGGACTTTATTCAATCGGTATGCTGTCACTTTGTTGAAAGTACACAGTGATGTCAGTGTGTAATCAATGCGCGAGTTACCGTTATATGAATGGAATGAGCAAGCAGGTGGAGTGTCCGTTGAGAATCTACCGTTTAATATTCTGAGTCCCAGTGCTTCCATGTCCATTACAAAAATTCTCCCCATTCTCGTTTGTTTAATCATTGTTCTTGATTCCATTGTTGGTTCCGGGATTTCCCATTGTTGATTTTGTAACTGAATAAAATCATCCTGCACAAATGGAATTAGAAGTTTATATTAAAATCCCCTGTTACGATGTAATCAGATAAGGGCTCCTCCAGACTTTGCTCCAGAAGAAAATTATTAAGAGCGGCACACATCTCTTTCTTGGAAGTCTACTTTGGATGTATATATATGTTGACTAAAATTTGTTTTGTATGATCTGGTTTTGCAAGCTTTATATTGTAGTTTCCCGTGTAATATTTTAACATGAATGGGTCCATTGCCCATGTTTTCTGCAATAGTACTATTTGACTGTTATTTGGTAATCCATGTATTTGAGCATAAATTAGTTTTTACAGATCCCATTTATATTCCATGAGCAAATCTTTATTATAGAAGTGACCGTGCTCTGTTCCTGTTGTACTGCCTGTGATGAAGTTTGTCAATGCTCCTTAGTACCGTGTAAAGCTGTCATGATCCATTTTTCATTCACTCCATTTGTGTTTTTTCTCTTTAATATATTAGACCCTTTTTTTTCTTCAAGGTTTGTTTTGCCCAGGGGATTTTTCATATGGGAAAAATAGAGTTATTTTTTTCATGGTGTGGTTGCTTTGTGGGGCTTCCTTTAATTAAGAATGGTGCTGGATAGACCTTGGGAAGCGGTGGGCTGATTAATATCCACCAACAATGAAAGATTCTGCACTCTTTCAAGATAAATTCTGCTATAGGCCCGGTGGGCCACTGTTACCAATGTTAGTGGAAGTCTTCCTTCGTAATCAGGCTGGAAACCTACACATTCAATATCCTCAGATGTTATCTTTTCAAGTGATGGTATCGTTTTCATTAGTCGGAGGATATTTGCTCTATTTAGGATATTGTGTGTTCCTCTTGATTCATAAAGTGGTTTAAAGATAATTTGAGCAGGGTTATTTTTTAAGAGCCTTGTTTCACTTTTTTTGTCCTCAGATGTTCCGTATTCCTCGTAGTTAATCACCCTGTTCTGTCGATTTTTTTCCAATTTCTAGAATATCTCAAGGTTTAATATACATTGATTTGTCCGTCATTTCTTTTATTTTCCAAGAATTAGTCTTTATTCTGTCAGCCCCCAGTTCATTTCTCGCAGAGATATCTTCTTTTTGTTTTGTATTCCTAGCTTGGTTGGGCGGAGTTTTTTGGTCTTGCTCTATTAGGTTCCGGGTTGTTGGACCTATGTAATTTTGCCATTCTTTCTGATTATGCACTGCTGTTCTATATTCCGGTGTATTCTGTAGCATCATTTCTTTGGTCATACTTTTAGTTTGTTCACTTTGGATACCACAGGAAGTGAGATCTTTTATTACACAACCATTTCCATTGGTTTTACGTTTTGCTTCTTCTTCGTGGACTCTTTGGAATTCGACTTCGGGAATTTATGATGTTAGGTTGGAGCTTTCGGCTACTGTACTTGTTTTTAATCTGGCCAGTTTTTGAATGCAGCGAGGGTTCATTGGTTTAGCAAAAATATCATAAGATTTTTCTTTTCCGTCACTAAATATTTTGGCATTTGAAGATTTCATCCCAATAACATTACTATCTATTGATTTTTTCCTTAGCTTTTCTCCTATTTCAATTGAATTGAGCAATAAATCCATTTTGGTATCTATTGTTGTTCCTCTTTCTATTTTGGATGTCTCCAATTTAACATCAATTTGCAAAGAATTTTCCTTTTTTGCTTTATTTCTTGCTTTATGTAGCTTTTTTTCTCTGTCTTTTTGTTATTTCAAAGGCTACTGAGTCTTCGTCATTTGAACCTTCTTTATTCAATTCTTGTGGAGAATCCAACAATATTTTATTACCTTTTATGTTGTTACTGTCTTGGTTTGTATTTGATTGGATTGCCGTGCTTGATATATTAGCATCCCTGGTATCCATTCTTTCCAATTGCTCCCCTTTGTTTACTAGTGTAAGTTCCCTTGTATAAGAAGGCTGATCATCCTCCTCACAGTAATCCTTTTTCTTTATGCAGACAATATCTTTAATATCCTCCAAGATTGTGTTCACAACCTCTGGGATGGTTACTAGTTTGTTAATAATGGGAGCACATGTACACTCGATATAATTTGGCGCAACTTCCCTTTTTGCCTTTATTATGAGATTATTCAACTCTGCCAATTTATTGTTAGGGTTTGTGCACAGCAAAGAGCATGTCCCCTCTCATTGCACTAGTGGTCTCTGTAATAGCTCTCTTTAAACATACTACTGAAAGCCTTCCTTGTTATCTCAGCCCTCCCTAAGACTTCTGTGTATGTTGCTCAATGTATTCACAAGTTTGGACATTGCTGTCTTGTTTGCACATTGGACTTTGCTTTTACAAAGGCTTATTTAGAAAACATTGGACCTTGCTTTTACCAAGGCTTATTTAGAACACTCCTCCCTAGGCCATGTGTTACTTCAACTAATTAGCATAATAACCGAAGCTCTGCACACCTGCTTGTGAGAACCACACCCAGTTCTTCGAACCACACCCAGCTCTTCAAACCACACCCAGCCCTGTCTATAAAAGGCAGCCCCTGAGCTTCACCCAGTGCTTGTACTCGTCTACCTCCCACTTACCTGAGAACAGATCCTTCGGCGCTGACATTCCTGCTCTCACCAGACCTTCATTGACTTCAACGGGCGCTGATTCTGGCTCTTCCTTCTTCTGGTTTCCGGCTACTTCTTGCCTCAGCCCCTCTTCTGTCCACTGCAATCGACCTGCAAAAGAGAAAGAGGTCAAAGTTAGACTGATCAGTATTCCTTTTCAGCAACAAGTAATTGCAAACCTTTTATTACCTGAAAGAACTTTATCCGCGATTTCTGGATTCATGTAAAGACAATTTGGAACAGGATATCTCCCACGAACTTTGTAGTTCAAACCCTTTGTAGTTCAAATACTTTGTGGAACTTTGTGAAATAAACATTGTTTTACATGAAACTTTTTTAAGAATCGAACAAAGAAAACCATTGACAGCAAGGCAAACAGTAAATCAAGGACTTGCACAAATTACCTGCTGTATTTTGATGTAAAAGTACAGTATTTGTTTTATAAAAAGTCTGGAAATGTGTGAAAGTGAATTTGCTATTAAGAATTGAGGCTTTAGTTATATTAAGGTGAATGTTAGACGTTGGTAATTCTGATCATGATATTCGTTTGATTTTACAGAAGTTTTACAGTAATAGAAAGCACATCCCAGAACAGTAACACATTCCAAACCTGGAAGCTTGAGACCAGGATCCAAGAGGTACTTTTAGAAGAGAATTTCTAATAAGATTAAGGTTTAGTCAGGAACACATTTAGGGATAGGTTGCACTTATCTGTTCTTTGTTTATGTTTCACTAGGCCGCAGATTTTTGCAGCTCTTCTACAGTGTTGTCTCTCTTTTTTTATTGTATCCACTTCCCCCCTTCCCTTGAGCTTCTGGTTTTGGATGTATGACGTTACAACACAGGCTATTACAACGCCTGCCTTTACAACGCAGTTTTTACATCGCATACTTTTACAACGCATAGCGCTTAGAGGTGCAGGATAGTGAAAAGTTTAATTTTCTATTCCAACTCCAGTCCCCGTAGGCACTAGGGAAGATGTTGGATAGAAAATTAAACTTATTCCCTATCCTAGAGCGCCCCCCAGCGCAATGCGTTGTAATGGTTTGCGTTGTAATGACCGCGTTGTAATGGTAGTCCGTTGTAAAAGTTTCGTTGTAAAGGTTGTTCACCTCTGGTTCTTAGTGCACTGTTTTAAAACTAGTGTGCTGGAACGAGCAGTTTCAGGGTGGGGTCGGACTGTCTTCAACCTCCATCAGAACTGAGCAGAAACTCAGGTGAGCTGGGCTTTGACAGTTATTCTCAATCCTAGCAACTGCATTGGCCATAACTCCCAGTATGTCTATTTGAATGTCAATTTTATTTGATTGTGCTGTTAGAGCTTCAAGGGTCAATACTGATGTTTGCTAGAATATATCCCATATGGTTCCTGGATCCTGATTTTCTCGTTTTTTTTTTTTTTGTCCATGTATATTTTTTTACAACTTGAGGGGATATTGCTGTCATCGTGACCGCCTTCTTTATCAGTAAATTCCAATACATATTTTGGCGTAAAAACACTGGATTTGTTTGTGGCAAGTTCATTTGCAGATACAAATTTTTCATTGCTTCCTAAAAGATTATTTGTTCCAACTGATTTCTTTAATTGATTAGTAGCGTCCTGTTCTAAATGTTCTTGGATTTCGTATCTTTGTACTGTTGTATTTTCTCCGCCAGCCTTTATTTGTCCAGTTGGGCCATTTTCCAAGCTAGTTGATCCTATAAGGTCTTTTTGTTGGTTTCCTATTATATGACCGGTTTTATCCTCCTCAGTGTCTGTTCGATGAGGTGCTTTAGGATCCAGTGGATGTTCGTTGACTACTTCATCCTTTTTTTCCGAATCTCAACTTTAACTTCTAGTGGGACCGGATATCCTCCATTGTTTGTATCCTTGATGTTGTCAATTTGATTCCATTCATTTGTTATTGCAACCATCCTTGTTTTATTCGGAACTCTGTATTTCGTTTCTTGAGAGTTTATTTGATTCAGAGGATTTACTCGCTGTAAAAAATCCTTTCCCAGGGGCGTGGCTAGCAGCCAATGATGGCGGCAGCAACTTAGGGAGGCTCCCACTGTAAGGTGGCATCCCGCATAAATCCGGAGGTTATATCCGATAAATTTATCATCCAGACGGGGCGGACTGGGTCTGGTGACCATGCGGCAACCAGAGGAGCAATTTCAAGGCAGCGGCGGCCCGGCATTCGGCGGAACGGCAAGGTGAGGGGAGGGGCCTAATATCCTCCTCAGCGCAGCGGCGTGGACTGCAGATTGAACCCGGGCGGAAGTGAGGCTTCGGCGGGCGCTAATCGCCGGAAGCGACGGAACATCGGTAGATACATCGGAAAGGCCCGGGAGACCTCCAGAACCATCGGAGTGGCTTGCGGATGGTCAGGCTGTCGGGCGCTGCCACGGGGGACGGCGAAAAGACTCTGCGGTAGACGCTGCAACACGGGTGCGGAACCGCCATTTTGGGAGGCGGAATCGTCCCGATCGAAGCAACCCGAACAGACAAGCACTGGACCCCTGTGCCTGGAAACCTGAGGAGACGCAACTGGGAGGAAAGCGCCGGGTGGCAAGAGGAGCGGTCTGCGCTCCCCGCAGACCTCCGGGTCATAACATCAGCGGGGCATGGCGAGCTCTGAGCTGGCTGAACACAGGCGTTCCCCCCCCCCCACTGCTGGAAACGAGGCAGCGCCTGACCGCATAAAAGTTTGTAAAACGGATCTGGGAAGGTACACTCCGGGCATACAAAACATCGACCCACTGGGCGACAACAGGTACCGGCAACGTGTAATCACATCGACACGTACTTCTGCCGGCCGGGACAATAGGATGTGCCTCCTCCTCTGACCAGAAGGCCTATTACCCCAGGATAGTACTGTGGAGCAGCAGAAGGGGTGCAACGCGCTGGACACGCGGAGGGGGGTAGAAGGGACACCCCGGCGGCGGACACCTTGTGAAGGGCCCTGCCCGAACTTGCACTGCTCACGGCGGTCTAGCCGGTGGACGCGTCCACACGGGGGAAGGCTCATATCACTCAATAAGGAGGGGTGGACACGGATAAAACGCAGATACCACCCAGGAGAAACGAGTGGTGTCCCATCCCTGGACAGGCAGCACGCCCTTTTGGCGACGAGAGCAGTCACAGGTCATACAGCATGGCGAACAGAGGCCCCAGACACAGCTCCACGCAGGCCAAACTCGATAAATTTCCCTATGACAAGCAGACTCCCTCCCCTGGAGCAACGCAAGTCCGCGGGGAAAATGGCGGAAGCCGAAGGGACAAAGAAAGCCACACTGGAAGATGTCCTGGCAGCATTGGCTCAGGTACAGGAGACAGTGGGGGCGACGGCGACTGAAGTAATCCTAATACGCGCAGACCTTCAGAAGATGAATGAAAGAGTAAAACAAGTCGAAGTTGTGACCAAATCCTTAGTCGAGGATGTGTCTGAGTTACAAATAGAAATGGGAAAATTGCGAGCGGACAACAAAACACTTAGAGAAAAACTGGACGATCAGGAAGGGTGCTCACGGAGGAACAACATCAGAATTTTGGGTGTGCCGGAGTCCGAAACCACAGGAGCTATGGACCTCTAGGTGGAAGATATGATCAAAAATCAGCTCCAGCCCAAAGGTCTCTCGCATTTCTTCTCTGTGGAAAGGGCCCATAGAGTGCCAGGGGGGAAGCCGAAACCAGGAGGTTCACCAAAGCTGATACTAGCGAGACTCTTTAACTTCAGGGACCGGGACGCTATTCTACAGGCGGCTAGAGTGGCGCCGGCCATCCAAATTCAGAACTCCAGGGTGTCCTTTTTCCCAGACTACACGGCGGAAGTATCACAGAGAAGGAGGACTTTTCTTGAGGTAAAAAAGACGTTAAGAGAAAAAGAATTGCCCTACTCAATGCTCTTTTCAGCCCGACTCCGGGTGGTAGCTGATAAAAAGGCCTGGTTCTTTGACTCCCCCGATGCGGCCAGGGACTGGCTTGAGGGATGGCGCACCGCGAGACAGCCACGAAGAACCCATAGAATGAACCACGGACACCGAGATGACAGCCGGACAGGGTCACAGACATCAGGAAGAGGGGGTGCCGGAAGATCCCCGACAAATGAACTCACGGAGGATGACGGAGAAGAATGACCCGGATTGAATGGGACAAGAGTGGCCGCTGTCTCTTGTTAATGGAAAGAGTATTTCGCAGTCGCGGCTGGACGCTGGCCTGGTTAGCCCCGGATGAGAGCAGGGATGCCGCCTGCTCGGGGAAACACTCTCCCCCAACACGCAAGTACTCTGGTTCTGGGATGGGTTAAGCACTCTGCTCAGTTGGGGAGGCGGGCAGTTGGAAGTCCGTTAAGCAGGGGGGCAGGGAGGGGGGGTTGAGGGGGGGGTGAGGGGGAGGGTTGTTTTGGAGTTGTTCGGAATACACATGTATGGTCGAGGAATAATGTTACACATTCGGGATGCTTAGCAAAAGTTTGGAATGTACAAATAAGGTCTAGCTATTATGTTCTGAATCTACGCCGTCTAGCGAATGGGTGGAGACAAAGCGTTCATGGCACGAATCACGTTAGACACGCACATGTCCACATAACTTCATATGGCAGACGACCCGACACTTAGAACGGAGGGGGTTGAGTCGCGTTCGAGGGGTTCCCCCCTGCGAATACTGACATGGAATGTAAGAGGGCTGGGAGACAAGGTGAAACGTGGACTGGTGTTGACCGTACTGAAGAGGCAGACACCCGCCATAGCACTCCTGCAAGAGATGCATTTAACGGGGGGGCATCCAAAGCCATGGATAGGAGAGGGTACAAAATGATAGTCCATTCAGAATTTACGTCAGGGTCACGAGGGACTGGCATCTTAATTCAGAAATCCTCGCAATTCATTCCACTGAACACTAAGACTGACGGACAAGGGTGTTTCGCAGCCCTGCAGGGACAGTGGGAGGGTAGACTCCTTAGTTTGGTCTCGGTGTACATTCCCCCAGTGCTCCACTCAGTGAAGCTCCCGGAGTTAGCAGAATTTTTACTGTCTCTTCCCGAGGGGGATGTATTCTTGGGGGAGACTTCAATGCCATTGTAGACACACAGATGGATAGGTTCCCGACGATGGCACCCGCTGGAGGGCCCTCCAGCTTCCAGCGTTTTTTGACAGCCATGGGTCTAATCGACATATGGAGACATACACACCCCCAGGCAAAGCAATACACCTTCCACTCCGCTGTGCATTGGCAGCATGTCGAGGATTGACCACTTCTTAGCCCTGGGCAATGGTATCCAACACATAGACACCATAGAAATTCACCCAAGGGGAATATCGGATCACTCCCCGATCACCCTAACAGTTTCCACTCAGGAGAAGTCTTGCAAACGAATATACCCCATACAAGCTACATACCTTAAGATCCCTCAGGTTCGAAGAGCTCTTAAAAAGGCGACGACACAGTACTTCGCCAAAAATGTAGACTCAGTACGCTCCTCGGAGGTTATAAGGCGTTATTAAGGGGTCAAGCCATAAACTCGATCACAGGCTACAAAAGGGAGAAAGCACAGGAACTAACTAGACTGGAATTAACATTGCGGGATTTGTCAGCAGCGCATGAAACACACCCCACTCCAGACACGTCCCAAGCCCTTCACCTCCAAGAACAAATTTACACGGATCATGTTCGGAATCAGGTTTAGGGACATATAACTGACACACAAAATGGGATTTATGAAGTAGGGTACAAGGCGGGTAGGATGTTGGCATGGCTGGACAAGAGGGGAGGCAGTTCCAGAGGTATACAACAAGTGAGGAACAAACTAGGAGAGGTACACACAAACCCGGAACAAATAGTCGAGACACTCGCGGCCCACTTTGAAGAGATATACACCCTGGAACAGGTAGTAACAGCGGAAATGGCTAGGGCGGCGTTAGAGCCGATTGGGGTCCAGACACTTCATTCAGAAACTGCTGCAGAGTTAGATGCGGACATAACTACGGAAGAGATCCAATTGGCTATAAGTGCTCTGAACCCAGGCAAAGCGCTTGGACCAAATGGCATACCTATAGAATGGTGCCAGTCAACGCCGGAGAGGCTAAGTAAACATCTACTGGCAATGTACAAGGAGTGTTTAGAGAAGGGAATACTTCCACCAGATCAGTGACTGGCCACTATAGTAGCAATCCCCATGCCGGGGAAACCGCCAGAGGAGTGTTCCTCATACCGCCCTATCTCGCTACTTAATGCAGAAGTTAAAATCCTCGCCAAACTTCTGGCGGCCCGACTTGTGCCTCATCTGCCCCACCTCATACACCCAGACCAATCCGGATTTAAGCCTCATAGGAATACGGCGCTAAATCTGCGCAGATTGCACGGGGTGCTGGCTAAGGCGGAATCGATCTCTACACAAGCAGTTATACTTGCCCTGGACCCAAAGATGGCCTTTGACCTTGTAGAGTGGAACTACTTGTTTGAAGTTCTGGCTTGTCTGGGCTTTGGCCCCAAGTTTATTGCATGGATTAAGTTATTGTACGCTGACCCGGTTGCGCAGGTGGTGGCAAACGGCCATATCTCGCAAACGTTCACTCTGGGAAGGGGCACTCGTCAGGGCTGCCCCCTCTCGCCATTGCTGTTTGCAATTGCATTGGAGCCACTAGCCACTTTAATACGAACAACGCCGCTGCTGAAAGGAATACACTGGGCGGAGAGCTGGGAGGACCGGCTTTCCTTATATGCGGATGACATGCTGGTCTACCTAACAGACCGAGAACATGGGGTGCCGGCGCTCCTGACTCTCTGTGATAGCCATGGTAAGATATCGGGCTACACGTTAAATTGGAACAAATCGGAGATGTATGTCCTGAGGGGTCCGGTCCCGGCACTGAGTACAGAATGCCCACTAAGGGCAGCTGGCTCCTCCTTTAAATACTTGGACATCCATGTTACAAGGGACCCAACGGACTTTATGAATAAAAATCTGGTGCCTCCCATGGAACGACTCAAACAGGATGTTAAGTTTTGGGCGGGGCTGCCTCTGACGATGTTGGGGAAGGCGGCACTTTATAAAATGATGTCCTTGCCCCGCTTTCTGTATATACTTGAGAACACTCCATATCCGGTGGCTCCGAGATACTTTAGGAAAGTAGCGGCATTGGTGTCAAATCTTTTGTGGGGGAACCTCCCGGCACGCATTGCGCAGACCAAACTACACAGGGGTTGGTACGATGGCGGAATTGCGTTGCCAAATTTGAAATTGTACTATTGGGCGGCACAACTGAAACCCATTAACCAATGGATACATGCTCCGTAAAACGATCCAGCATTTCAAGCCGATAGGGCACAACTAGGCGCGAATAGCCTACTGGCTCCGCTGTACGATCAAAGAAAAGTGCGTAAATTGGAGGGACCCACCAGACTTACTGCAGCACTATGGCATACAGCGACAGCGGCACTAGGATGGAAGGGGAGAATAACCAAGCTCACACCACTGTGGGACTCTCGAGCCCTGGGAAACCTGAGAAACAGCAGAGGCTTCTCACACTGGGATACTATAGGGATATCTACAGTGGGGGATCTATGGGAAAGGGGAGAAGGGGTGCCTTTTGCCAGACTGAGGGAACTATATGACCTGGGAGAGAGGGAATCATACAGATATGTTCAGATACGGCATGCGTTGCTCGCTGCCATACCCCCTGAAATGGAGGTGCCGGAGTCGTCCCCGCTTGAAGACCGCCTCCTCACAGATTTCATGGTTGAACGTGCGACATCACTCACATACCGCAAACTACTCAACAACTTACCGGACCCAATTACTCCATTGAAGGAGAAATGGGAGGGTGACATCCATGATATGGACGAACACAAATGAAATAAGGCGATGGCGTCGCCTAAGGAAGTAGGTATCTCCGCAAGATTAAGACTTGTACAACTGAAAGTTTTACATAGGGTATATTATACAAGGACCACATTACACCGCATTCACAGAGCACAACACCCTTACTGCCTTTGTGGGTGTGGGGAGGAGGGCACGTTCTTTCACACATTATGGGACTGCCCCCGTATCCAGGAATATTGGAGGCAAATAATGTGAACGATATCACAGACACTAGAGACCTCCCTACTCCCCGAACCACGAAAGTGCCTATTAAATGTTTGGGACACTAATAATTTGTCCAGGCACGGTCAACTCTGGGTTACGTTGGGCATGATAATAGCCAAGCGAGACATCGCACAGCGCTGGGGGGCGGCGGAAGTGCCAACAAAAACACAATGGTGCCTAAACATGGACAGGGTGATGGTGACGGAAAGGGCGGTGTACTCTAACCGGGCCTGTCCGGGGAAATGGAATAAAATTTGGACCCCGTGGAATGTGTACAGAGGGGAGATCTGTGAACCCTTGCTGGAAGACGATCAAGCAATATCGGATGAGGAAGGGGAATAGGACTACTAGACTTATTTATTTATTTTTTTATTTATTTTTATTCACAGATTCTACAGGAAAGGGTGGCCACGGGACGCGGGGTAGACCTAGGATTTAGATGAAGAACTCAGGGGACATGAAGGGGGAGATACCAAGGGAGCTGCATCCAGGGGAGCCTGAGCACTCTTATTGCCACGTCTTTGCGTGGTCTAGGAGGGAATCAGATTGAATCGATACTGGGGGAGTGCTTCTTTACTCAGCTAATGCGACCAATAACCAAAAATGAACGACCGTAATGTGATTCCTTATGTTTTTTGTTGTTGTTTTTGTTAAAAAATAGAAAACCAAAAACCTGTACTGATCAGCAGAACATTGTATATACCGTACCATTTTATTCTATGTAGTAATAAGGATTGCAAAAGAATAGCATTCAGACTCCAGTTTTATATTACTGCATTGTGACTACAAGACTGTGATAGCGGCCGGCCCCATGGGTTGTAGGCCAACAGCTGTGTAAAAATTAAAGGTACAATAAAGGTTTTTAACAAAATAAATAAATAAATCCTTTCCCTCTGTATTCAAATTACTTTGACCTTCACTATCTGTCCCTTGTTGATCTTTAGTTTGGTCAGAAACCCAATCTACGTCAGCTTCATCAAGTAAAACTAAGCTTTCTTTTGACTCGTTTGTTGGCTTGATCGGGGTTTGTAGAGTTTTCAATTCTGGTTCTAGTCGTATTGACATGAGTGCTGCTGTTGGATCTTTCATAAAATCAAATTTCTGGATGATTTTTGTAGATCTTTCAAACATCCTAGCTAGTGGTGAAATTAGTGTCTGATTCACCCCCTTTGTTTAAGCTTTAGCTCTAGCCTTTTTTAGCACTTTGGGTGCTTGATTTTTTCAGACACGTTTTTTTGGAGTACCCAAACTTCTTTCTTTACCTGAGTGCATTTCTAGTGGCTACCTGACTTGATCTACTGGGAAGATTTTCTTATATGCCACGATCCCACGATGTACGCGATGATACAAAGAGAGGCAGACCAAAGACAAGTATGTAAAGTGAGGGAAAGATTCACTAAATAGATTCCAAATATGCTGTTATGCAGCTCTACGCTCTAGGCTCCACAGGCACCTCGGACTCAAAAAGCAACCACAGGGTGAGTGTATAACATCGTATGAGCCCACCAGCTGCTCCTCAATCGTAGTGTACACACTCGGACCAGCCTTTACACTCCACCTGGTTACCATTTGCACACTACCTTGCTTAAAATCCTGTGTGCCCTTTTGAGTCTTTTGGCGCTTACTAGATTACTCTCACTGCACTTCGCTGCTCCTCAGGGCCTCTTGTGGAGGTTATTATTTGGTAGGTCTTCTTGTGACGGTTATTGTTCTTTTATTTTATTGTTAATAAGTGAGGGTGTTTGATGGCAAATTAGCTTTTCTGACTGGATGCTCAGAGGGACCTTGCAGCTCTGCGGCTGGAAATCAGGAGAAAATCAGGTTTAGAGACTCATTCTTGGTGTTAATAACAGTCCATTTGTGTTACCCGCTACACTCACAGTACATGCAGAGCTTTTCACGGGGCACACGTGGCAATGCCCCAACACCTGCAACACCCGCAGCATCCGCGGCACCCACAGCACTACGGCTCTATGCCCTAAGCCATGGCTCTATGGCTTACAGTCTCTCCGCGGTGCACACCGTGCCTACCAGCTCGTGGCGGTTTGCAGCGGCGCCCATGGTGCTTAGTCACGCTAGTTGCAGTGGCGGTGCGTCCATTGGGGGCGTTGGGGCGTTGCCCCACTAGCCTGGACGACCGCCGACTGAACTAGTGCCAACATGTTATAATAAAATTAATATAATTGAATACAATTAAAAAATGAATCGCGCTGAGCGCACTAATAATGCCCCGGGAGAAGCCCGACAGGATAAGGAAGTGGGCCGGGCCGGCCCGTGGGGGGCGGAGCTGGCGCTGCGACAGGCAGGCAGCGCACAGGCCAGTGGGTGATGTGACAGTCTGCGAGTGCGCATGCAAAAGGCCGGAGTAGTCCTGATTTTGACTGGTCCACGCATGCGCACACTTTAGACTCCCCCCCCCCCCCCCCTCCCCTGTAGCACTATGAATATACTAGGCATGGACCCGGGCCCCGGGTCTCAAAAAGGGCAGATTTCAGTCTGCTCTTAAGCCAATCCTGGCGCAGTGGCGCTGCTAACTCTGCGCCAGGATTGGCTGCTGCAGCAGGATGGTGCCGCGCATCGGTGTTCGTCGGTGATTGGCCATTCATTGTCCCTCGTCACTACGCGGCGTGCTGGAATCATGATGCCAGATGCCCAGTCTGTGGACTCGACCGCCTGCTGCCAGTGCCACCCACCACGTAAGTTATAACTTTACTATACTTATGAATTTGATGATCATGTCATGATGACCAATCTGCTGTTTTGTTTTCTTATTATTTATATGTCCGTCTGTCTCTCGACTCTCGCATGATAACTTTCTCGTGCTCCCCATGTCCCGCTCTCTCTTATTCTTTATTTTTGATCCTCGCTCAGTCGCTTCGTTTCTTCTTCTGCCTGGCTGCCACTCCTTATTTCTCTCTCACCCCAGTATCAGCCTCGGCTCCGGCTCTGCTCCTCCTGTGCTGCTCAATAGTATTATTTGCGCAAGGTCACTGGTTTGGGATTGGGACTAGGCCTGATTGGGACAGAGAAATAAACTGAGCAGTGAGCAGGCAGAGCGCCTGCTGCTGTGCCTGTCTTTCCTTCCTCCCTCCCTCCCCACCTCCTGGGTCCGACTGGGACAGAATTAGAAAGCAAGCCCTTTGCACCAAAATAAAAGTACCCCCGGCCGTTAGCGGATAGGATAGCTAAACAGTGGCCCCATGGTGGGCCATGTGTGCAAATCGGGCAGTTGGGAACTTTTAAAGACTGCACGCCATATAATTGTTTAATTTGTCATGCAATGCTGCATTGATTTGTGCTTGCTGCGCCTGCCGCCAAAGTTTGTGTTGTGGTAATATTAGAAAATCAACAGTAGAAACCGGCACAGTCAGCGGACTATAATCCGGCCCACAGTCAGCCCCCCCCCCCCAAAAAAAAAAAATGACCTGGCTGTTAGACCTGCCAATCGGGCCCTGACTGCCTGGTGACCCTATTGGCCCACCCTGCTCTCCTCCACAGTCCACGGCCACTCTCACATCATGAAGGAGACGAAGGGAGTGGGCTGCATTGATAATTTTTGCATGGGCTGCTTTTGTTTGCCCAGTACGGCCCTCGTTCAGGCTGCCTTGATCTATAAATGGAAATCCCATTAGAGCGAGTGACTAGCAAACCTGTGATTGATGGATATGAAGTATAGAAAAAAAATACAAATTACCGGAACTGGGCAATTTCTAACCAAAAAGTAATATGTACGTTGCCGTTGTAAATGCAAAAATTAATTTTTTAATTGATTGGGCTTAGCATGCCAATTGGTGTACAAAATCCAACTCCATCGGTCCAAGGTTTGTGTAATGTTGTCCAAATCAGGTATTCAAATCTACCCTGACGCACAGTCGAAAAATCGCAATGGTTGGCTTCATAGTATGAGAACTGCTCTCACTAGAGCCATCAATGCCCATTAAAAACAAGTAAATACTGGCTGTTCTGATGGGATGACAACTTGTATCACAATATGCTTGAAAATGCCAAGATTTGTTGTAATTAGTAGCTTCTAAGCAGTCTTTCCAAGCAGGCTTTCATGACCCTTGCAAGTTGCAAGTTTAAAACGTATGTCTATGGTTATGGTATACTGCAGATGGTCATTTAAGTCACAGCAAAGCGAATTTCCTACTGTATACTCATCAATGCCGCTAACCTGTGGGGCAGCACAGTATGAACTTCAATATGCCAGTAATTCTATGCACGCAATTAAAAACATGAGTTAGTCCACTAATTTGATCACAGAACTGGTAGATTTTTGGCTATTTGTCGAGTGAGAGGAGTATTCACGGACCTTCTTCCTTCCTCTCTTCTCTTTTCTCGTATTTTCCCTTTTCTTGCACTCTTCTACCTTTTTTATTATTTTTGTATTTCATATTTTAGCTGGTTTTCCTTTTGAGATTCCTTTCCTACTTGCCTACCTACCGTCATTCTCTTCTTTGTTCCTCCTTCCACTTTTGTCTCCTTCCTGAGCACTGTAATAGGGACATTTTCCACATTTAATCATGAAGAACCCTTGCAATACTAATACTAATGAACAATTTGTGTATAGATTCGTGTTTTCCAGTTCTATGGGCCCTCCATGCTGTTGTGTATCTGCGATGGCTGACTTGCATTTGCACTCTGCATTCTATCCTTGAGGTCTTTTGACCTTCCACAGACCTGAACCAAATGATTGTGGTCAGTGCCATGTACAGATTGTTTGTCTTCTTGCTCGTAGTACTTCTATCAGGTAGAGGCATTTCGGATCGCGACAGACATTTGCAGTGTGTTGTTCGATTGAGATGGGTCATTTAATCCTCCACTTACCCTGTGTCTCTATAACTCACATTCTTCAGTGTGCAGGTTCTGTGCCAACCTGCGTCAGTGGCTTCTTTTGCATGCACCCCATGCCTCAATAATGCACTTCTCAGATCAGTGATCATCTCCATTGACATGCCTCCTCATTCAAATGAATTCTTACCTCCGTACCTCCCATCCACACGTTTGCCCATCCACACTCTCCTAACATTACAAAATCTCACATCTCCTTTGCCCCTGCATGCCTTCTTGAATCATTATCAAAGCAATCTCATTCACAAATCCCCCATCTGTGCATCTCCCCATATGCCAAGATCCCTGCATCTCCCTGTATCTCCCTGTGACTGTCCGTCTCTGAGTCTCACTGTCCTGGGATGAAAAACAACCGCAGGTTTTAAAATCTGAACAGTGCAGGCTTGCTGACAAAGAATAAAATAACAACACTGCCATTTTTTATAAAAAATGCAAAGTTATGTGCAGATTTGAAGAGGGTACAGTGTAAAAGTTATCTGTGATCCACTGTTAATATACTACTAACGGTGGCCTACAGTGTCAGTGTCTTCACAGAGCCTGTGTCTACCTACCCACAGTGTCTGTACCAGGAATCACCCATGCCTGCCAGGATTAATGCATGGCCGGCTATGCCTGAAATTCTATTCCACCCTATGTCCATTCCTCCAGTACCTACAACTCTCAGTGCCCGTGCCTCTGTTTCACAGTGTCTCCGCGTCCCCGTGCCTCCCTCATGTGTGCCTCTACGTCCGTGTGCCTCCATCATGTCTGTGTCTTACACTCCTTGCATACCCCTGTACCTATATTTCTCTGCTCCTATGCTAAGAGTGATCTAGAGTGAAAGTCGATGCCAAGTTATCAAAGGAGAGATCTTGGGATGCATCATTTAACTGCGGACTCAGAGGGCTATTCCTTACGTGCTGCAGGTGCAGCGGCGCCAGGGGTGAGGGAACGGGAATGTTCACCACGGTTAGTGGTTGTATTTTTTACTATGGGACAGTGGTCAGTGGGGTGAGGGTCCGATTTCCTTCCTGCATTGTGGTTCACTGAACCCTTGGTACGCTACAGGATACAGGGATAAGGGGAAGCAGCACAGGTGGAGTGGGACATCTATGTTTAGGAGAGCAAAAGAGTGGGGAAATGGAGAGAGAGGAAGGCAGTTTACCTACAGCCACACATCCACATTTAGTGCAGGTTGGAGGGAAGGAAGCATCTGGTTCCTTTAGGCAGCCTCCTGCGTATGGACAGCTATGGGCAGGTGTCCTGAGTGTGGAATCCTTGCACCAAAATTCAGTGAATGCTCTTAGCATGAACATTATTGCAAAGTAACATTCTGGCCGATTGTCCACTTCTAGATACACTGCAAGCACAGCGGAGCATGTTTTTGTGTCATTTTGATATGTTTGTGGCTCGTGAGGGGTGGGTTAGTGAAGCATGGTTGTGAGATGGAAGATGACGATGTAGAAATTATGTCTTGGGGTATTTTTTAATTTAATGGGCACTGTTCGCACTCTGGGGTGACTCAAAGCAGGGGGAGTTTTTAGTTAGGGTATGTTGTTGTAATAGTGAGGCTTGGCTGCCATACTGTATGTTCTTGAACTAAGCTGCAGATTTGTTGTCCAAATAAATTTGATTTACGCTGTCAGTTTGGGTCTGAGGTTTTGTGCAGTCCCGCCCACGTGCTCATTTATTTCTGACAGCTTTGCAGCTTCTGCTCTCAAGTAAAATGTTTACTTAATTTATATTAATATACCACAGTCAAGAGCCACTCCTCCATGTGCATCCATCGTGCTCTCCTTGCCACGCGCCAGTTTATGGTGTTACTGTGGGCACCTTGCTGCGTGCCCAGAAGCAGATTAGGTTCACACTGTGTGTGATTCTGTTGAGGGGTCTTCCATTCTGGATCTCTTATTTATTTGGTCTGTACTTTTCTTTTTTTATAGAGTTTTATATAGGATATCAGAGCGCTTTACATAGCACCAGTTGCATTACATAAGGAACTCCAATCCTTCCGTGTTAGGCCTAAGAGAAACCAGTGCAGCCCTCACACTCTTGCTTTTACCACTGATGAATGCCACATTTAAGTTGCACAAGCGAGAGAGAGAGATCAGAGTTTTTTGTCTAATTGAAGTTTTGATTCATGGAAAGGTAGCACAGAAGGCTGTTAGAAAGCTCTGTGGCTGTGGTTATACTGAATAGGCAGCTACCTATGTTATATGACAGCTCTTTAATAATGTAATACCTGCACTTTCACAATTGCTTTATTAACCTTCCTGCTTTCTCAAATTTGCTTGAAAATGCACCATTTTTCCACTATTTTTTCAAAATTTTCCCCCCGAACCCTCCTTAGGGGGTTCGGGCTCGCTCGCTACGCTCGCTCGCTACGGGGCAGTATGATTATCAGTTTCCGCATCACCACTTTCAAATGTCACCAGCCGCCACTGGCTAGTTGTCCTGTTCACAGCTCAACTCCAAAGCCGCTCCGGTGTCGCTCCTGCTGCGCTACGATCGCGCCTCCTAGTGTGCTCGTGCGGCAGGGAAGGACGCTTGCAGGGCCACCCGCTGGTCTCCCGGTTTCTTTTCCAGGTTTACAGGAAAGTCCAATGTGCCTCTATGGAGAAATACAAAACTACAAGTCCTTGAATGCACCGGGACACTAAGCAGGAGAGTGCCAGGAGAGGAGCTGTAATGTCTGCGGGGGCCAGGGTTTGTGGTTTTCTGGCCACTCCACTGGATGCCTCCAGAGCTTCCAATGCCTCGGCTGTTATGGAGCACGCTGCTCCGTCTCGCGCCTGAGCTCACAGCTCCTTACATTCTAGTCATCTGCTTTTTCATGTGTCCATGTTTCCACTTGCTGCTCTCAGAAATTGTCAGTACAGGTTGCAGTAAATGAACGAATGTTAAAAAGGGGAAACAAGGAGCACTAATATATCACCATTCTCAGATATAGTCCTAACCTGGTGTGTTAATTATGTGTCTGCCAACTTTTCAAATTATTTGAACATAGTCCTCATGATCTGCAGTAGTAATACCTCTCCCAAAAACCCTCAGCAAACCCTTACTCTCCTTACATCTACGACTCAGTACCTCTTCTCTCTTTTTCACCCAAAACATTGCAGTGCCTAGTTTTTGACCAGTTTCCTTTGTATCTCTCCTCTCATAACCTGAACAAATTCCCTTTAATGTGGCTTCTATGTACTCTTATGAGAGCATACAAACATTACCAACTTCATCATAGAAAACAGTCCCAATTATCCATTCTCCATCCTAATGCCTTCCTTCTTACTGCTGCATCTGACATAGTTGCTCACCCTACCTTACTTTCCTCAAGAACATTTTAGAAATCCACTGCTCTGCCATTAACTTCAATGCTTCAGATCAATCTTTATCAGTTACCAGGAGCTCAAAATCATCCTCTCCCACTGTGTTATAAAATCCTGTCCATCAAGTTAGGGTCCATTTTTATTTTCTCTAGACACCATCCCTTTTGATGACAACACCTCATCATTTGGTTCCTCATACCATCGCTATGCTGATGACACTCAAATATGTTTTTCTTAACCTTCTTGTTCCTCCTCCAATCATTCATTTTGGATTGTTCCAAAGCTATTCACCACAGTAGAGCACCACAGTCACTCATCCTGAATTCTTATCATTCAGAGGTCTTATATTGCTCTTCTTCCACTGCACCCGTCTGTTTACCACTTCCCATCAACTCTCCCCTGACATTGGCCCTCTACCTTGCATATTGGCATATTGGCATTCTTGTCAATCCTGCTAGGTCATTAGAATCATCCATATTTTCTTTCCCTGCTCCTACATCTCATGACCAAGCACTGAACATATGTAAAATCCCATCCGTCTTCCTATTCCACAAAGTGAAAGCATTGCACAATTCTCTTATTCTCGGAACTCTTATTCACAGCAAAGTGGATTATTCTAACAGTCTGCTCTGCGACCTCCCTAACTACCCTTTTGTCCCACTGAACAGTCAGAAACAAGAGAACTCTTCACAATCTTCCAATGCACACTTTCACTCCTTTAATTCAAATCTCCCTTACATATTTATCTGCTCACACTGGTTGATAATTTGGCATTTTGCATTACTATGTATGTCTTCTTTTTTGGGATTTTGTATGTATCAAGTTTCAGTTTGATGTATCTGCCTGTCTTTGCATTGCTCATTCTAGCAAACAAAGTGTACAACACCCTTTGCAAGCTTGAAAGCCGTGTGTCTAAAACCATTTACCTGCTCAGGATGCTGTTTACCACTATAATTCTATGAAAAGCATTTCTTTTTTAAATTGCAAGCCATTAAATAAATAAATACAAGCATGGTATTTCAAATGAGTTTTTCTCTTGGTGGTAAAAAGCACATAATCTGTGAAACATGTTACCCTGTAACTTTGCTATTCTTGAGGTCCCCAATCATATTTCTTTATCTCTTTGCAAGATATTTTTGCTTTTAGAATATGACTGTTCTCTAGAACCGCGTTCTGTAATTAAAGCCTTTTACGGATACTGTCTATTAGTTTCATCAATGATACTAGGATGCAGTCTGTATAAATGTAAATAGTATCAACATAATTTTGATTGCAATATCTGATTGCATGGTGAATAAACCAGGCCCACTCTATGAACATCTCCCTAATCACATCTCTCTGTTCTACAGTTTTTCCTTAAAGTACAGCATCCATTTTAGGACATTCCTACTCCTCATTCTTCATCCCTACTTCAAATCTCTGTTTCTCATCCATCATCCCTACTTCTCTTCCATCGGATGGATGAGAAATATAGATGAGAAGTACAGATGAGAAGTGAGGAATGAGACTGTCCTAAAATGGATGCTGTATTAAAGGATTTTCCATTGTATCTTCTCAATTTTGATTAATCTAATATCCTTGCTATCGCACCTCTGTATTGGCTTAAATAAGGTCCCTTCTGAGTATATTTTTAGAAAACAAAATTCCGCACTGGGGGGTAATAAACTAGCAACTATATTATCTACATACCCATTTTCTGCTTGTTTTAGTGATGCAGTGCCCTTGTTTATTTCTATGTGTTCATGTTGTCTATAAAACACTAAACAAATGACATATTTAAAAGCTTCTATATTTACAATTGGATCGCCATGATGTGGGTTTCATATTGAGTTATCTTTTCCTGAACATAATTTATTAATTTAGGATCTAAAAAAATAGATTGATTAACTGTCCGTCTCCTACTGATACAAGCCATCCCTTGAGTAGAGACATTTATTTCTATTTTAATAGCTGAATGATCAGGGCCGTTTCTAGGTGTTCTGCCGCCCTAGGCGAGAATTGAAAAATGCTTCCCCCTCCCTTTTACTACCATCACTCTCTCCCCCTGTCATCGAGGCTAGAAGAATTAATGCATTAGATGTAAAAGAACTTGTATTCAACATTAAACAATAAAACACATCAAACATTAAATAACTAAATGCTACATTCAACGACCATGAGTGACACTTTCTCGTGAGCAAAATCAAGCAATGAAGACAAGGGAAACATAAATATCAGAAATGACACCCATTTGAACAACGAGAAACCCTAAGAAGATCTTAAAACTGCGCGGATGGCAAGACGCCGTTCCCTTGCATTATTCATTGAAATCTTGCATACACATCACATGTTTCACCATCCGTTCTAGATCATCACATTGCATATAGGTGGGTCATTACTTAAATAAACTATGTTGCATGTACATAACTGCTTTATTCTATTAACTGTGAAAGTGTCACAACTCAAGTATTGAAATGTCACACATAGGAAAACTGCATACAAGGAGTACTGTACATAAACAACCGTAAACATGGCAATTAACTTCAGTTTTTAATCTGTAGCAGGTACAATTCTATGTTCACCTCTCCCTACTACCTTCAGTTGTAGCCAAAGCTGATGCTCCTCAACAACACCTTGTCAGCTGCCCCAAAAATTAAGTGACACAGTCAGCTGACTCATGGACACAGCCACAGACAGACAGACACTGGGCAAGCCTAAGCCTCACAGGCAGTCACTGTGAGCCAGCAGCCATGGTGCTGTAATCTAATAAAAATGAGTCCCATCAACCCTAATAAAAATCATGATTATCCCGAAAGAGGCCCGCGCTACCAGCCCAGCCCTGCAAGGGTGCAAAGCGAGGGCTGCAGGACACTGGAAGATTTACAGGGAGGTGCTCAGAAACACGAGAAAAGTTGGGCTAGAATCGCGTGACTTTTTTAAATATTTGCAAGTTAGGGATTTTATTACTAAAAAAAAAGGGGGTGGCAGTAGGGCCATGAATAAAATTCCAGCAATCGAAACAGTGGTGCGCACTAATAGTGTTAAAATTGGTGAAATTTATAAAGATTTAGTTGTAAGTCTCCCAGATGATTTAGACAAGCATATCCATTATTGGCAAAACAAATTAGAATTAACAGAACCCCTTACGCGAAATGCTCTAGAAATCTCAAATTGCTTATTAATGTCAACCAAACTTCAAGCCCAATTTTACAAGACGTTTTTTCAACTTTATTACACCAGCTAGAATATCCAAATGGAGTACCGGTAAAGGCACATTATGTCCTCGATGTGCTCAGCCCGAAGCAGATTTGGTACACATGTTAGCTACATGTCAAACCCTAAATACTATCAGACAAGATATATCAACGTTTCTCTCAGGAATATTTGAGAGTAATATTGAGATCACCACTGCGGAAATTATACTGGGGGTGGATAGGAACGTTAGATCCGCCAACATGCAGGGATTACTGTTTATCTCAATGGCGGTACTTCGAATCTGCTTAACATCTGCATGGTTGGACCTGTACCCGCCTACATTCCAGCAATGGCGGGCACGATTCCTTGCTACCTACAGCCTGGAAATAGCCATATACAAACATAAGGGCCTTAAAAAGAAAAAAAAAGGGTTAGAAATATGGTATCCCGTTACACAATGGATCGAGAGATCAGACTCGTAATGCTGATTAATTGCGTGTATAGGAAAGGATTTTCTTCATATGGTTTTGCACTTATCTGTTGTGTGTCTCGCTTAATATTTGCATAACGCCTAATTTAAAATATTTCTGTTTATATTCATTGCCTGTTTGTGTGGGGTTGTTTTTATAATTGGGTGGGATGGGTGGGAAAGAATGATCAAAAATTATCAATAAAGAATTGTTAAAAAAAAAAAAATGAAATGTCACACATAGGAAAACTGCATACAAGGAGTACTGTACATAAACAACCGTAAACATGGCAATTAACTTCAGTTTTTAATCTGTAGCAGGTACAATTCTATGTTCACCTCTCCCTACTACCTTCAGTTGTAGCCAAAGCTGATGCTCCTCAACAACACCTTGTCAGCTGCCCCAAAAATTAAGTGACACAGTCAGCTGACTCATGGACACAGCCACAGACAGACAGACACTGGGCAAGCCTAAGCCTCACAGGCAGTCACTGTGAGCCAGCAGCCATGGTGCTGTAATCTAATAAAAATGAGTCCCATCAACCCTAATAAAAATCATGATTATCCCGAAAGAGGCCCGCGCTACCAGCCCAGCCCTGCAAGGGTGCAAAGCGAGGGCTGCAGGACACTGGAAGATTTACAGGGAGGTGCTCAGAAACACGAGAATGGAAACAGAAGAGGTAGCTAAGAAACCGTTAGTGCAGGAGACAGAGAGATACACGGCGCTGAGAATCATGGGTTCCTAATATGAGCAGTCTACAAAAAACGTGCTGGGCATAGGAGGGAGCTGAGGACATTAGGCAAACGTCAGAGAGCATTATCCGGAGCATGATCGGACGCAGAATTAAGGGCAAAAGGCTGTTCGTAAACAGAGAATAGTTCACAAGAACTGGGAAACTGTGCACATGACAGACGGTATTTTGCTACAGGAAGTTGGAGGCTACATGTTTTCAAGAAGAAAGTATGAACAGTAGGTGATGGATGGATAGCGGACTAAATATTCTTTAAGAAGATGGACACAGGAGAAAACACCATACAAAGGAGTCACTGCGAGTATCGAGAAAGTCTGGCTGGAATTAAGAATTTTTAAAACAAGGAGATTCTAAAAGCATTAAAGGCTAACCCATGGTGGTGGGGCATTAAGGCTCTCCTTGGGGCGGGGCAATGGGCAGAGCTTCCCGCTGGTGTCTGCTTCCCCATACACTCAGTGTATTGGGGTGCATTCTGCTCGCTAACAGCTAGAGGCCAAGGCACTCCTATTCCTTCTAGTGGCCCTCTCAGTAAATAGTGACTCTGAAATTAACATTTTGGGATAGGGAAAATGTACATTACTACACAAAATGTCAATTTCTTTGGTAGCTGTGCTGACATAAAATGGGCAAACTGAACTGCCTGTATTGCGGTCCCCATTCAGCTCTCTGCATTGAAAACGGGCGGAGCTATTGTTGGTGCAGTATGTACAGTGGCACCAGGGATGTGAGGGCTCGCTGCATCCCAGGTTATGGCTGCCTTTTACTATCTAAACGGATTCCCATTTTCCTTATTTGTCTTGAGGCCTATGGTGCCCCGCTGACAAACACATTATTTCAGGGTAAATCAACCTTCTGAGATAGGAAGGTGGGTCAGTGATCTAGTAGCCAAGTTGTTATTGGTCCTCCAGACTAATTAAAATAGGGCCTAACTGTTAGAATTCAAACATGTGCACCTTTCAGCAGCATTCACAATCTGTGGGTGCTCCAAAAATAACAAAGGTTAGCACTTTAGGACAAGCACAAAATCCGAACATTTTTGGAGGGCCCACCTTTGCAAGACTGATCGACGGTTAAAATGCGTGAAGCAGAAATAACGGGTAGTACCCATGGTTGGCACTTTAATTTATAATGGGTGTCCCTGCTCCTTGGCTATTACAGCACTCCAAAGAGCTATTAGTTTCTGGGAATTCTGAGGCGAGACGAAGGAAGAGTCAGTGGGTTTAAGTCATCCAGTGGTGCATGTGCGCATGTATCAATACCACGTGAGACGAGAACCAGGTGGGCACAAAAGCACTAGAGGTATAGTTACTGTGTGCAAAAGAGACTGGACAAAATGTCTTGCCTTGGGGGGGCTGTATGCAGCAGGCGGCACAGATGAGCTGCCTACATTTAAAAGTAAGAGAGTCAACACAGCTGACTCAAGGACAAGTAGCGGAGGCACACAGGTCACTCACAGCAGGCAGCATTAATTCAACATTACTGCTCGGCTCACCGACACCCAAAAATAATTATACCCCGGTCCGCCCCCTCCTCCTTCCCTCGGACGCACAGATCACACCACAGCAGGGCTGTCACAGAGAGCTATCAGTGCTGCTCTGCTTAGTGACGCTGCTGACCTGTGTGAACTTCTGCTACAGTACAGGGCACTGGCAGGCAGGTGATCATGACCGCGCTACAGTACAACTGCTAATTTAGTAAATCCAATACCATCCACTGCCAACCAAATAGCAGATCAATTATACACTTTCAGGGGGCACTGTGATGCACACTTATTCGTGTGGCTCACTGCAGCAATTCCGTTCCGGGCCACTTCCTGGCTGCAGCAACTCCTGCTGCATGGCAAGCTCGCTGCAGTCGCCCATCCGGCGCCGGCCTGGAAAGTCTTTTCAAACACTGTGACCTCTCAGCAGCAGCTGGAGCACAGTGGTGTACTCTGCTCCACAGCGGCCGTGGGCCACGGTCCGGTCGGGGTCGGGTTGGGGTCGGGGGCCGGGTCCACTAGTCGCGTTGCAGTGCTTCACATCAATTTTAAAAGTTAAACTGCGTGCCCCACCCTCCCTCCAATAGAATTGTAGCCAACCCTTGCGCCAACGCCGAGGCATCAAGACACCCGACCCTGCCTATTAGTTTCTGCACGCCCGGTGTCAGGAATTGTTACAATGTTTGTAGCTAGCTGCTGCTCAGCCAGCCCCCATAAGCCGCCTGCAAGGAGCAGCACGCACGCTACCACTCCACCAGGGTGAGACAGTTTCAGGCAGTTGATAGCATGTTTTTTGCCGCTCTCCCCCTTTTGCCGTCCTAGGCGGCCTCCTAGTCCTGCCTAATGGTAGAAACGGCCCTGTGAATGATCTAACTCTTGCTTTTGTTCCATGTCTCAGTTTATAATTCTGTGTAGAGCAGAGTCTAAATATAGTACCTTTTAAGCATTTTATAAAGATGAATTGCTGGGATTATGATTTGATGGATGGTACTCTGCTCATCAAGGTGAAGGAGGACATTACCTCTGTCATTCAGATAGACTACCATCCGTCAAATTTACAGGTGAAAACCGGCCTAGTGATCATCTATGTACATTGAAAGAAAGTGCTGTTGCTGCACTTCCTTTCTCTGTACAAAATGCTTGGTGGATGTCTACCCTACGTTTTGACATCCAGCAACCAAACTTTTCCAAAGTTTTCGATTTTTCAGAAACAAACTCCCAAAGTTTTTTCCTGGTGGTGACGGACAAAAAACAAACATTATACCATTCATCCTAAATAAGGCAGGTGGTGTTGTGTCTTCGGAGGAAGTTTACATCTATGTAGCCAACAGGACTCAGTCGACTGGAAACAGAAAGTCTGCCCCTGTCTGCATCTATGGATAAATTGGGAATGCTCTTCATGTGTCTGTTCACTGTCAACACAAGGAGCTTTACCTTTGTGCATGATAGAAGCAGATTGTAAGGGAGATGAAAAACAGTGCATATGCAAATAGAACTTTTAGCCAGATCCAGATAAGCCACTCACTTCATTACATTTCACTCTGTCATCATTTACTTTACTGTACTACATTCCCATATGCTGCTCATGACCCCTTCCACTATTGTACACCAACTCCTAAATCGTGTAACCTTTGTTCCTTATGCCCTAGGTCTCATCGATAAACAGGATTCTGAGGAACTTGCACATGGACCCAATTCTTTCAGATATTAATAACTGCATGGCAGTTTCTTCTTCACCAGGTACGGCTCGGTTCTTATATATGGTGCTCAGAATGTCATAGACTTGCCAGAAAATCTCCCACCTTCTCAGTAGTCAATTCCACAAAAAGGGAGCTTTATTTGCAAAGAGCTGAAAACGATTCCTTTCTTTGTCTTTATTTCCACGTTTTACTACGTTTGTTAAAGCTGCATTACTAACAAATTGGTTTAAATGGGTATTTTAACATTACTTCTCACTATTTTTTTTTTTACAGGTACGTACACTGAGAGTCTTGCCTCACAATTAGGTTATTAATTTTTTTACCTCACTGGCTTTATTTCACAGGTAAGTCATTTTTTAATTGTTAGAAATTATCTGTTTTATTCTTATATATGTGTATATGTTTATGTATGTGAACACACACATATATATTCACTAAAAAACGGAAAAACAAAGGTTAAAGTGGTGTTATAGTTAGGTATGGTAATAATATCTTACATTGCATTAAAAAAACTTAGAAATTCAATGAAAAACAAAAGGTTAAAGGGATGTTATAGTTAGGTGAAAATGTCAGGTAAAACAAACAATTTTTAAGTGACCAAAACCCCTGAAATTCACCAGTAATAGTTATCTCAAGTAACTGTAACTTATGCCCTAAAGTAACTATAACTTGCGCCCGCCATGCACAGTGTTGTTATCAATGATGTAATTTCAGGTGTAGCAGCGAGACCCAGCCATGAATGCTTTACAAAAATATGGTAAGTTCTCCTTGTGTCATGACTCATGGATTTAATAACCCAGGAGACTGACTGTTTTTAATGTTATTGGGGGTTGCTTCACTCTCTGCAGCCCCCCCACAACATTAACAAAATGATTTATTAGATGCCCCTACCTCTTCTAGAAGCAACATCAAGCTATAAAAAAATGTTTTAAAGCCCTTGGACTGCATTATGGGACATTACTTGGAAGTAGCAGTGAATAATTAATGAGCGGATCCTACATTCACATTTTTTATTTATAATTTGGGTGTTCCTGTGCCCACAGAGCACCCAGATCCTTAATCATAGTAGGGGCCACAGGGCGAGCCTCAGGCAAGAACCGGCAATTTTTATTTTATTTTAAATTTATTAGGAGGGGGGCAAGTGGGCCGAGGGATGGAATCCATGGGGCCTCCTAGAGGCAACTGCGCTGCCCACTTAGCCCACCACAGGGCTGTTTTCTTTTGATGCACAGGAGTCCACGCTTTTTCTTTTAAAAGTTTGCAGTGGATTATTGGATTGACTGCAAATTTGTAGCAAAATTAAACACAATTTTTTGGGCTATGGGCCAAAAAAATGTTTTTGACCCTGATGCCTTATTTCTTTTTTTACCATTTGAACTGGACCCGGGACTGAGTCTCAAGTCCTAAGATGGCTGCTGCCACATTTTTGTTGATGTGGTAGCAGCCAATCAGATCTCATCTTGAGATTTGTCATCTCTGCGTATCTTATGCATCATGAAAAATCCATATTTTTTTAGCCTTTAATTTCTCTAAAACTACTGAATGTATTTACACCAAATCACAGCAAGCATTTGCAATGCAATAGGTCTCGCATTAGGAAAGTTTGTGCTATTGTTCTTGTAAATGACAATTTTTTTATTTATGTGTTGGTTTTGAAAATAGCTAAATTAATATCTTTGTCATTTACAATGCCGATAGTTATAACTTTCGCAAATGTGTCACCTATAACCTGGGGTTGCGCCGAGTGATGTTGTGGTGGTGCTGAGTGGTGCTGTGGTGGTGCTGAGTGGTGCTGTGTTGGTGCTGAGTGGTGCTGTGGTGGTGCTGAGTGGTGCTGTGGTGGTGCTGAGTGGTGCTGTGGTGGTGCTGAGTGATAATGTGGTGGTGCTGAGTGGTGCTGTGTTGGTGCTGAGTGGTGCTGTGGTGGTGCTGAGTGGTGCTGTGGTGGTGCTGAGTGATAATGTGGTGGTGCTGAGTGATAATATGGTGGTGCTGAGTGATGCTGGGGTAGCGCTGAGTGGTGCTGTGGTGGCGACGAGTGATGTGGTGGCGCTGAGTGATGCTGGGTGTTAGACTCCCACCGGCCCAAGCACTGCAGGAACGTAGCATGCACCAATCCCCTTCTCCCGCCCACTGGACACCCACAGGAGAAACACTGTGGGTGCACCTATGGACCAGAAAAGAGGGTGGTAATAAAGAGGAGACACCAAGTCTACCACCCTTGTAGGTAACAGGACACTGCTCCCTTGGTCTTTACGCTTCTGCACCTGTAGCAAAGATATGAAAGAAACAACACCTTTCATAGGTACTGGATTCTAATGTAATCAACCTCCCTTGACCATGCCTTATCCACCCTACAACCCTTCTCACCTGTGACACTTGCAGGCTTTGCTTCGTAAAGAGGTGGAGTACTGCAGCAAAATAACGTAGTACTCCTTTGTCTGCACTACTGACTTTCGCAGAATTGGGAAGAGAGCGATATCGGCAAATGTCCTTGTACCAAAATAATAAACGTGGGGGAAAAAGGTCAGGGACGGCTAGCAGCCGCTACCAAAAACCCCGTAGTGGAAAACAAATTACTTCGAAGGGGCAAAGAGCAGGGAAACGCTCCGTTGCGCTATTCCAGCAGCGCTAATGGAATTGACACCGCCGCGGAGTGACCCGAAACGTCACTTCCGCAAATAACGAGGCGGATCGTAATCTAACCGAGACGCGCTAGAGATAGCGGGTTCGTCTCAGAAAGTCAGTGTTCCAAAACAACAGACACGCTGGAGTGAACGGGGGCCCCCGAATCACCCTAACAAAAAATAACTACGTAATACAGGGACTGGAAAAATAAAGGAAGAAGGGAAGGGAATACCAGGATACCTCTAACTAACTAAACAGAGAAAGAGAAAGACGGGGAAGGGACCAAAACGAAGATGGGAAAAAACACTAACCCTCTCACGAGCCCGTGAGAGGAAACAGGTCAGCAACAAGGGATTAAGGCAACAGATGAGGAGGCTCAGCTCTGCAGACTTCAGCAACCAACAACCAGGAAGGGGATCCAAACACTGGCAATATCGAGCAATGAGCTAAAGGTAGGACTGGTTTTTTATCTACCTATCCCTGGTCATGTGATGGCAAGGCATGGTCACAGAGATAGGACTAGCTCGATTCCTAACACTGGGGTGGCGCTCAGTGGGGCTGTGGTGGTGCTGTGTGGTGCTGTGGTGGAGCTGAGTGATGCTGGGGTGGTGCTGAGTGATGCTGGGTTGGCGCTGAGTGATGCTGGGGTGGCGCTGAGTGATGCTGGGGTGGCGCTGATTGATGCTGGGGTGGTGCTGAGTGATGCTGTGGTGGTGCTGAGTGATGCTGTGGTGTTGCTGAGTGATGCTGTGGTGTTGCTGAATGATGCTGTGGTGGCGCTGAGTGATGCTGGGGTGGCGCTGGGTGATGCTGGGGTGGCGCTGGGTGATGCTGGGGTGGCGCTGGGTGATGCTGGGGTGGCGCTGGGTGATGCGGGGGTGGCGCTGGGTGGTGCTGTGGTTGTGCTGAGTGATAATGTGGTGGTGCTGAGTGATGCTGGGGTAGCGCTGAGTGATGATGTGGTGATGCACCGGGCAGAAAGGCACAAAAAACTAGTCTAACAGAGGGCATAAGGGCAGAAAAACAAGGGGAAACGAGTCTAACAGAGGGCAGAAGGGCACAAAAAACGAGTCTAACAGGGGGCACAAAGGCACAAAAAACGAATCTAACAGAGGGCAGAAAGGCACAAAAACCGAGTCTAACAGAGGGCACAAAGGCACAAAAAACGAGTCTTTGATTTTAAAAAAACTCAGCCATCAGACCAAACCACAAAATGTGCCTTCGACTAACATGACAGATGTAGTCTCGATTGACCTCTATCCTGAAATATCTAAGTGACCTATAATCAGTGTAACTTCAGCGTCATCAAATCCTAAGACGTCACCAAGATAGCTTAAACCGAAGCCCAGAAAACCCATCACTGCTGTTGTAGAAGGCTCTTGCGCTGGCTTCACCACAGGAACTGGTCGCAGGAACTCTCACCACTTCCGTTAGGAAACTCCATTAAGGATTAGACATCTATGCTGCTGACGTGTCAGATCATCACCCGGGAGGAAGATGTACAAGCCTGACGTTTGTATAGCAAAAAGTTCTTGTGAGTTTTCACAGATAGTCACGTAAGCATAGGGCAAATACCAGGTGAAATAGAGTGCATTTCTGAAGACCTTTTCCAAGTACTTGGGGACAAAAGCGGCAGGCTCACAGTCTCAACACATGCAAAACACAGAAGCACAAAGGCACACAGGAATAAACTACTTGGCTGTACTGAAGCTGCATGGGACGCTCTGTTACAGCGGTCACAGGAAGCGGGCATTACTGCAGAGATCTGTAGTAAACCCACAGGCCGCTGGTTGTAACCCATGAAGCAGACATGGCTGCGAGCACTGCCGTGGGGAATTGTGTAAGGCGCCAAGACCGTACAAGTTTGCTTTGTGTGTCTGTTCACTAGCAGAAGTACTACTGTGCTGCACGCTGTAAAAATGAGCAAACATGTTTGCTTTATGTTTCTTGTATGCATGTGAGTGGCTGCACACTCCTGAATCCAGCTCGGGGGGCTCCCACCAAGCAAGTAATGTGTCCGGAGGGGTGAGGAACATGGCAGGAGCACCGGGCACAAGGGGGAGTGGGAGGGGCTGAGATGCATCAAGGCTCCACAGAAACCAGGAACAACGTACTATAATAAGCCGAACAATGTCTAATTAAACTCCGGTGAAAAAATGGGGATGGTTAGAAACAAAAGGACTCCTATTAAACAAGCCTGGAGTGCTGCGGGAATGAAGGAGCGCAGTAGCAGCAGGATGCCGAACTTAGGTTACATTTTGATAAGAGCGTCTCTGTCACACGGCCTGGCGGCCGTGAAAGTGAAAGTACGGCCGGACGGCCGTGGGCAGTGAATAATTAGGGGAGGAGAAAAGCCTGAGGCAGAGCGCACGCTGGGGGATGCCTGTGGGAAAAGTTACATTTTGATAAGAGCGTCTCTGTTGCACGGCCTGGCGGCCGTGAAAGTGAAAGTACGGCCGGCCGGCCGTGGGCAGTGAATAATTAGGGGAGGAGAAATGCCTGAGGCAGAGCGCACGCTGGGGGATGCCTGTGGGAGGGAGTCAGATGGCTTTGATGTGCATGCGATTTTCACGGGCACTGCATGGAATCGCCTGATGGTTAAGCTCTGGTTAAGCCCCAATATCTCTCGCCAGCAATGCGCATGCTTTCAAGATCTTTGCCAAATTTCTGGTAATTCAGTTCTGTCATTTTTGTAGTATCGCTGTTCAATTCTTCAACGGAAAAATGAACAGGGAAAATGTGTTTTGGGACCTCCCTTTTCCTCAGCCCCTGCTTGACAGATCACCCCAAAACCTTTCAGGAAGGAGCTGCAGTAGATGAGACTTTTTTTGAAAAGTATTGTGAAGATTCGTCAAGTTATTAGAAAAGCAAAAAATGTTTTTCCTATGGAAACACAATCCTAAGTATAACTACCCAGTAGCAACCGCCACTGGGTAATATATATGTATGTATGTATGTATATATGTGGGAGTATATATGTATAAATAGAATAAGATAAGAAAAATATAAACATACACATATATATAGTCTTGAGGACAGATGACTCTAACTTTAAAATAGGTTTCAATTCATGTACTCATAATTAATTAATGTAAGTGTTATAATTGATATATGTAAATATTTAATTTAAACATTATGTGGTCCATTACGATGTCGAGCGGAAAGACTCCACCGACACCGTCTCGGATTTGGGACCGGCTGACTTGTGGTCGGCGGTTCCGACCGCCGATTACAATGCGTCCGAAACACTGTTCAGTTGGATTCCCATTGTTTCCTATAAGAACCTGTGTTGCATCCAAGAACCAGACATAAGACAGGCTCCTATGGGAAATTGGGTTTGTGTGGCAAGTCCTGCACAGTGTGGCAGGCACCCTATGGTAGGCCGTGGACAGGCTGACACAGAAAGGCGGTTGGAAACCGACATCGTAACCCAATGCCGTAAATGCCATCGATACAGGTTTACGGTGTGGTTTCAATTGACAGGAACTGAGTCAGTCAGAACTGAGTTGGAATGATTGGCTGGTTTACGTTGCAACCGCGTAATTGGGTGGTTGGACTGTAAACTGACCAAGTCGGTCGGAAGGCTCCGACTCTGTCGGGAAGATTCCGACTGTTGGGCAGAGGCTTTCTGCCCGACATCGTAATGAGCCCCTAAATGATAATAATACTTATTGTCAGGTATTTAATAAAAAAGCTTTATTAATATGAAATATATATGTAAAATGTATATTATTTTTTTTAAACAATAAAATATAGGAAGAAGACATTAAAAACTTAAATATATATATTTTTAATTTAAGGTTAGTGTTTTAAGGAAGGTAAGTACATTTAAGGTTCATGGGCAGCTAGTATATTGGTAGTTTGGAGTTTTTATGGTTCCGGGATGGGTAGTGTTTAGGATAGTAAGGAACTTTTAGGGTTCATGGGTGGGTACAGGTAAGGGTAGCAAGGAGTATTTAGATATTGGGGTTGGGCAGAGTTACGAACTACTAAGGACTTTGTAAGGTTCATCGGTGGGTAGTGTTTAGGGGTAGTAGGGAGTTTTTAAGGTGCAGGGACAGGTAGAGGTTAGGGGAAATATAAGGTTTTCAGGGTTCACAAATGGGATTAGGTTTAGTAAGAGGTTTTTAGAGTTTAATGCTGGGTACTGCTCAGGAGTGGATAGGGCTAAGGGCTTCTAATGAGCTTTTAAGGTTCAGGAATGTAAAGTGTTTAGAGGTAGTAAGGGATGTTTAGGGTTCAGAGATGGGAAGTCTTTGGGGTTGTTTGGGTTTTTGGCGTGTGCATGGATGGGTGGTGTTTTTGGGGGTAGTAAGATATTTGTAAGGTTCAGAAATAAAAAGATATCACTGATGACATCATCCAGGGACTGTGTGTTTCTGTAAAGTTTAAATATGTTTTATATATATGCCAAGGTGTATTGAAGAATGTGTGGGTGTATAAGTGTCTGGATGGAGGATTTAGTAGGTGTGTGAATGACTGTATAAGTGTGTGATTAAATGTGTCTTACTGAATGCATGGGTTAGTGACTAAACTGTGTGAATGTCTGTATCAGTCTATCTGTTGTTGTGTAAGCTGCTGCATGGGTTGGTCAGTAGTTACATGAGTGTCTATATAGGTTATTGATTGGTTGCCTGAGTATTTGTATGGGAGACTGAGTGTGTGTGTGAATGGGTAGGAGGTATGTGACTGTGCATAGACGTGTGAGTGGTTGATTCACTGGGTGTATGGGTTCAAGAGTACATGTGGAAACAGCTGTATGGGTGAGTGAGTGTATGTATGGGTGTGTTGGTGAGTGAATGGATGTCTCCGTGGTACAGGTCCAAGTTACTACATATGTGAAAAGGCAGTGTATGTGAGAGTTGGAGTATATAAATGACTATAGGTCTGAGTCAATGATTGTGAGGGTGGCTGTATGGATGAGTGTCTTGTATTGTATGAGTGTACTTGTATCAGTGATTGTATAAGAGAGTAAGTATGCATTAGTATCTGTATGAATAAGAGAGGTGTGTGTGTATAACTGTATAGGTAAGTAAATGAGAGTGTGATTGATTCTTTGCATGACTGACTAGGCGTGTGAGTAACTCCATGGATGTGTGGTGGTGTGTTAGTGTCTGTATAGGTGTATAAGTGCATATGATAGTGTTGTATTGATGAGTGACTGCATGTATGAGTGATTGTATGGGTGAATGAGTAGATGTGTGTGTAGACCTAGTAATCAGTGATTGTGTATGTAGTAACTGGTATTGGTGTGTCAATATATTAGAGCGTGGGGAGGTGCATCAGATTTTCACGTGGATAATGTCATCGGTGATGTCATTTGAGATATCATCAGTGATGTCACTGACCATATCACGAATGATGTAATATGTGACGTCATCAGCAGTGCATTGCGGGGGCGCGAGTTATAGTTAGCTGAACTAACTATAACAGCAGAATTTCTATGGTTTTTACGAGTGAAACGTCCAACTAACTTTAACGTCCCTGAAACCTATGGTTTTTTCTGTGAATTTCAATTGTTTTTTAAATGCTAATTTCTAACTATAATATGCCTCAATCCTATGTTTTGTTTTATTAATTTCTAAGGTTTTATAAATGCTAATTTCTAACTGTAACATCGCTATTAAGTCCCCTTGAATCCTAAAGGTCCCTGGTGGCCAAGTAGCCCACCAGGTACCTCCAGTAAGCGCCACAGAGCAGCGTTGCAGAGAGGTGTTCTTGGCTATGCCCCTTTTTACACCACGCTGCAAACTCAGCTTCTGGCGCACTGCTGCTCAGATGATGAAGTCCACTTATGTCCTGAGGTCCTGAGGACATAAGAGGACCTCATCGCCCCACCAGCAATGAACCAGAAGCCATGTTTGCAGAGTGATGTAAAAAGGGCCGTGGCCTCAGACCACCTCTCTGCGACGCAGCTCTGTGGTGCTTACTTGAGGTACCTGGTGGGCTAATTGGCCCTCAGGGACCCTCAGGATTCAAGATGACTTAATCCCCCAATTTATAACGCACCAGGGGGTATGTTTACACACATGTAATATCAGGCCCACCCCCTACCTGCACCACTGTGCAAACACACCCTCTGGCATGTTGTAAGTTGGGGGATTAAGTCCCCTTAAATCCTAAGGGTCCCTGGGGGTTAACTAGCCCACCAGGTCCCTTAATTAAGCACCACAGAGCTGCATTGCGGAGAGGTGTAAAAGGGGCATGGCCTCAGACCACCTCTCTGCAACACAGCCCTGTGGCGCTTACTGGAGGTACCTGGTGGGCTAGTTGGCTCCCAGGGACCCTCAGGATTCAAGGGGACTTAATCCCCCAATTTACAATGCACCAGGGGGGTGTTTGCACACTTGTAATATCAGCCCACACCCCTCCCTGCACCACTGTGCAAACGTGCATTCTGGCGCATTGTAAAGGGGGAAAACGCGTTTTGGGACCCCCATTTTTTCTCAGCCTCCGCTTGACGAATCACCCTGAAACTTTCAAGACAGAAGCTGACCGGAGCGGGCCAGAAGTTTTTAAAATTTTGCGAAGATTCATCAACCACACCAAAGTTATTGGAAAAGGAAAAAACGCTTCTCCTATGGAAACTAGGTCCTAACTATAACTGTCGCCAGTAGGTAATATATATATATATATATATTGTCAGAGCAAATGTCCCTTTCTGAAGGAGGAGCGACCATTCAGCTGGTGCCGGTGCCGAGTCAAGGACAGGACTCGTAGTAACTTTACAAAGCAATTGAAATAATCACCGCACTCTTCTCGGATTTGGTTAAGCTTTTTATTCCATCTCGGAAAAAACTTCCTCACCTACGCGTTTCAAACAGATTACTGTTCTTGCTCACGGTAGTTACAAGTCCGTTTTTACTTTTTACTATATATACCCTCCTACCCATTTGGCAGTTAGGATGCATTATGGGAGGGGTAGTTTTTGGTTGAAACAACCATGTCAGGTTCCTTTTCCAGGTTACCAAGTCATTTTTAGATGACGTTTTTACAAACAAGATCCGAGACAAATATACCTGCAAAACGGATCACGCAGTGTATGTGCTTACATGCATTTGTGGTAAGCGATATGTGGGGAGCACCATTCACCCTGTTCATGTAAGAATCCTCCAGCATCTTCGCGCAGTCACCAATGATGACCCGGCATACCCTGTGGCCAGGCACATCAACACGGTCCATGCAGGTGACACAGGAGTACTGACATATTTTGTCATCGACAATATCCCAAAAAATATCAGAGGGGGCAATCGTCTACAGAATTTGAGAAGATTGGAATCCAGGTATATTATTTTACTAAATTCCAAAATACCTAATGGTCTCAACTCAGATGAAGCCCTCAGTGTACACCTGTAGATGCGCAAGCTATGGGCCTAGTGTTTAAATATATGGGGTCAGACCTCCTCAAAAATACAGAAACTCTCTCCCGTCCAGTAAAACATCTTTTGTTCAAATTTTAATTCATGTTTCACTGTAAATTAGAGCACCGAATATACCCTGTGAGCAGTTTCAGCTTGTCAGGCAGTATTTGTAGCAGAATTGTCAGACACACATATATTATGACATGAGAGGAAATATCAGTGTACTAATCATACAGACATCACAAGTACAACACTGCATGTGGCACAAGTATAACGATGTTTAGTGAAGTACAAAGTCAATACATTGGATGTGTTAGGGTATGAACTTTGCTCAGCACATTATGTCTAAACACGCCATAAAATCGGTCCACTAGGAGACGACAGTAGGAGCTATGGGCGCTCCGGGGCTTTTATTACACATGTATTGTTTTGTGACATGTATTAACAATGTTTCCACAACATGACTCGGGCGCGCTTGCTAATATGTATATATGTGTGTGAAGTATAACATGAATATATGTACAAAGGTTTGATATTTCCAAAATGTTGCCCTTATGATCCCTCTTTCGAGATGTTACTTACATTATCAACACTGTTTGGCTCAAACGGTGATTACTGTTTTAGTTAACCCACACCCAGTACACACGGGACTCCCTCTGTCACGGAGAGAGCGGAGACATAAACCCTGACATCTCACAACGCACTTCCGCATTCCACCTCTCGAACGGAGCGCAATTTGTTAATGAGTCCCCCGCCCGCCCGGCATGATTCAGACATAACGCGCAATATTTTAAAAACGCGATCGCATAGCGCGCACCCTCGCATACCACCGAGAATACCGGAGGAAAGCGTATAATGTTTTTTCCGCCCGACAGGCACGAGTTAGACTTAACGCACAGCACTTACAAACGCAACCACATATATGGAGCGAAGTTTTCAATGACTCCTCCGCATGCCCGGCACGAATCAAACACACGATTCAGTCTGAAATGCGAGCACATGAACAAACGCGAGCTAAAGCCTCTGACACTACCGCACAGACAGCACCCATGAGAGCAGAGAATTAACAATCACAGGCAGTCAGCTAGGAACACTCACCTTCATCTTGAGTACAATCAGGACACGAACGCGAGCCCATTTGTTTCACTACACGGAGGCAGCGCGCCGCGCACACAATGAGAGGGAGGCAATCACTGGGCTGGGATGACCGGGGGGTTACTATAGTTACACAGAAAACGTGAGAGGGAGGGTGACGTAATGTAGAAGCTTGAATAACGAAAGTAACTCTTCTATGTCACATGCACCAATGAGTCACCCAGGGCTACCATGGAAACCATGTCAAAAATGTGTAAAACAAGCTACAATATGCCTAGAAACAAGAGTGAAACACGCATGATGTAATGCAATGACACAGGGGTATAAATGTAACCTCAGTATGCTAAGATGTTGTGAACAAGGCGGGTGCTTACCGCCGAAACGCGTCAAGCAGCCTAAATGAGTGAATAAAACTTATTTGGAATCAACAATTTCACGGAGTCAGTGCCTTACTTGCATGCTGAAGTTTGGAGTGTTCCTGATATATATATATATATATATATATATATATATATATATATATATATATATATATATATATATATATATATTACCTACTGGCGGTCACCAGTAGGTATATATAGTTAGGATTTTTTCTCTATGGGATTTTTGAAAATTCTATGTCTAATAACTTTGGCGTTTGTGGACGGAATTGGCTGAAATTTTCAGGAAAATGGAACATTTTGTTTCTGAGCAGCCCCTGACAATTTGGGGGGGTTTCATCAAGGGGGGGCCGAGATAAAAGGGGGGTCCCAAAACACATTTTTCCCATGTTAATTTCCATAGGGCGGTTGGCCTCACTTTTAGCTCGAACGGCTGAATGGATTTGCACGAAACTTGGCAAAATTGTAGGGACTGTTAGCCCGATGTGCCTTTGCTAGGTCTCAATATATGTGCTCCAGTGGATTTTGAGTAATTTAGGTTCAAAAAAAGATATATATCTGGGCGGAGCCTAACCACACATCTGAGCTGATTGGCTGTCAGCACTTCATCCAAGAAGTGTTGGCAGCCATCTTGGGACCAATATACATGATAGCACCTCATTAAAAAGCATTGTAGTTAATAGAGGGTTTTAGGACTTTAGTTACATTATAAATCATTTGTTGATGGTACCATACTCGTTTTAGGAATTGTGGTGGGTTCTAAGGTGATTTTACCATGTGAAAAAACCTTCTGCTGTGATATCATGAATATTGTTTGAAAGAAAACTAATATCTCATGATTTTCCCACAGTGGTTTGGAAGGGGATCTATAAGCTAAACTGAAAGCATATTTTCTGTAAATTCACATTATCTTTCTCAGTCATGTGAAAATGAAGTCTGACATTCTCAGTAAAACATGTACATCCAACAAGGACAGAGACTGTCAGTTGATTCCTTTGTGTTCTACTGCAGCCTCCTAGAGTGTTCTAAAGAACAACTAGCGCGCTAACAGTCCTACTTATTACAAAGGTATGGCACACCTGAAGCCATCTTGATTGGAATAAAGTGGTAACTCTTAAAACATTTAATTTAAAAAGAAACAACATGAGGGGGTATATTTCGCCATAGAAAGTATGATTAGTGCTGCAGAATGAAAAATTAGGGCACATTTTGAGTGACTTCTCAAATCCTTTTCTATTTCATTAAAACATTCTGACATGCAGTCTCCCAAAATGGCCACGAGAGACAAAAGAGCCCAAATGTAGCCCAAATATCACCCAGATGTAGCCCAAGTATAGCCCAATGACAGAATGTCCCAGAGTGTTCTAAAGAACAACTAGAGCGCTAACAGTCCTACTTATTACAAAGGTATGGCACACCTGAAGCCATCGTGATGGGAATAAAGTGGTAACTCTTAAAACATTTAATTTAAAAAGGAACAAAATGAGGAGGTATATTATGCAATAGAAGGTATTATTAGTGCTGCAGAAAGAAAAATTAGGGCACATTTTGAGTGACTTTTCAAATCCTCTTCTATTTCATTAAAAAATTCTGACATGCAGTCTCCCAAAATGGCCACCAGAGACAAAAGAGCCCAAATGTAGCCCAAATATCACCCAGATGTAGCCCAAGTATAGCCCAATGACAGAATGTCCCAGAGTGTTCTAAAGAACAACTAGAGCGCTAACAGTCCTACTTATTACAAAGGTATGGCACACCTGAAGCCATCTTGATTGGAATAAAGTGGTAACTCTTAAAACATTTAATTTAAAAAGGAACAAAATGAGGGGGTATATTTTGCCATATGAATTATGATTAGTGCTGCAGAAAGAAAAATTAGGGCACATTTTGAGTGACTTCTCAAACCCTCTTCAATTTCATTAAAAAAATCTGACATACAGTCTCCCAGGATGGCCACCAGAGACAAAAGAGCCTAAATGTAGCCCAAATATCACCCAGATGTACCCCAAGTATAGCCCAATGACAGAATGTCCCAGAGTGTTCTAAAGAACAACTAGAGCGCTAACAGTCTTACTTATGACAAAAGTATGGCACACCAGAAGCCATCTTGATTGGAATGAAGTGGTAAGTCTGAAAACACTCAATTTAAAAAGGAACAACATGAGGGGGTTAATTTTGCCATAGAAAGTATGATTAGTGCTTCAGAAAGAAAAATTAGGGATCATTTTGAGTGACTTCTCAAATCCTCTTCTATTTCATTAAAAAAATTCTGACATGCAGACTGAAACATGCACTTTGAATACCAGCAGCAGACATCCCTGGTGAGCAGTAGCTTTACTACAGTGATCTAATGTGCAACTAGAGTGCTAACATTCAGAATTTATGGCAAATGTGTGACACATCTGAATGCCTTCTTGATGGAACCAAAGTAAACAAGCATTGAAAATGCAATAGATCTCGCCCTCGTTTAAGTTAAAGCCATTCTGTTTGTAATGAGGTGGCTTTTTAGCCTTGCTTTTATAAGTGTTTTTTCAACTTTCATGTAAATAACATGCATCTGTATGCATATAAGTATATGTATGCATGCATTTATGTTTGTATTTATATAGATATACAGATGATATATGTTTATATATGTATGTATATATATATATATTCACTGAAAAAACCATAGGCTATAGACCATATATAGTTAGGAATTAGCATTTACAAAACCTTGAAAATTCACTGAAAAAACCATAGGTTATAGACCATATATAGTTAGGAATTAGCATTTACAAAACCTTGAAAATTCAATGAAAAAACCATAGGTTATAGACCATATATAGTTAGGAATTCGCATTTACAAAACCTTATTTTACTCACACAAAACCATTGAAATTCCATATATAGTTAGTTGCACTAACTATATATCGCGCACCCGCAATCCACTGCTGATGATGTCACATATTACATCATTCATGACATGGTCAGTGACATCACTGATGACATCTCAAATGACATCACTGATGACATCACTGATGACAACATCCAGTGACAGTATGTTTCTGTAAAGTTAAAATATGTCTTACATATTGAAGAATGAGTGGATGTATAAGTGTCTGGATGAAGGATTTAGTAGGTGCATGACTGACTGTATGAGTGAGTGATTAAATGTGTCTCACTAGTGACTAAACTGTCTTAATTTGTGCATCATTATGTCTGTTGTTCTGTAAACTGTTGCATGTGTTGATAAGTAGCTATATGAGTAACTATATGGGTTATTGATTGGTTGCCCAAGTATTTGTATGGGAGACTGAGTGTGTGTGTGGGTGGCTGGGAGGTGTATGACTGTGCATAGATGTGTGAGCAGTTGATTCACTAGATGTATGGTTTTAAAAGTGCATGTGGAAACAGCTGTATGGGCGGTTGACTGTGTGCATGAGTGTATTGGTGAGTGAATGGATATCTCAGTGCTACATGTCAAAGTAAGTACATATGTAAAACACAGTACATGTGAGAGTTGACATATATAAAAAACTGTGCATAAGAGCCAGTGAATGTGTGAGTGGCTGTATGGATCATTGTGAACTTGTATCAGGGATTGTATAAGAGAGTAAATATGTGTTAGTATATGTTTGAATAAGTAAAGTTTGTATAACTGTATAATTGAGGAAATGGAGGTGTGATTGATTCTTTGCATGACTGACTAGGTGTGTGAGTAACTCCATGGATGAGTGACAGTCTGTGAGTGTCTGTTTACACTGATTGTATCTAAGGTTATATTAGAGTCTGAAGAGGTTCATCGTATTATCACATGAATGATATCATCAGTGATGTGATCAGTAATGTCAAATGAGATGTCATCAGTGATGTCATCAGTGATGTCATTTGAGATGTCATCAGTGATGTCATTTGAGATGTCATCAGTGATGTCATCAGTGATGTCACTGACCATGTCATGAATGATGTAATATGTGACATCAGCAGTGGATTGCGGGTGCGCGATATATAGTTAGTGCAACTAACTATATATGGAATTTCAATGGTTTTGTGTGAGTAAAATAAGGTTTTGTAAATGCGAATTCCTAACTATATATGGTCTATAACCTATGGTTTTTTCAGTGAATATATATATATATATACTAGCGGCCCGTCCCGACGTTGTCCGGGTAAAAAAAGGCTAGGCAGCAATGGTTTTAGTATCATTGTACATTCGTCCCACATGATAAGAGACACATTTTGAAGCAGTGTCCCCAAAAGTCAGTTTTTCCGAATAGAGCATATTGAATCCCTTTCAAAGGAAACTGTTAGAGGCAGTTCAAAGGTAGAATGTGCTGTTTTCCCAGCTGTTAGCAAAGTGGCAGCTATTCCATATGAAGCAACAGCTAGAGCCAAATTCCCAGAAGATCGAACTTTGGCAAGTATGAGGTTGATTAGGTAAGTCTTTCCTGTGCCACCGGGGGCGTCTCTGAACAATAGTTTGCCTTGCTTCTTTTCAACACTATCAACTATGGTGTTGTAGGCGAGTTGTTGATCGGGAACTAAGTTAGGCAAGTGTTGAGCAAGGTAGTTATTTAGCTCTGGAATATTGTGTGCGGTAGCGATATTTTGGTATCCAGTTAGGTTAGTTCGGACCGCTGGTGGCAGGCTGAAATCTTGTAAGGACTTCTCGCTTAATAGATACAGTGAGTCTTCAATTTCTACAAGTCATTGGTTTATGATTTCATTGTCGATAGCAGCCCGTGCCGACGTTGTCCGGGTATGAATTGCTGCCGGCCAGTAGTATATTGTTTTGTAGGATTTCGTTTTGATAGCATTTCTTATCTGTGACAGGCCTGTGAAACGCTCCGATTCACAGTGCACTGCTGATGCACTTAAGAGTGCATGTTCAGTAGTGTGTGAACTCGTGTTTCCCTACTTTATATTTCTTTGCAATATTATATAGCGCAAACTCGACAACATGGCATGAACACAATTTACATTACAGAAGAACACACTCATTTGTGGTAGGCACGGGGAGACAAAGCGATTTGCCGTGAATCACAGGATGTTGAGCTGATGCCGAGATTCAAACGTAGCTCCCCAGCTCTAAAGTTCGCAATTCTAGAACTTGTGGCGGGAGGTGTGTCTAAAAGTGTATGTTGGTGCTGGCCATCAATGAGAGAGGCCTGTGCATTTTTCAAATGGGTGGTGAAAAAATATGAGTATGTTGCTGGAGATGTGGGCCGCCGTGCCACCAATGTACTTACCGGGGGAGGGTAAACACCGATTATTCCGCAACTTTCTTTCCGCATACCATCACTCCGCATGCTTTCATTATGAAAGTACCATGACTCCGCAATGCCATTATAACGCATGGCATTACATTTTATAGGCTTTTACTACGCATACATTTACAACGAAATTCGTTGTAAATGCATGAATGGTAAAAGCATGTTTTTTTTAAATGTTTGGATAAGGTAAGTATGCGTATAGGGATATATGTTTTGGGGTACTGCGGTATATGTTTTGGGGTGTTTGGGTATTTTAAGGGTTCAGATATCGTTTTGGGTTATGGGGTACAGGGGTAGTTTTAGGTTTTAGTGATAGGTATGGGTTTTGGGGTACAGGGATCTTTTTAGGGTTCAGGGCTAGGTTTGGGTTTTGAGGTATAGGGGTATTTTTAGGGTTCAGGGGTAGGGTTGGGTTTTGGGGTACATGGGTATTTTAAGGGTTCAGGGCTAGGTTTGGGTTTTGGGATACAGGGGTATTTTTAGGGTTGAGGGCTAGGTTTGGGTTATGGGGTACAGGGGTATTTTAAGGGTTCAGATATAGTTTCGGGGTATAGGGGCATTTTTAGGATTCAGGGGTAGGTTTGGGTTTTGGGGTACAGGGGTATTTTAAGGGTTCAGGGCTAGGTTTGGGGTTTGGGGTACAGGGGTATTTTTAGGGTTCAGGGCTAGGTTTGGGATTTGGGATACAGAGGTATTTTAGGATTCAGGGGTAGGTTTGGGTTTTGGGGTACAGTGGTATTTTTAAGGTTCAGGGCTAGGTTTGGGTTTTGGGGTACAGGGGTATTTTTAGGGTTCAGGTGTAGGTTTGGGTTTTGGGGTACAGGGGTATTTTAAGGGTTCAGGGCTAGGTTTGTGTTTTGGGGTACAGGGGTATTTTAGGGTTCAGGGGCAGGTTTGGGTTTTGGGGTACAGTGGTATTTTTAGGGTTCAGGGCTAGGTTTGGGTTTTGGGGTACAGAGGTATTTTTAGGGTTCAGGGGTAGGTTTGGGTGTTGGGGTACAGAGGTATTTTTAGGCTTCAGGGGTAGGTTTGGGTTTTGAGGTACAGGGGTATTTATAGGGTTCAGGGCTAGGTTTGGGTTTTGGGGTATAGGGGTACTTTTTAGGGTTTAGGGATAGGTTTGGGTTTTGGGGTACAGGGTATATTTATATGGTTAAGATGGGTTAGTGTTTAAGGGTGATGGGGTATTTTAAGGAGTAAGGGTGGGTTATGATCATGGGGTGCAGGGGTATTTAAAGGGAGCAGGGTGGGATTAGCACACAATATGAGACATGGCATGAAGGGTGGAACGTACCACACGCCCCCAGTGTTTGTCACGCCCCCAGCACAAGCCCACAGCACAACGCAGACACACCAACAAGGGACTACTTTGCTGGCACGGTTCTTTTACCTTTTAAATGTATATGTTGGGCGTCTGTATAGCTTATGTCCTTCTGCTGCAACTGCCCTTTCCAACGCTGTATTGAGTGTTGTGATTGGTGCTGTGGTTCCTGAGATTACCCGCCTCAAAGGTTTGGGCTCTCTCTTTATATTATTAGTATGGATATATATATATATATCAAAGCTTGTTTTTCCACCATAGAATGGGAGCACTCGCGGGCAGGTGCCGGCAACACGGTGGTGTTCCGTGTAACAAATTAAAGCTCACATTTCCTCCTCCCATCTTCAGGAACACAGCCAGCACTCACGGGGCAATTTGTGTAAAGTTTATTTTCCTTACAGCAACAACAAACGCATTTTGGCTTTTGCCTTCGCCGACGACACCTACGAAGGCAAAAGCCGAAACGCGTTTGTTGTTGCTGTAAGAAAAATAAACTTTACGCAAATTGCCCCGTGAGTGTTGGCTGTGTTCCTGAAGACGAGAGGAGGAACTGTGAGCTTTGCGCAATTGCGCAATTGAATTCAGCCACTCAATACATGCTTTGCTTCTCCTACACTAACTTTACACCCCCGATGGCATCAGTGCGGCCCTCGGTCACACCAAAGACCAAACTTTGCGGACCCTGGAAATATGTTTGTGAGTACCAATGCTTTACATGGTTCTGTGACATTTATTACTTATTTAATATTTCAAAGGCTGTACTGGTTTGCAGATTAAATTGAACAGCAGGATGGTGGATGATGTCATTGGTGATATCATCAAAACGTCATTACACATGTCATGAGTGATGTAATATGTGAGGTCATAAGCAGTGCATGTTGGGGCACTAGTTATAGTTAGCTCAATAATTATTAACTGGTAAATTATTATTTTCATTTTTTAGTTTAGAATTGTATTTCTTAATTGATATTTTCATCTAACTATAACATCACTTCAATCCTTATTCTTGTAGTAAATGTCTAGGGTTTTTTAACATAAAGTAAGATATTATTCCCAGAGCTAACTTTAACCCCTTCCGTGCTCCCCTCGGCCATCGCGAGCACTACTTGGCTGGTGCTGCAAACGGCCAACGGCTACTCCTCAGAACACCCGCACTGCACTGAAATAACGGCCGCGGTAAACGGGTTAATGTCACTTTAGCCTTTGTTGTTTTCAGTGAATTTTGGAGTTTTTGTTTTTAACATAAAGTAAGATTTTATTACACGACCTATCATAATGTTATTTTACCCTTTGTTTTTTTGTGAATTTCTAGGAATTCTTAATGCAAGAGATCATCTTACTACCATATCAAACTATAATGTCCCTGGCCTATGGCAGACAGGCCATGGCCAGCTCATCACAGTATAAAGGGGTGTCACAGGCAGGACTACTGGCTTTGCCAGGGGTTCTCCATATGAATATATAAAAGGCAGATCTAATGGCTTTGGCAAGGGGTGACCACATCAATATACAAGGCAAGCCTATTGCCTTAGTGAAAGGGTCAGAGCATCAATATATAAAAATCAAGCTGATTGGCTTTATCAGGGGGTCTTCAGATCATCATATATAAAGCAGACCAATAGATTTTGTTGTAAGATCACAACAACAAATTGCTACTGAAATCAATAACCATAATGTAATGCATTCAATATTAATACACACATGACAATGCAAAATAATAATAATATTAATCCCACAAATATTTTAAATAAACCAGTTTTAATCAAACCATGAACATGCACATGAAACTTCTTTCTTTAATACTCTTTAGACCACATAATGCAGCCATAGGATCAAGCACAATGGGTCCCTGCACTTCAGATGAAGAGCATACAGTTCCAGCCCAAAATCCTTCAGAAATTATGGGAAGCTTTCTTAGGGTCATGCATTTATTGACCCAGGGACTTACTGCAAGTTTTTTTAATATGTTTTTTGGGGGCTCCCTTCAGCTCCCTACACCATTAAATAAATTGCTGATGGTGTTCCTGCCCTTCTTTGTGGCATTACAATGGAGAAAAAATGCAAATACAACAACCTTGCATGGTATTATGAGGCCTGCTGTAGGGACCGGCTTTCAAGAGCATTGAATATTTTATGAACGGCTAAGCCTCTTTCCTGTTTTTTGTGGCCTTGCTCCCCACATTTTTTAAACATTTATTTTATTTTGGCCAGTGCATGCATAACTGAGTTTTTTGTTGAAAAGCTGCAAGACTCCATGGCTCTGTCGGCTCCCCAGCCAGCACCCATCCTGGGTGCTGAATGGAGCCAGCATCAGAGCCTTCATTTCTGATCCTGTGGAGGGAGCAATGCTCTGTTCTCTGCCTGTGCTCTTAAAGTATATTTCTGTTCCCATACATTGCAAGCCTTTCTGCTTCCGCCAGAAGCCTGCTGTGCAGGCCTTGGGGAATAGGCTACTCATGGCCAATATTAACCTCCCATCCCAAATATATATATATATATTTTTTAAACAGAATATTTGTGCAAAGCCCTGGGAGATCGGGACTCGATCAATACCTAGCTCAGGGAGGGGGGTTCATGCACACCCCTCTCCCCATATGAAATTTAAAAAGTTAATGTGCTGCCCTGGCCCCTGGACCACCGTGTGAAAGACTTTGGTAGAAATGGGCAGTCCTGCCTTAAAAAAAACTTGTGGTACTGCTGTTCTACCATGGTACATGATTTTCTTTTTTTTAAAGTTTTAGTCTAGGACAGGGTCCGTGGGTTCCCCCCCCCCACCCCCCACCCTAAAACCCAAGGGGCCAGGGTATCCCTACTCTTTTCTAGGGCACAGGGACTGAGTCCTCATGTCCTAAAATGACTGCCAAACATATTTATTGATGTTGTTGTTGATGATGCGGGAGTCCCTTGGCACTAGATATCTTTAAATATTGAACCTTAATTTCTCAAAAACTACTGAACAGATTTACACCAAATCCCAAAAAGCAAGCTTGATGGATACCAAATTTAGCAGAAAGCTAAATTGATGTTATTCTGTTGAACCTTTTTTCTGCATCATCTAATTTTCCCTAGCGAAATTGCGTTGGGAAAAAACATTTTGGGTCCCCTCTTTTTCTCAGCCCGTGCTTGATGGATCATGCTAAAACTTTCCAGGAATGAGCTGTGGTGGATGAACTTTTTAAAAAAGTTTCATGAAGCTTCGAGTGGTACCACAGTTATTAGAAAAACCAAAAAAGCTCTTCCTATGGCATGTCTGGCCTAACTAGAACTACACAGTAGCGACAGCCACTGTGTAATTATACATGTATAATTATAAATCTATAAGCAAAGTGTGATTTGGCAGGTGATGTGGGAATGTAAGTTGCAGGCTCATTCCCATCAGGTAGCCATGGAATGGCAGATAATTTCACAAGTTTACTCATTATCTTTCCCCTATTCATCAGACTATAAAGACACTGCCCCTCAAATAGACATTTATCCGAGGAAATGTACAGATACTTTGGGAGAAAAAGTGATTTGCCAGAAGTCACATAATTTGAAGAGAAGTGGAAGCAGTGGACGGAATTTGGACCTTCGGTCTCCTGAGTGCATTGCTTAAAGATTTGAGTGTGTCTCTTTAGTATATTTTGTATGACAAAATGTTGCCATATCGGTAAATCTTTCTTATGTGCAATTGTTTTATATGCGTACCAAAAATGAAACCAAGATACAGTATATATTACATGTGTATTCCAGAGCTTTAAAATGGACATTGCAAAGCAAGTGTTAACTCAATCCCCACCGATGACCTATAGGAAAGAGAGAGCAACTTCCTGTTATAGGCTAATCAGGTGCTACCTTGAGTGAGGTCGGCAAAAAAAACCCGAGGTGAAACATCTATGGTCCCTAGGCTTTCTCTTGTTTGCCGTGGTTCTCTCCAGCATGATAAACATAGCCTTCCATCACCACACTAGAGTTTATGTTGCAAGTCTGCACCCCACTGGCAGGTGCTCTTTGGGCCTGTGCAGTATGGGCAGACCTCTAAACAGCTCTCCAATCTCCTCTCGCCCTATGTGCCTGAGCGCTCACTCAGATCCAGCTCCCAAAATCTACTGCACATCCCTAGGACCAAGAGAGCCCGCTGGGGTGGCAGATCCTTCTCCCATCAAGTTCCAAAGCTCTGGAACAGTCTACCATCCTCACTACGTTCCAAAAAGAGCATAGCTAAGTTTAGAAAGGCGCTGAAGACCTGGCTCTTTGTGCTGCCCTAACTCCCACCTCTATCTCTCCGTCTTACAGCGCCAAGACGCCTCGGCATAAGAGCGCTCTAAAAATAATTCAGTCAGTCAGTATTGATCTGATAAGGTGCAATCCCCTTGTAGTGAACAATTTAATAAGTATTCTGAGAGTTCAAGCACTTCATGGAGGACCTTGGTTACCTTACCCCAGAAGCCCTGAACCACTGTCTGTAAATCTCAATGTGAGTGTCACAACAGTATGACTTCTTTGTCTTTATTTTTTTGTGCTGTTTGGCGCCCATACAAGTATGTCTTATATGCATATACCTGCATAGTCAATACAGCAAAATACCTTATATCAAATGGCACAACTGTTTTTGACCTAAAACAACAGCAACATGTCCTCAGGAGTGATGTCGATAGACTAGATGTCAGTGCTATCTTTCCAAGCCCCTCAGGATGGAGCAAGAAGTTAATAATGCCTTAAAAAATATTATCAGACACAAACAGACTGCAGGTAGGAAGTCGTTGTTTTTAATATTTTTTATTATGGTTGTATATAATATTGATTTAATGTTTTATGATATGTTAATTTTAGTTATATGTAATTTTTTTAGTATCGGTTTTATAGTTTTGGTAATAGTTTAAAGTTTTGTTTTTTAGTTTGTTTTAGTTTTAGCTTATTGCCTGGTTGTTGCATTTGAAGGGAAGTAGTGTGAGAAGATAATTTGATATTTTTACACTTTGTAACAGTTTGTTATATTTAAATAGTTAATTAGATTATTAATTAAGTAGATTGTGTAAATGTTACATTATTTAATTGCTATTTTAAAAATTAATTTAATATAATCTATTGGTTAATTAGATTATCAGTCATGTAAATATTTAATTAATTCTTTATATAAGGATTTCTTAAACTGTTATTTTTTCCTTATTTTAATTGAATAGTTATATAATGTAAATAATATTAATAGATTTATTTTTATTTTTATATGTTGTGGTTTCGTTTTGTAAAAGAATTCCTATTTCTTTGCATTTTGTTTGCTCTCATTTATTGAATTTTTTAGTATCATATCACATTTTTGGGGGGCTGTTGGGATTTTAGGGGAGCAGTGTTTTTACTGTAATATGTCTCAATATTTGTAATTGGTAAATGTTTAAATTGGTAACTTTTTTTAATAAGTTCATTTTTAAAATATCTATTAAATACATTTTTAGAATATAATAAACTTTGGCCGTGTTCAGAGAAATTCTTTTTTGTAAATATAACTGATAAAAAACATATTTTTGCATATTTATATATTAATTTTTAAAGTCATTTTTTCAAGATATTTTACTTTCCTTATTCTTTCTTAGTTTGTAGTAGAATCTGAACCTCCTAAGTTCAACACTTTATAAACCTGAACTCCCTAGTCCAAGCTTTCCCTACTGTGGCTTATGTTGGGAATAGTACATTTCACCCCAAGCCCAGCACTTTCCCTATTGTTGCTTAAATTGGGATGGGAATAGTAATTCTGAACCCTCCAAAATTCAACATTTTCTTTAAAGTTGCTTAGATTGTAGTGAGATAGTTAAACTGACCCCTTTAAAATCCAACACTTTCTTTACTGTTGCGTAGGTCGGAGTGAGAATAATACATCAGACCCCTCTAAAGTCAAATGAATTCCCTGATATTGCTTAGGCTGAAGTGGGAACACTAATCTGACACCTCCAATGTTCAATACTTCCACAAAGCTTGCTTGAGTTGTTGTGAACATAATACATCTGGCACCTCCAATGTCCAGTGCTATTCATACTGCTGCTTAGATTAGAGAGGGAATAGTAAATCCGACCCATTCAAAGTCCAATGCGTTCCCTATTGTTGCTTACATTGCAGTGGGACTACTACATTTGATCAGTCCAAAGTCCAATAATTCCGCCACTGTTCTTTAGGTTGGAATAGGAATACTAAACATTGCCCCACAATAGTCCAATTCTTTCCCTACTCTCGCTTATGTTGGAGTGGTATAGTGAATTTCACCCTTGAAAAGTCCAATACTTTCATCAGTGTTGTTTAAGTTGTAATTGGAATATAAAACCTGACCCTCCTCCCCCAACACCAAGCCCCTGTTGATTAAGTTGGAATGGTATTAGTAAATTTGACCCCCATTAAAGTCAAACATTTTCTGTTCCTTACCTTACATTTTAGTTGGGAATAGCAGATTTTATGCTCTTAAGAAATTTCAAAAGAAGGTAACTTTTATTTTTGGGCCTAATTTTTTAATACAATGGAGTTCACTTGCTTGATATTTATTTCAAAATATTTGTTTATTATTTTTGGATTTAGAAGTTAAGATTTTTCCATTTCTGTTGAAGATATATCTATTTGTATAAATTGGGTTAATTTGTTTTATATTATTATTTCTTAATTTTAGTTATTTATTTTTCTTTTGCTGCTTCAAATATAATTATTGTGGTTTTATTTTACAGTATATTTACTTTGTAATTTAATATTTTTATTTTATTTGTTAACTTTTTGAGTAATGTGATTTTAACAGTATATTTTCAAAATATAATGCAGATGTTAATAATTATTTTGTATAATTTTATTTTTATTTCAGTTTTTATTGTAAATAACAAATATATATTTGGATTTTTGTAAATTTATTTTAGTTATTAGTAGTATTTGCTTGAGTTGGTTTTAAAACAACACTAAATTACATATTGTTTATTAAATATCTGTTCCCTTATTCACATTATTTATACAATTATTACATTTAATTCCACATTTATTACATATATTTGTATATAAATAAATACTGATATATGGTGTTTTTCTTTGTCATGATAATTCCAACTACTTTTAAATATATATATATATATATATATATGGGCAGAATCCTCTCTGGAGCAAAGAAGGAGAGAGACCACACAGGGGAGTCTGCGGAGGAAGATTTTATTGCCAAATTAAACCAAATGTCAGGGCGGATGCATTTCGGCATGGGTTTGCCTTCTTCAGCGCCAAATGGTTTCACAGGAGTCAGACAGTGTGAACGGTTTAAATACCTTTCTCTTCTCCTGCTCGATGTAAAGGTAGCTCCGCCCCCCCAGCAGCATGTGTCCTTAATTATTACTCGGGTCTCGCTGTAGGACGCCCAGTGCGTCAGAACTACAGAGTCCAGAATGCTGTAAGCTGATCTTTAGTTGCAATGGGGGTAAATAAAGTCAGGCGGGCCCCCTTTCCAAATATAATGTTCATGGCTGTAACCTCCTCAGCTCCCCGTACTGTGCACATAACAAAGTCCCAGCAACACATTAGGCAGGGGTAGGACTGGCATTGCAGTTCACCCAACGTGGGGCACAGTGGCTCGCAGCACTGCCAATTTACTTGCCGTTTCTTTGTATGGGAACCAGACCATCCCAGTACCCTGGGCAACGAAATTTCTCCACCAACGCGGAAAAGCCAGCTTCGTCCGGTCCACTCGAGGCACAGGGATCTCTCAGAGCGCGTTACTGGAACTCGCGCTTGTAATATGGGCAGAATCCTCTCTGGAGCAAAGAAGGAGAGAGACCACACAGGGGAGTCTGCGGAGGAAGATTTTATTGCCAAATTAAACCAAATGTCAGGGCGGATGCATTTCGGCATGGGTTTGCCTTCTTCAGCGCCAAATGGTTTCACAGGAGTCAGACAGTGTGAACGGTTTAAATACCTTTCTCTTCTCCTGCTCGATGTAAAGGTAGCTCCGCCCCCCCCAGCAGCATGTGTCCTTAATTATTACTCGGGTCTCGCTGTAGGACGCCCAGTGCGTCAGAACTACAGAGTCCAGAATGCTGTAAGCTGATCTTTAGTTGCAATGGGGGTAAATAAAGTCAGGCGGGCCCCCTTTCCAAATATAATGTTCATGGCTGTAACCTCCTCAGCTCCCCGTACTGTGCACATAACAAAGTCCCAGCAACACATTAGGCAGGGGTAGGACTGGCATTGCAGTTCACCCAACGTGGGGCACAGTGGCTCGCAGCACTGCCAATTTACTTGCCGTTTCTTTGTATGGGAACCAGACCATCCCAGTACCCTGGGCAACGAAATTTCTCCACCAACGCGGAAAAGCCAGCTTCGTCCGGTCCACTCGAGGCACAGGGATCTCTCAGAGCGCGTTACTGGAACTCGCGCTTGTAATATGGGCAGAATCCTCTCTGGAGCAAAGAAGGAGAGAGACCACACAGGGGAGTCTGCGGAGGAAGATTTTATTGCCAAATTAAACCAAATGTCAGGGCGGATGCATTTCGGCATGGGTTTGCCTTCTTCAGCGCCAAATGGTTTCACAGGAGTCAGACAGTGTGAACGGTTTAAATACCTTTCTCTTCTCCTGCTCGATGTAAAGGTAGCTCCGCCCCCCCAGCAGCATGTGTCCTTAATTATTACTCGGGTCTCGCTGTAGGACGCCCAGTGCGTCAGAACTACAGAGTCCAGAATGCTGTAAGCTGATCTTTAGTTGCAATGGGGGTAAATAAAGTCAGGCGGGCCCCCTTATATATATATTTAGCTTCATAATCTCACTTTTTTTGGAATATATTGTAAGCACGCAAACTTGATATTTACGACCATAATATTTTTGCCATGATATCTGTTCAGTGTAATATTTTTGACATGGATATTATGTAACTGAAGTTCCCAGACTCCCACCCCTAAAGGGCATCATACATGCAGCAGCACACCTCACTAAGGACCTAAAGAAAGATGACCACATCACTCCCACCCTGAACTCTACTGGCTCCCGTTGCCAGCCTGCACCATCTTCAAAAGTGGCTCATCATGATTGTACCCCTGTGTATCTGGCTGACAAGCGCACTATCTCCAGATCTCTAGGCACACCTGCAAACTGGAAACCATCAGCCTGGAGACAAAGAAATGCAGAAAAACAGAAAAGAACACTACATAACAATGGAGAAAAATGCTGCTTTTGCTTTTAGAAACATGCTACCTCTCCTATCACTCAATGTCTGTGTCTTTGCCTTTGACCCTGTACAGCACTCCACTGCCTTTTGGCTAAGATTACGCTGTAGAAATACCACTTGCAGAATTACATATGTACACACATACATACATACACAGGCTTCCAGTCGTCTTAACTTGGGCTTTGAAACTCTTTATCCTTTCGACATAACAACCACTTTAATAAGCCTCTTTCCCTAGTAGTCTCATTGCATGTCTGTGCACCTTGAATGAGCTTTTCCATAAAAAGCTCCTTCTTCAAACAGTTGTTGCTAGGGACCTTTATATGCTAATGTATGATGGAGAGAGGCGATTGAATAAGTGATGCTTGTTAGACACTTTTTTAGTTCAAAAGCTATTATTAATGTTCTTATTATATGTCAAAATACACACTGTAGAGACACAGATAAATCAACAATTAGGTTCCAAATAGACTGTAAAAAGCTACTAAATTATACTTAATGTAAAGAATTACAAAAACGTGGTATATTTATTCTGCTTTAAATATTTTACAGAATCTCCACAAGCAGAAGCGAGGTGCAATACTCTGGAAGAGGACTCTTCTCTGGACTGTGCACAGAGAAGTTCTGATCTTTCACCCAAGGCCACGGAGTTGAGTTGCCCACAACGGAACAGAACAGTCTTCTCTCAAGAGCAGTGCGAAATTCTAGAAAAAGGTGCCTGGTAAATGTTCCTTAATAATTGCAAGGGGAGGGGCGGCAAGTGTCCAACTGCACCTCTTACCAATTGATGGCGCAGAAATGTGAACACAAATTGTTGTCTACAATCTTCATGAATCACTTGTCTGCACCACAACATACAGTGTGTTCATTGCTGAAAGGCACTATCTCTAGCTTTTGCATATAGTTTGTAAGTTATGCAAGAAAGTGCTTTCATATGAGCAAATGCTATCTCCTTTACCAAGACCCCAGTATACTATCACCCCCCCTGCCAACCATGGGCAATAGTTCTGCTAATCTCATCAAAGTCTTAGCAAAAAGCAGAAATTTCAGTTTTGTTGAATATTTGCATGGAAATTATTTGAGTGTGCACTTTTTGCACTAGAATGTAAGTGAAGGGCAGCTTAAAATCACTAATGTCTTTAAGTACTAAAACAACTCCTACATTGTCACTTTTCTTTTCTCTGTGCCACTTACCCCATCAGGGGGCAGCCGTTTTGCCTACCATCAACCAATAAAAAGATTGAAAAAAAGAAAATTATAAAGTTCTAAAATAATCAAATTTTTGTGTTGAAAAATAGCTAATTTCTAGAGTTGGTAAAATATATCATCTCACTCCATGTCTTAACAAAGTAGATCTGTTGTCCTGAGAGCAGAGTTTGATACCAGAAGCATTGCATTTGAAGTAGAGCCCAACTCTAAAGCTATTGTATTTTTATACAACGTTTATTTGAAACACGTGACTAGTAGAATAACTGTTTTATCTAAAAGATATTAACTTTCTGCACTGTGGTTTTATTTGTAATGAAGCAGTGGGGAAGTATTTATTTTTCGTGTTCTTATTCGGTTGAAATTGTTCTTTCAATTTTAATCTTCAAGATGTCAATGCTTCTACAGGTCCAATCATTTGTAACAACTGGTTTTGAAGGGGGTGTGTGGGGGATAGTTTGCTCTACGTGTCCTATGTCTTTCATTTGTATATTAGACATGATAGTCATTAGGGCCTGACTGGGAACCCAAAGCTGTCCTGGCAACTTTTGCCAGACCAGCCCCTGTACCGTGCATAGCGAGCACTGAGAGTAAGCCTGACCACTACACGAGGTGTTGGAGGGGTTCTCCCCCAAGAAAATGTGGGCACAAATGGTGTATTCTACAACACATTTTTATTAGATATTCAATTGTATTTAAAGCTTAGTAAATGATGACCTTACAGTGCAACAGGATACAGCAATCTTCAATGATTCCCTCACTATCACCCTCCAACAGTGCCTCTCATCTCTCCATAGTCCCTCTTTCACATATTTTCATTTGTTTTATAGCACCCCTCATACCATTGTAGGGTGTCCGAGTATTTTACATCACACACACACATACAAACATATGTGTGTAAATCAGTGTATAGAAAATGTTACATAAGTTACATAAGACAAAGGGGACTACAAGGTGTAGGATAAACATGTCATCCATACTGGTAGGCATTTTGTAAGAGTGCTTAGTCTGGGAAGCACAAATTCAGGATTTAGAATGGAACACAGTGGTTAGGGTTGACTTTATTAATGAAAGACTGGGGAAAAACATAACTTTCTAAACTAGATCACAATTGTAACTTATGAACTGCACAGTTACAAAAGGGTCTCTGTGACAAAAGTGGTAACCCACTGACCTATGCCCATAAAATACTGTTCTGTGATCTGCATTGTACACACTCTTTTCAGCAGGCCTATTAACCCTCTGTTCTACCTTAGATGAGGCAAAACTGCCACTAGACAAAAATCTGATTCCTCTCCAGCAGTTACATTAATCACCAGAGTTATATTGTTGCCTGAAAACTGTCGGATGTACAAGGAAATCTGCAGTTTGTTTTAAATTGCTGCACTACTACAAAACCGGCCTCCAGTAACAAAAACAGCCCCCTATACATCCAGCCTCCCAGGGAAACGCCTGTTGCCTTGTACGGCCAGTCCGGCCTTGATAGTCATTAGGCTCTTCTTTCCATATTCTCTTCATTACTCTATTGCTAGTAAGAGGCCATTTGCTGTTTTTCCTTATAATCTAGGGCAATCTTTTGTTGTGGAATGGTGTGGACCATGATATCTTTTTGACCATCTCGGGAGTCCGACCCTGTAGAGCTGATGGGGTGAATTTGGTTGGTTTTTGTGATTGTGCCTTCTGGAAAACTTGTTATTGAATAGTTGATACTAGTAGCTCTTTTGGGCCATTTTAATAGAAGGCAATACAAAATGGGAGTCCCTTTTTTTTTTTATTTATTATTTTTTTTTTAAATTTTTTTTTTTTAATGGGAGTCCCACTATCTGGGGGGAGTGGGTGAAAGGTTGTAGGTCTTTGTGGCATCACTATCTGAAACTCTACCTGTTGCTATTAAAAGATAGGTGGCAATTGATAGTAACATAGAATGGCCATGCCTTTGAAATTAGTTGGTTTTGAAGCTTTTTTCTTTTTTTTTAACAGAGTTTTATATAGCGTGCACTTGACCTGAAGGTATCGGGTATCTGAGCGCTTTACATAGCGCCAGTTGCGTTACATGAGGACACATTCGTTTTTGTTAGGCACGGGGAGATTAAGTGATTTGCTTAGAATCACAGGATGTTCAGCTTCATTGCTGAGACTCAGACCCAGTTCCCCGGTCGACTGCCCTAGCCGTTAGGCCAACTCCTCTGACGTTTTGTCAGTTCCCCCAGCATCCACTTTCAGAACTCTTCCTTATGTATTTGAGTGGTGGAAAGACATTGCCTCTTGTGGGCTTTACTCTTGGAAAGGGGCGACCACTCGGTCCCCCCGAACGTATGGTGGAGTACCCCGATCCCCCCGGGAAGCCGTTTTTGGGCGGGAGGCGAGTCTCGGCTGGTATGCCCGAAGCGGCGTAGCCGGGGCGCGCCTTTTCCCGCCCAAGAGTGGGTTGTCCTAGACACCGAAGCCGCTAGCCACGCCCCGGAGGCGGATTGGAGGTGGGTCCACGCCCGCCCGAAGAAGGATAAAAGGAGCGACAAGCCAAGAAAGCATCCTCTTGTTCCTGTGCTCTGAAGCTGCACCACCCCGTTTGCACGTGAGCTCGAGACGGAACGAAGAGCCAATTTTGAAGGATTTAATTTTGTCTTTATTCTTTCAGAAAGTCAGCGTTGGACGATGCCGGGCAAGAAAGTCGGAAAACGGGTCGGTACTGATCAGATGCTCCGCATGCTGGTGAAAGACATGGCCGAGATGAAGAAGCAGATGGCGGCAATGAATGGTGTGGGGGGACCCAAGCGAGTCGTTTGACCAGCATTGCCGGGAGTAGTCCCTAACGGGAGAGGTAGAAAGGCCAAGAAGGGAGCGTCAGGGGGGGAGGCCCCAGTTCCCGAGGCGCCGCCGGCGCACCCAGATACACCAACTGAGGCCCCGATCCCAGTCCCGAACGAGGGGCAACCAATTCCGGTTGTAGTCACCCCCGTGAATGGGGACGATATGCCTCCCGAGCTGGCTGCACAGTTAGCAGCATGGTTGGGGAAAGATAGCGAGGGGGCCACGGCTGATAAGGCCAGAGCAGTGATGAAGCAGTTGCGGCAATCGAAAGATGCTGCGATGGCACCATGTCCTCTTGTTCCCCCGCAGGCTCCCGTGGAACAACCAGTAGCGGGCGTGAGTTCGGCAGCGACTACGGTCACAGCTACCGGTTCAGGTAAGCAGCTATTGCCGATGGCGGGGGAGGGGTCGGTACCCTCAAGGAGGGAAAAAGTGGCTCAGCATATCCCGATGGAAGTCAGAGAGAGGATATGGGCTGATAAATATGTAAACATGTTTTCTTTGCTAAGTGATCATTATGAGATTGAGCATGTGAAAATTCAAAAGGAATTTCTGCACCCTAGTGTTTGGCGCGCAAAAATGGCCGCCTTCAGAGTTGACGAAACGATAGGTAATTGGGGCAGAGCGTTTGGGATGTTCACCGCAATTATGGGGGAACGAAGGCCCGAACTGTTGTCTGAATTACCCGTGTATCAGACACGTATCATGGAGTTTTCTCAAACATATGAGGGTAATCAATGGTTCAAGGAGTTCGACACATCTCTGACGTGGGATTGTTTCGACTCCATTTCCTGGCAAAAAATGGAGAAATCAGGCATGGCAAAGTCGCCATTGTTGGGGGGGAACGGGGGTGAGTTTTCCCGCCACTCGTCTGGGGCGCCCTTTCGGGCGGGATCAGGCAATGATCAGCACTCAAGGACCAATGGCAACTCAGGTAAAAAAGGGGCATGCTGGAGTTTTAACAGAGGCAAGTGTACAAGGCCCCAGGGGTCATGCAAGTTTAGACATGAATGTACAGGGTGTGGGCAGTCCTCGCATCCCGAGACCATGTGCAGAGCCAAAACGGGTGACACGGGAAGTAGAGGGGGCGCCAAACAGGTCTGAAATAGTCCGAGGGGCGCCTCTACCTACCCCGGTTGATACCATGGCAATGATTCCTTGGCTCAATGAATACCCGGATCATGGCTCCGCTGGGGTGTTGCGAGACGGGTTCTTGTATGGTTTCCGCATCCCGGCGGGGAATTTTCAGGGTAGAACACAATGTAGGAACCAACTGTCGGTTCTGCAGAATACAACTGTGGTTCAAGCAAAGATTGGGAAAGAGGTGACCCGGGGTCGGGTTGCCGGACCATATGACAGACCGCCAGTTCCTGATTTTGTTTGTTCACCCCTGGGAGTAGTCCCCAAAAAGGACCCAGGCGAATTTAGGTTGATACATAACTTGTCAGCTCCGAGGGGTCTTTCGGTGAACGATGCGATTGACCCGGGAGTTTGTTCGGTGCGGTATGCGTCTTTTGATGAGGCCGTCGCCATGTTGAATCGCCTGGGGCCCGGAGCGCTGATGGCCAAATCGGACATCGAGTCAGCGTTCCGGTTGCTCCCGGTACACCCAGACGACCAGCGTCTCCTTGGTTTCATGTTTCAGGGACGCTATTACATGGATAAATGTATGCCAATGGGTTGCTCCATATCTTGTGCGTATTTTGAGAAATTCAGTAGTTTTCTTCAATGGGCGTTCACAAGAATAACGGGGTTTACGCATGTGATGCATTATCTTGACGATTTTCTGTTCCTGGGGGCAGCCGGGGACTCCGAATGTGCACAGGCTTTGAATGAATTTTGTGATCTCATGAGACATTTCGGGGTGCCATTGGCGCCAGGTAAGACTGTGGGACCGTCTACTTCGCTCGAGTTTCTTGGAATAGAGCTCGATTCCGAAGAGGGTTGCTTCCGGTTGCCCAAAGAAAAGGTAACAAAATTCAGGGCCTCGCTGGAAACATGTATTAGCGAGACAAAGGTGAATTTGCATCAATTACAACGGACTGTGGGTCAGCTGAATTTTGCCCTTAGAGTGATACCAATGGCTCGCCCTTTTTCCCGCTCAATTGCACAAGCCATGGTCGGCCTTAAAGAGGGGCACCACCGCACAAGGCTCACGGCAGAGGTTCGCCAGGACATGCGCATTTGGTTGGCATTCCTGGCGGATTTCAATGGTCGTGTGGTCTGGAACAAACCGGCGGTGTCCTCAGAGGAGCTGGGGTTGTGGACAGACTCGGCAGGGAGTATGGGCTTTGGCGCCATATTGGGCAATCACTGGTCAGCCCAGACATGGCCGTCGTGGTGGCATGAGAGTGGGCTTACAGGTAACATTGGGTTTCTCAAATTATTCCCTATTCTGGTGGCCTTGAAAACATGGCCTGAGGGGTTTGGGGATCACTCGGTGGTGTTCTGGTCTGATAACATGACCGTGGTTGAGTGTATCAATAGTCAGGCAGCACGATGCAAATGGATTTTGAGATTGCTTAAGGAAATTGTCTTGCTATGTATGCAACTGAACGTCCTTTTTAGGGCAAGACATGTGCCAGGAGTGCTGAATCAAGCAGCTGATGCGCTTTCTCGTTTCCGTATGCAGGCCTTCTGGGATTTGCTGCCCACAGCGGACCCGGTGGCGGCACCATTTCCCGAAGCTCTCTGGTCTCTCGGTGCCCCGAACTACAAAACCTCGTGGGAGAGAGTTTAGCACCCAGGACAAGGAAGGCATACGAAGGGGCGTTCCGTTCCTATTGGTCCTTTTTGGGTTCTGCTAGGGGGGAGCTTTGGGGCCAAGAAGAGTATGTCCTGAAATTTTTGTTGTCGTTACATCAGGCAGGCAAATCAGTAGCTACGGCTCAGAGGCACCGGGCCGCCATTTCTTTTATGGCTCGGGCTCATGGTATCCAGGACCCCACAGCGTCTTTTGTGGTACAGAAGGTGCTGCGTGGGTGGCAACGCCTTGAGGGTCGCAGAATGGACGAAAGGCACCCGATAGGTCTGGAAAGGTTGGCCCTGTTACTGTCCGTACTCCCTGCAACATGTTCATCTCAGTCTGAGACAGTGCTATTCCGGGCCGCTTTTGCATTGGCATTTCATGGGGCTATGCAGGTTAGCGAACTGGTAGCAAAGAACAAGCAGGATACGGGGGGAGGTCTGTGCCGAGAGCACATACAAATTAAGGGGGAGACGATGATGGTCTCGTTTGCCAGGTCCAAGACCGATTATGGTGCGATCGGGGACAGTGTAGTAGTCCAGCGGATTCCCGGATCTCCCATGTGCCCGGTTGCATGCGTTGATGAGTATTTAGCGCTCAGGGCGGCATCATGGGGGGGAACCTTGCTGAGGCACGCAGACGACACCCCACTGACTAGATTTCAGTTCAAGCGGGTGCTTGCGATGGCGATTACAGCCGCGGGCTTGAACCCGTGCGAGTTTGGGACCCATTCCTTCCGGATAGGGGCTGCTACAGAAGCTACAGCCAGGGGTCTGAGTGTGGAAAAAGTAAAACAGTTGGGGCGTTGGTCCTCGAATTGTTACAAAAGGTATGTGCGGTTGCACATGTTGTGAAGCTGATATCATGCACTCACGCTTCTTGTTTTTGTTTGGTTTACAGTTTCGCAAGCTTACGAGGCGGGGCGGACTGTGCAGTCGACCCGACACCTGGGAACCAGCGGTCAAAGACCACCGGCTGAGGAGAGAGTGGTGTGGGTCGTGGGCCACTCATACGTGAGGCGTGCCGCGGACGTATTCAAGGCAGGTGACATGATTCACATGGCTGGGGAATACGGGTACAGGGTGACCTTCTACGGAAGGGGCGGGCTCTGTATTGACCAGTTTCAAACTTTTATGGAGGGCTTGTTAGGGCGGACAAGGTCACCGCCATCTATAATCATAGTGCATCTTGGGGGCAATGATTTGGTGACCACTGGTAGACGACTACTTCTCGAGGCGATACTATCCACAGTAAGTTGGTTGGCGAGAAGGGTTCCAGGGTGCACGATTGCATGGTCCCATATGATTCCACGGAAAGTGTGGCGGGGGGCTATTTCGGTGGCTGCTGTAAATCATTCAGTGAAGAAGGTGAATAACAAGCTTGGTAGATTGTTCCGTACTAGTACATTGCATTCTATTCCGCATGGGTGTATCAGGGGGGACCGAATGTATCTAGAGGATGGAGTCCATTTGTCCCGGGTGGGGAATTCTTTACTCATAGGAGACTTCGTAGCTTGGTTAAAGAGTTTGCAGCCATGACCTTTAAGTAGGAGTTGTTGTGGGGGGTCCGGATAGCCGGTCAACTATCCGGCCTGTGGCGGTAAGGTCATGATCGGTGAGCAGTAATTGGAAGATCCCTAGAGGTGGGGGCGTCACCCATTACGGATGGGAGCGCCCGGGGGGAGGCGGCCATTGGCCCCTCAACGGGGAGGCGGTCCCCTCTAAGGATGGGGACGCCGAAAGGGAAGGCGGCCATAGGCCCCTCCCTGGGGAGGAGGGGCTGCAGGGCCTCTCCTGGGAATTTCCCGGGGCCAGGACATCTGCGACGGCAGATGTGGTAAGTTGTGTGGGGTGGGAGGGGGGTCTACGCTACCTTCTAGACACCTCACACGAGTCCTCGGACGACCACTAAGATGGCGTCGAGTTAACATGGGGCCCCCGTCAAGACAAGGGAAATTGGAAATAGGCACAAAAGGTGTAGTCCTCTGTGCGACCGCCCCTCACAAGTGAAGGGGGAGTTCTGGGTTAGGGATCTGACACCGGTTACGACCTTGCCGTTGGCCCGTAATGTTAGGATGTACAATTTCAATTTTTAGAAATGCATTTGCAGGATGTTTAGTATCGGCTAGGAGAACCTTTGTATTAGAGATGTGTTAAGGTTAGCCAAGAACATCGTAATGTGGAAATGAAATTGTACATGATATGAAACTGTTAATTTTAATGTTTTAATTTTGTTTCATATTTTAATAAATACGTCCGGGAGGGTAACTCCCTCCCGCCTTCCAAAATTTCAGAACCGTTTCCGTATTCCCATTCTTGGGGATTGTGTTGAGAGGGGGTGGCGGGTATCTCAGCCATATGGAAAGGGGCGACCACTCGGTCCCCCCGAACGTATGGTGGGGTACCCCGATCCCCCCGGGAAGCCGTTTTTGGGCGGGAGGCGAGTCTCGGCTGGTATGCCCGAAGCGGCGTAGCCGGGGCGCGCCTTTTCCCGCCCAAGAGTGGGTTGTCCTAGACACCGAAGCCGCTAGCCACGCCCCGGAGGCGGATTGGAGGTGGGTCCACGCCCGCCCGAAGAAGGATAAAAGGAGCGACAAGCCAAGAAAGCATCCTCTTGTTCCTGTGCTCTGAAGCTTCACCTCCCCGTTTGCACGTGAGCTCGAGACGGAACGAAGAGCCAATTTTGACCCACCCACCAGCCCCTGATGACAGCGAGTTGTTTGAATAAAGTCGTGTGACGTGGTATTGTTTTTTCTTACAGGTTGTTCTGAATGAAGTTGGTGATTTGATATGCAATAAAGTTGATAAGCTTCATTTTCAACATGTTATTCAAAAATAGTTGCACCAGAGTTGAACAGTGATGTTCTGTAGAGTTTATACTTTGAATGCTTAAGTATAATTGTTTTTCTCCTCTTTTAGCCTTAGTTTGTCGTATTTATTTTGGTCGGGCGGTAAGGTCATGATCGGTGAGCAGTAATTGGAAGATCCCTAGAGGTGGGGGCGTCACCCATTACGGATGGGAGCGCCCGGGGGGAGGCGGCCATTGGCCCCTCAACGGGGAGGCGGTCCCCTCTAAGGATGGGGACGCCGAAAGGGAAGGCGGCCATAGGCCCCTCCCTGGGGAGGAGGGGCTGCAGGGCCTCTCCTGGGAATTTCCCGGGGCCAGGACATCTGCGACGGCAGATGTGGTAAGTTGTGTGGGGTGGGAGGGGGGTCTACGCTACCTTCTAGACACCTCACACGAGTCCTCGGACGACCACTAAGATGGCGTCGAGTTAACATGGGGCCCCCGTCAAGACAAGGGAAATTGGAAATAGGCACAAAAGGTGTAGTCCTCTGTGCGACCGCCCCTCACAAGTGAAGGGGGAGTTCTGGGTTAGGGATCTGACACCGGTTACGACCTTGCCGTTGGCCCGTAATGTTAGGATGTACAATTTCAATTTTTAGAAATGCATTTGCAGGATGTTTAGTATCGGCTAGGAGAACCTTTGTATTAGAGATGTGTTAAGGTTAGCCAAGAACATCGTAATGTGGAAATGAAATTGTACATGATATGAAACTGTTAATTTTAATGTTTTAATTTTGTTTCATATTTTAATAAATACGTCCGGGAGGGTAACTCCCTCCCGCCTTCCAAAAGTTCAGAACCGTTTCCGTATTCCCATTCTTGGGGATTGTGTTGAGAGGGGGTGGCGGGTATCTCAGCCATATGGAAAGGGGCGACCACTCGGTCCCCCCGAACGTATGGTGGGGTACCCCGATCCCCCCGGGAAGCCGTTTTTGGGCGGGAGGCGAGTCTCGGCTGGTATGCCCGAAGCGGCGTAGCCGGGGCGCGCCTTTTCCCGCCCAAGAGTGGGTTGTCCTAGACACCGAAGCCGCTAGCCACGCCCCGGAGGCGGATTGGAGGTGGGTCCACGCCCGCCCGAAGAAGGATAAAAGGAGCGACAAGCCAAGAAAGCATCCTCTTGTTCCTGTGCTCTGAAGCTGCACCTCCCCGTTTGCACGTGAGCTCGAGACGGAACGAAGAGCCAATTTTGACCCACCCACCAGCCCCTGATGACAGCGAATTGTTTGAATAAAGTCGTGTGACGTGGTATTGTTTTTTCTTACAGGTTGTTCTGAATGAAGTTGGTGATTTGATATGCAATAAAGTTGATAAGCTTCATTTTCAACATGTTATTCAAAAATAGTTGCACCAGAGTTGAACAGTGATGTTCTGTAGAGTTTATACTTTGAATGCTTAAGTATAATTGTTTTTCTCCTCTTTTAGCCTTAGTTTGTCGTATTTATTTTGGTCGGGCGGTAAGGTCATGATCGGTGAGCAGTAATTGGAAGATCCCTAGAGGTGGGGGCGTCACCCATTACGGATGGGAGCGCCCGGGGGGAGGCGGCCATTGGCCCCTCAACGGGGAGGCGGTCCCCTCTAAGGATGGGGACGCCGAAAGGGAAGGCGGCCATAGGCCCCTCCCTGGGGAGGAGGGGCTGCAGGGCCTCTCCTGGGAATTTCCCGGGGCCAGGACATCTGCGACGGCAGATGTGGTAAGTTGTGTGGGGTGGGAGGGGGGTCTACGCTACCTTCTAGACACCTCACACGAGTCCTCGGACGACCACTAAGATGGCGTCGAGTTAACATGGGGCCCCCGTCAAGACAAGGGAAATTGGAAATAGGCACAAAAGGTGTAGTCCTCTGTGCGACCGCCCCTCACAAGTGAAGGGGGAGTTCTGGGTTAGGGATCTGACACCGGTTACGACCTTGCCGTTGGCCCGTAATGTTAGGATGTACAATTTCAATTTTTAGAAATGCATTTGCAGGATGTTTAGTATCGGCTAGGAGAACCTTTGTATTAGAGATGTGTTAAGGTTAGCCAAGAACATCGTAATGTGGAAATGAAATTGTACATGATATGAAACTGTTAATTTTAATGTTTTAATTTTGTTTCATATTTTAATAAATACGGCCGGGAGGGTAACTCCCTCCCACCTTCCAAAAGTTCAGAACCGTTTCCGTATTCCCATTCTTGGGGATTGTGTTGAGAGGGGGTGGCGGGTATCTCAGCCATATTGATTTGGCCTCTTGGTTCATGAATGGTGGCTGATCACTTCTTTGCAGCCAATTGCCCCTTAATGTGTGGCATACCCTCCTTTTATTAGCCAGTTGTCCTTTAAAATTTGTTGCAACCATGCAAGCAACAAAACAAGTTTACAAGCTTTCTGCTCTCACTAGAACCTTTATCCAGACCTTTTTGGATACAACTCTTCTCTACATTCTGAGACCCATCACAATCTCTGTTTGTCATAAAACATAACACAATTACGCACGTAACGCGCTCATGTGCTCGATGTAATGTCAGTGCTTCTGGCATCTATCTTTAAATTGCCATTTTAATGTCTTTTTCCTACAGTACTTCAGAATCTTTGTATATGCGTTAAAATACTTGGGAGTCTTTAAAACCTCAAGGAATCTTTACCAGCAATAATTAACATATTAAGTAAGCTTGAGAAACTTTTTGGATTTTAAATGAATCAATACAAGTCCGAATTGCTACACTTAACACCTGTCAAAAGAGGAAAAGCCACAAATAGCCACAACCTGCATCTTCAGATAGGCTAGCAAATCATAGGTACTTGAGCTTGAACATCACAAACAAAGTAGAGATGTACAGTGGGGCGAACTGGCCAGATCAATGTAGGAAAATCAAAGGCAACTCTCTCTGTATATCATTCGCTAGACTGGATACATGTTCTCAAAATGTACATCCTACCTTTCTTCTTTATCTATTCCAGTCTTTGTTGGTCCTCATCCCCGAGGAAGAACTTAGAGCACATTAAAGTGACTTACTTTCCTTTATCTGGGCAGGTAAGAAAGCCAGTCTGAGCGACAAACCTGTAAACGTCATGCAAGATAGAGGGAGGCAGGGATGTCCAGACATTATAGCCTATTACTTAGCAGCCTATGTTAGAGTTATTGTAGAGCGGACCATTACTGAAAAGGAAATTAAATAGTTATGCATGGTTAACCCTCGGGGTCCTGTTATGGTTAGGGAAATCCTCGCACCTCGAAATGCTTATATTTGTATGCCAGACAAAGCAATATTGGATATCTCGGACAAAACTCTTCAACATCGTCAAGGAATTTTTCAACCCCTCGGCCAACTCCAACGACATCACCCCCTCTCAAACCCTCTGCGACTCCCTAGCCTCTTTTTTCCACAACAAGATTGCAGACATCCACAACAGCTTTGACAACCAACCCGGAAACCAACCCACCCTACCATCTGCTGACCATCTTCCCCCCGTAAACACCCTTAACGCCTGGAACCCAATCTCCACTGAGGACACCATCCGCCTGATGAATTCCATCCACTCTGGATCCCCCACAGACCCATGCCCTCACCTCATCTTCAACAAAGCAGACTCCGTCATAGCACCGCACCTCCGAGACGTCATCAACTGCTCCTTCAACTCCGCTACCTTCCCAGAAGACTGGAAACACGCTGAACTCACCGCCCTTCTGAAAAAACCAACAGCGGACCCCACCAAACTCAAAAATTACCGCCCCATCTTCCTTCTTCCATTCCCGGCCAAAGTCATCGAGAAAGCCGTCAACAACCAGCTCGCCGCCTTCCTCGAAGCCAACAAATCCCTCGACCCCTCACAATCTGGCTTCCGAGCAAAACACAGCACTGAGACCGCCCTCATCGCAGCAACAGACGACATTCGAACTCTACTGGACAATGGAGACACAGTCGCCCTCATCCTCCTCGACCTCTCTGCAGCATTCGATACAGTCTGCCACAGCACCCTTCTACAACGCCTCAATAACATCAGAATCCAAGGAAAAGCACTTGAATGGATCACCTCGTTCCTCACCGGAAGAACCCAGAGAGTCCGCCTTCCTCCATTCAAGTCCGAGGCCTCTGAAGTCATCTGCGGCGTACCTCAAGGATCCTCACTCAGTCCCACCCTCATCAACGTATACATGAGCCCCCTCGCGGCCATCGCACGCCAACACAACCTCAACATCATCTCTTACGCGGACGACACTCAACTGATCCTTTCTCTCACCAATGACCCCAGCACCGCCAAAACTAACCTACACGAAGGAATGAAAGAAGTCGCCGAATGGATGAAACAAAGCCGTCTGAAACTGAACTCAGACAAAACAGAAGTCCTCATCTTAGGTACATCCCCCTCTGCTTGGGACGACTCCTGGTGGCCGGAAGCCCTCGGAAAAGCACCCATCCCAACAGACCACGCACGGAACCTTGGCGTCATCCTGGATTCTTCACTCTCAATGAACAGACAAGTCAGCGCCGTATCCTCTTCCTGCTTCAACATTCTTCGCATGCTCAGAAAAACATTTCGCTGGATCCCCTCCGAAACAAGGAAAACAGTCACCCACGCTCTGGTCACGAGCCGACTGGACTACGGAAACACCCTCTACGCAGGTACCACCGCTAAACTCCAGAAGAAACTCCAACGAATCCAAAACGCCTCAGCCAGGCTCATATTAGACATCCCACGAAACGAACACATTTCTGGTCACCTTAAAGACCTCCACTGGCTACCCGTCAATAAGAGGATCACTTTCCGACTGCTTACCCACGCACACAAATCACTCTACGACATCGGACCAGATTGCCTCAACTCTCGACTGTCCTTCTACACCCCCTCCCGCCAACTACGTTCTTCCAGCCAAGCCTTCGCCACTGTACCTCGCATCAACAAGACCACCATGGGAGGCAGATCCTTTTCATACCTGGCTGCTAAAACATGGAACTCACTCCCCGCTTACCTTCGCCTCACCCAGAACCACCTAGCGTTCAGAAAGCAGCTTAAAACGTGGATATTTGACAAATAATCCTCTTCCCCTTCCTAAGCGCCTTGAAACCCTCTGGGTATGTAGTGCGCTATAGAAATTTTATGACTTGACTTTTATGACTTGACAAGGAAAGGGAGAAATGACTTTTCCATTATGTAACACACCAATTCCTGATAATTAGTAATTCACCATAGCACTTTAGGCAGACGTATTCAAACGATGGATGGAGAGAGAGTGTTGTACAATATCGGATATGTTGAAGCAGTGAGAAATCAAACCCTTTGATCACTGTAAAAAAAGAGTTCAAAGCTCCAGAGAAAGGGATTTCAGTACTTTCAGGTACTGCACTGGTTTTTCCACTCCACATATATACTGCCGGGAGAGTTGACTCCAATGGAGAAATATGTAAGAACTCACATGGGATCCAGAGAAAGAGGCATTTATAAAATGGTAAATTTCCGTTTGGCTCGCATTGGAAAGTTCAAGAAAGGTGGTCTGATGCCTGAATAAGGAAATCTTGGAAAAGAGATGGGGGAATCATGGATGGACATACACAGAATTTACAAGAGTATTCTTTGGAGTCTGCTTGAAAAGTAGTATATCAATGGTAGGTATCACCAGAGATAATACACTAAATACACACTAAGACTTTGTCTGTGGTTAATTGGACTTGCATGAGGGGAAAAGGGAACACAATACATTTTAGTGGATTTATCCAGTTATCTCCTTCTGGAAAGAAGTACTAAGCCACCTAAAACAAGTTCTGGGCCACAAAATTCCTTTTGCCTCGGGGTTAACCATAGCAGGCTTACCTGCTGAAAACTTTGATCTCACCAACAACCACAAAAAATTATTACTATGGCACATGTCTGTGTCAGCCAGAAACTTACTAGCTCTTTACTGGAAAAGAGACCACCACCACACCTCGCCAAATGGTTAAGAAAACTTTGGCAAATATAGGCCCTTTAGAAACTTACCCATTACCTATACCCCACCGAAAAATAATTCTTAAAATATGACCATCCCTTTTGAAGCATATTGTAAATTTGAACCTTTGTGACTAAGGGGCTTACAACTGTTTGCATGATCTGCTATTGTTTGTCATTGAAAGCCTTTTTAATGGACACCCTGGAGAGAACCCAGTGTCACTTAAAAGTGTTACATTGATATGCTGAATACTGTGTTTGGAAAATACAACTTGTTGAGACACCCAGGAAGGGAGGAAAGAAGGGGGAAGGGATGGGTACTTAAACCTTTAGTGATGTATATTTCTTGTAACAATCTAACAGTTGTTTTGGAAAGATTACAACAACAAATTTATAGTAAAAATGACACTTAGGAGCCCGATGAACAATAATAGATTACAATTTGCCACCCCCCAGGGAATGGCTGCAAATGCAATGGCGGAGGCCTGCAAAGGACTGCAAACATCCCTGAGAAATGAAACGTTTTTTCTAATAGCTGCCCATGTCCATTAAGGGGACAGGTGAGGTTTACATTTTTTTTCTCGTTTCAGAAAACAACGAAGGGCAGTAGATCACCTACATCATTCCCAAAGGGGAAGCTGCCCCATGGGGTGAGATCCCCCTTGTGATTCAGTTATGACCCCCAAATCGGGTGTTGGTCAGTGATCAATGGTTTGCGTCCACAATTGCAGTCACAAACCATTGATACATTCTTTCTGAATCGCACATAGGAGTAGAAGTCCCCGTTCATGCCTTCTATTTGCGGTTCAGAAAGGGCTGTGCAATGTCTTATACAAGCCAAGAGACTTTTCTGGTTTGTAAAAGGGCTTTATTACACTGTGAAAAGCCCTTTTGCCGTTGCAATACCTCTGATTTTGCAAATGTCAAGGATTGCAAGTGCAAAAGGGTTTGTACATCTGGCCGATGGTAATTTCCGTAAAAGAAGTAATCTTTATCGCAGAAGTATTATGGGAGCTAAAATACCTTAAACACACTCCCACATTTTTTATGAAATACGTTATAAACAAGCATTTCTAAAGTCATTCGGTGTTCCCCATTCCAACTTGCCGTTTACTTACATATTGGAGTTTCTAGGGTTAAATGCCATGACTACCATTGCCCAATAGGAATGCAGGACCCAGCCATGATCATAGCCAGTGCTGCTGGTTTCAATATCTACCCGGGGAATCAATAGACATCGCACATAAATAGGCTGGAGATGTGATATCACAGTCCCACGGTGTGGTTGATGTGACGAAAACATGAAAGAGGGCCCAGCCTAACATTATAATGTTCTACAACATATCAGTAACCCCTGTTCATTACTTCTGTTACACCCAGTCACCAATTATTTACCCGGGCCAACACTTTTGTTTCACCTGTATGTATCTCCTCTATACACTGTGATGAGAGCAGTTGTGTTGGAAGTACTTACTGGGGGTTAATTCTGTGTTGAAACGCAGCCATTGATTGGTTTTGAGTAGAGTGCAAACCAGAGCACACACTCCGTGACTAACGAGTCCTCCAATATTGTTTTTCTGCTGTTCTAAGCAATGCCCTGAAGTTGATGCTATTTAAACTGAACAAGATTTTTTGAGCATTCCATATTTTCCTGTGAATAGAAATTGCTGCAGTCATGAGTTTAACAAGCAATGGCCATTCCCAGGTTTCAAGATTAAAAAAACATATGCTCAAATGTTATGACTGTGTTAACTGTTTCACTATGAGAAAGAGCAAAGGCAAAAATATTTCGGGGCAGATTTACGGTTCCTGGCGCATCCCTGCAAATTAGCAGGGATGCGCCAGGAAAGATGCGTGACGCAGGTTTACCCTTGCGCCACCACAGATGCACCAAGGATAAACAGATGCGTGTCGCGTAAGGTTGGCGCAGTGCTGGAGTTGTGTCGCGGGCGCGACTCAACTCCAGCACTATTCCAACCTCGCCTATCCTCAACATGTTGCGTCACGCCTTACGCCTGCTTCAAGCAGGCGCAAGGTTTTGATGCAGCTGCTTCGGATAATTGATTAACACTCAGGCACTTTTCCGAGGCGGTCCTGCGACGAAACACCCACCCTGTGCCGGAACGCCCACATGAAACCTGCTGCAGGTTTCATGTGGTGCAGGGCTTTACAATGTGATGCATCTCCCTAGATGCGTCACATTGTAAATAGGGTGCAACATGGCGCATGGTTTATGCCGCCGCTGCGTCACAAAAGTGATGCAACGGCAGCGCAAATGTGAAGCACGGGGCTCATAAATCTGCCCCTTCGTGTCTTAGTAAAGTGATATTTTTCTGCTCCTTTCATGATAAGGGTGCCGCGTTTGGTCGGTCTACGGGTAATGTCTAGCTGATGCTACGATAGGTTGCAGCCTAGAATTGAATTTCAGTAGCGATAGCCCAGATAGGGAATTAGATATTTTCTTTGTTCAGTAAGATTTTATTGAATTTTTGACAACGGAGAAGTACATAAATACATACAAAAAAGTGAAGAAATAATTCATTAAATTACAAAGAAGCGAAAGAGAACAATCATAAAAATACATTCATCAATAAAATACATCGCAATATAATATTACCATTCAAAGGAAAACTTAAGAAGGGGAAGGAAAGGGAGGGAGAGAAGGGAAAGGGAAATATACATTTCATAGCATAAATACTTAGATAAATAGAGTTACCAATAAGTTATTATCAATAAAGCAGCAATAATCATAACTGTACATACGAATCTATAGGAGACCAAAAAGATTGAAAATGTGAAGAATTATGACGAACACCTTGTAATGATAATTGAGCACCTCTTCTTGTAAAGATAATCCAAGACCACCAAGCATGGACTGAAAGAGAAGTAGCATCCTTCCAACAAAAAGTGATGGATTTTAACGCAGCCGAAACCAAAAAATTAAATAATTTTGCTTCATTATCATCAAGGGGCACACTCAAAGCAACAGATTTACATATAACTAAATTATAAGAGGGTAAATCAGAAATAGGTAAAATTTTCAATATTACATTCCATACTTTAGACCATAATTTCCTAATAATTGGACAATCAAATAACATATGACGTAAAGAACCAGGATGCGAATTACAATGCCAACATAAATTAGATGGTAATAAGTTAGCTTTAAATAAACGGAATGGAGTCCATAAGGAATTAAATAAAATATAAGCATTAGTTTGATAAATTGACACTGGTAAACATCCAGAAATAGAATGAGTCCATATTAATGACCAGGAATCGTTTGGCAAAGATAAAGATAACTCATTATTCCAAAAAGTGGAAATTGTATCAACATTGGAACATAAGGATACGGTGAGTTTCTTATAAAATACAGACACCGCTTTAGAGGATAAAGAAACAGTATTAACATAAAGCAAAAAATCAGCTGTCATTTTAGAAGTATCGCCATTTGGGAAGAAATCTAAAATAGAATTACAGAGAAATTGATATTTTTAACAAATCAGATAAAGGCAGATTGAATTTCGATTGGAGCTGAGTAAATGGAATAAATGCATCATCCAAGAAAACATCTCTAAGATAAAAAATACCTTTATTAATCCAGGAAGACCAAAAAGAGATGTTCCTATTTAATTTGATTAAGGCACTATGCCATATGCCATAAGGACAAATGCACCGTAGAAAGTAAAGGGGATTCAAAATTGGAGTCTAAATCATTAAATATTAATCTCGATGATTTGATTATGGAAGAGGAATGTACAATCTTAGATACAGGAGACATGGTTAACAAGGACAGTAAAGGAAAAGGTTTTACAAGGGAAGTCTCAATATGAAACCAGATAGGGGGATTAACCATAGGGGAAATATTAAACCATAACGAACTTTGTTTAAGGATAAATGCCTTATGATACAAAAAGAAATCAGGTAGGGCAAAACCAATTTGACATTTGGGAATTTTTAATTTTTTATAAGCAATACTCTATACCCAACAAAAACAAAAGAGGGGAAAGGGGACAACCCTGACGAGTTCCTCTGAAAAGAGAAAATTGGTTAGAAATCTGGCCATTAATAAATAATCGAGCTGTAGGAGCATAGTATAAAGCAGAAATCATACGAATAAAGGATGGGCCAAAATTAAAAGATAACAAAGTTTTAAATAAGAACTGCCAATGGATTTTATCAAAAGCTTTTTCAGCATCTAATGCCATAACACCAGCAGGGCTAAGGATAGTGGAACTTTGCTCAATAATATGTAATAACGTTCTCGTATTATTAGCAGAATATCTATTTTTCATAAAACCAGATTGGTCAGGGTGGATAATTGAATGAAGGATAGGTGCTAACCTAGAAGCGATAATTTTAGCATATAGTTTACAATCCTGGTTAATCAAAGAAATGGGACGATAATTAGCAACAAGGGTAGGGTCTTTATCAGGTTTAGGAAGTACAACAATTAATGCTTCAGAAAAAGAACCTGAAATGGTACCTGATGAAGAAAAATGAGAAAAAATCTGGCACAAATAAGGTAAAAGATGATGTTGGAACTCTTTATAAAATTCGGCAGGGATACCATCAGGACCAGGGGATTTTTTCTTTGGAAGCGATTTAATGGCTGAGAGAATTTCATCATTAGTAATAGGTAAATCTAACTTAAATTTATCAGAGGAAGAAATGTGAGGTAAATCAGAATGTTGTAAAAAGGAATCAATTATAGATTCATCACAAAAATATGGTTCATTATATAAAGTGGAATAAAAATTTAAAAACTCTTGAACAATCTCATTATGGGAAAGTGCAATTTTACCTTGAGGACATTGAATGGAGGTAATCTGTGTTTTGTCTCGTTTAATACGTAAATAATTAGCCAGAAGTCTACCAGACCTATTGGTGTTAAAGCGGAATTTAGCATTAGATTTAGAGAGTTGAATCCCAGCTCTAGTACTAAGAATAGCATTAAATTCATACCTTAGCTTTTGTAACTTTAATTTATATTGAGGATCACTAGAAGTAATAAATAAACGCTCAAAATGAGCTATTTGTTTCTCTAAAGATTTAACATGAGAATTACATTTCTTATTTTCATGAGCCATAATAGAAATAGTAGTACCCCTGACATAGGCTTTAAATGCATCCCAACGAGTGGTAACGGAGGAGGAGCCTTCCAGATTGAATGTAAAATAATCCTGAATTGCTTGGAATAATTTGGGTTTATGAGTGTCATTAAGGACAATGTCAGTATTCATACGCCATCTCGACTGTTTAGTAAAAGAAGATGAAACATTTAAAACAAAAGAAATCATTGCGTGATCTGAAATGTCAATGGTACCAATGGTAGGGTTATTTGCAAATTGAATGAGGGAAGGGGAAAGGAAAAAATAGTCTATTCTGGAATGGGAATTATGAGGATTGGAGAAAAAGGAAAACTCTTTACCAGTTGGATAGTGCAATCTCCAAATATCCGCTAACTTGTGGTCTGAAGAAAAGTCTTAAAGGCATGAAAAGTCTTGGACGGTCTAAATCGAGATGTAGACAATCTATCCAATAAGGGATCCACAAAACATTGAAATCACCACCAAAAATCAATGGAGCATTTCCCAACTTTAAAACTTCAGACGTAACATTAGCCCAGAAAACTGGATCCTCAGCCGTATGGCCATAAACATTAAGCAAAAAGAAAATAGAGTCATGAATTTTAACTTTGGCTATAATATATCGACCTTCAGAATCTGAAATCTTATGTAAGACTTGACAATGCAATCTTTTGGCAAAGAAAATAGCGACCCCGTTCTTTTTACCTTTAGCAGGTGAAGAGACAATAGAGTCCACCCACTTTTTGTTCATATAACTTAAAACTTTATCATCAACATGTGTCTCTTGGACAAAACAAATGTCAGCCTTAGAGTTACCTAAATAGTCTAAAATTTTCAAACGTTTTACTGGATGTCTTAAACCTTTTACGTTAAGAGAAACAATTTTAATATTATGAACATTAGCCATTAGGATAGAAGAGAAAGTAGAGAAAGGAATGAGAACAAGAAGAAGGTAGAAAAGGACAGGTTAAAAGAGTAACTCTGAGCGAAAAATAGGGAGGGGAGAAACAAAAAAGAGATAGTAAGGCACAAACAAGCAACATAAATAAAGACAAGAAAACACACACCCGTTCCTCAAGCATGGCCAGTTACCGTTGGAGCCCATGAAGAAATTTATGCATAAACATGCCACAAGAATTCAGTGAAATGAAGTCAGGAATTAGGATCTTGTGTATCCATTGATGGAGGAGCCTGCTGTTCAAGGAAAAGACGAAGATCTTCTGGACGCTGAAAAGATTTAGAGACATTGTCTTTCCAGACTCGCATTGTAGAAGAATCAAATAGGCCATATTTGAAACCAAGGCTCCTCAGCTGTGGACGAAGAGATGAGAATTCTTTACGAATAGCCACAGTTTCTTTAGCAAAATCCTGATGGATGAAGATTTTGGTTCCATTCACCAACAATGATGGTATTTCCCGAACAGCTTTTCGAATAAGAACCAAATGATGATGACGCAGGACCTTAAATATCATCTGCCTTGGCTTTGAATGACGAGGATTACGATGTGACGGAACTCTATGAGCTTTATCAATCTCAAATTTTTCTGTGAACTTAATATTCAGGAGACCAGGCAGGAGAGATTCGAGATAAAGCCGAGAATTGGTCCCTTCAATTTCCTCAGGTAAGTTAAAGATGCGAGGATTATATTGCCTATTGCGATTTTCCAAGTCCAGCAGCTGATTATGCATTGGAATAATTCTGGACACTAAAGGTGTAAAAGCATCCAACTTATTCTTATTATCTTGAATTTTAATGGTATTATCCGACACCTTCATCGATATAGAAGCCACATCTTTACGAACATTTTTGACTTCTGAGGCAATGGTGTCAGTATTCAAACGTAAGGCTTTAATTTCCTCCAAAATTAGGGCCAAAGAAGGTTCTGAGGATTCAACCACCTTAGATTTGGTTGGAGGAGGGGAAACCTGCTGCTTCCTTTTATTAGTGGAAGAATTTTTTGAATCCATTTTGAGGAGAAAAAATATGCCTTAATATGTAAGACAAATAGAATAAGACAAAATAACCTCAAAATGTGAAGTAAAATGTTGTAAATAGGGGCAAATGCGTCAAAAAACACTGAAAAACCCCAGGTGCAGCAGCTAAACAGTACTGTAGGCAGAGCTAGGCCCAAGCCAGCCTCTTTCATAAATAACTCTCCGCCCCCAGGCTTACAATTCCGGCAGTACCTTGAGGAGTAGCAGGGAGCAGAAGCATGGAAGGTGAAGAAAAACACTTCAGTCGATGAAAGTCGTCAAAAAAGAACTCCACATGTAAGTAGAGGCATCAGGAGGCAAGCGCCGGTATTTTCGCTGGGTTTGTGACAGGAATTCGGCGTTAAATTAAGTTAAAAGCTCCGAGGAATCACGGAGCTCCGGTGGCGGCGGCCATCTTGGTTGACGTGCTCGCGCGTCTCCGAATTAGATATTTTCTACTATTGCAGCTTTGTCCCTGAATAGCAAGTGCATTTTGAGTCTACTCTAACCACATGCCAAATGACACAGCAGGTACAGAAGTGAGTCTTGATCCCAATGACCTAAAATTACACAACTCACTATGCTGATTAAAGACGCTTCACGTTGCTGAATGTGTCTATGCATTTTATGCTGTTAACCTGCAGCTTTTAACTCGTCCATTGTTTACATTTCATATTAATATCTTCACTTGTTTTCTTCTTTGTGGGGGCAATGGGCATCAACAATTATTGTGTTACCATTCATTAGACTAACACCAGGGCCGGACTGGCCGTAGCGGGCACCGGGCATTTCCCCGGTGGGCCGCCAGGGTGGGGGCTGGTTTTGGGCCCATGTGTGGCCGTTTTTGTTACGGGGGCAGCAATATAGGCCCCCGGTGACAAAATCACCAAAACCAGCTTAAGTAAACAGCTCGGCTGCATCCCGGCTTTCCCCCCAGCGGGGCCCGCCGAGCAGTTTGCCAGGGCTGGTTTCTGTTCCCAGTCCGGCCCTGACTAACACACTACTCACGGAAGAGTTGCACACTAGCACAACACCATTGGGTGCTTCCTATCACACGCTGAATGACATAAGAGCGTGCTAAGTCCTTAAAGAGGTTCTTGTGTACTGTTGGCATGAAACTTACCTCCGATCCCAAATTGTTAAGAAAGCCTTAAATGCCTTCATTCTCAAGAAAAGAGTTGACCACAAAATGTTATTTTCATATTTGTCACAGTTCCATATTCTCTCATCTTCTCCATTGTCATCAGTCAGGAAGTTTCAGAGACAGAAATAGTTATCATTGGGTCAATAATTCAACACAAATTAAGGGAATTACTATGTTGCGATGCATCTATTACTTGGAAATTCCTTCTTCAATGTGATTAAAACAAGAACTGACATAACAGGAAAAGGCTTAACTTCATCTCAGATTGGGAAACTTAGACAGCGTTTTATGGACCGGCCAGTAACTTGAAAGAGCTTTTCATAAGTGAAATGTTTTGTTTCTCTGGTAAACAAAGAAGTCCAAGTTTGACTTCTTTTGCCTAGTTTTGCGTTCTGCAGTCATGACCTTTATGTCCAATGCCCGGCGGTGGGGGACTTCCCGCCATCACCCTGAATATTTCCACCGCCAAATTAGGATGTCGGTGGGAATGGGAAAGGTACTGCGGCGGACGGAAAGACCGTCCTCTGTGGCCTGCAAGGCGGGCTTTTTTTCCGCCCGCCTTGTGGGACAAGGTACAATGTGGCTATGGCGGCGGTGCTGTGCAGGCACCGCCATGGGCATTAGGGTGCCTGTCTTTTTTGGCGGCGATGCTGCAGCAAAAAGACAGGCGGTGAATGCCTTTGGGGGCCCGTTGCGGGCCCCCAGGGGGGTTGGGGTGCTGCACGTGGGGGGTATCTACGGTACCCCCCTACATATACATGTACAAGGTGGCAGGCACTGCTCAGTGCATGTCACGTTGTACATACATATGCAAAACATGTATTTTTACATTGTGGTGGGCGCTGCCGCCTGCCACAATGTAAAAATACTGGATGCGCTCGCTAGTGTGGCGGGCGCATCGTAATTTGCATTGCGGGACCCCCGCACCTATGGTGGGCGGTCCCTTTTGACTATGCAATGGGCATAATCGGCCCCATAGTGTCCACAAATGTGGAAACTTCAGAGCATCCATCACAAATGTGGTGGTTATCCCATGTACCTTATTACAAGCGCCAAACTATATAATATACTTGTGATAAGGTTGGTGGCATATTCATCGTGTTTGTGACGGATTTTCCCATCTGTCAAACTCTATATCAGGTCGTTAGTACCTTCGGACTAGGATTGATTGAATGAGGTCACGAAATGCATATGTCTAGAAGTTTAACTAAAAACAGAGTGAGATGGCAGTATTAGGATTAGATAGACTCCCAAGCAAAACAAATGATAAAAAAACTGCCTGTTGAGTGATGTGATAAAATGAAGGTGGTGAAAAAGAATTCAGTTAGACCAGTAGAAGTTCTGGACAGAATGTGGTCAAATCTAGCACTAGGCATTGTGAGACTAGTAGATGGGTGTACATTTGAGGGAGCTCTTATAGTTTTGATAAATTATCACTCAAAGTGAGTGGTGGAGAGCACCATGATCTTCGTGGCAATTAAGGTTCTAGTAGAATTCTCAATAGAAGTGTTACTGGAAGAAGGACTCGGAGAGGTGCTTGTTACTGACAATAGGATTCCGTTCACTTCAGCAGAGATGGAATGTTTGAACAGAATAGTGACAGAGTACTCACAACTTGCAATGATGAGTGATATTTGATCAAAACCTGCTTTGCCAGAGACATTATGACCACAGTGTGCCATTCTGAATTTAGTAGCAAGAGTGTCACCATTTATCTCTGTAAAGGGCAGAGAATCAGAAATGATGCTAATGTCCATGTGGGTTTGTTGGAGTAAGGTAGTGGAGATGGTTTAAAGAAAGCTTATGGAATGGGAGGTTGCTGTAGGTGTTAAAAAGTTGCACTGAAAACCTGCAACGTTAAAGAGACCTTATACATTGAAATGGCAATTTGATCTTCTCTTTCATTTAAAAAAAATACTGAATTTCACTGAAAAAAACTAAAGTTAAAGTGATGTCATAGTTAGGTGTTGAATTGAGTTAAACAATAGTTTGAAAACCCAAAAACACTGACATTCACCTGTTATAGTTCAGTAAACTGACTACATAGTGTGCCTCACCATGCTCTGCCTTATGCCCTCGCATATTCCATCAGTCATGATTTCTTAAATTACATTGTTGATGACATCACTGTTGCCACCTCAAATGACCTCCTTTAAATGAACAGTAACTGGCGTATTTCAGTGTCATTTTGTTTTTTTAAATGTTAGTTTTTAACATATTTCAACACCGAACTGTAACGTCACTCTAACCAATGTGTTTTTCCAGTGAATGTTACATTACAATGGGTAGCATGTTTGGAGCATCAGTGTTGGGATCACAGAGTGGAGCCTTTCTGTTCAAGGATTCTGTACAGGGTGTTTTAATGCCAGTAGGACCCTCCTTTTTGTACTGTTTAGGTCAGTGCTTAATGTGAGCTGGTCGTTTCCGGTGCTCTGACTCTGGCTCTTGAGTGTTGGTGATCGAGGCCCTCCTCCACCCGCAGGTTTCCCTGCGCCTCATCCCTGGTGGTCCAGCGGACCTCTGTCTCCTTTCTTTCTTTCTGCTCCTTCACTCGTTTTTCTCCCCTTTCTATCTTTCACCTTTATGCACCTCTGCTCTTTTGTGCCTTATTTCTGCCCATTCTCCCTTTCTCTCCCTCTGCTCCTTCACTCGTTTTCACTCGTTTTCACTCGTTTTTTCCCCTTTCTATCTTTCACCTTTCTGCACCTCTGCTCTTTTGTGCCTTATTTCTGCCCATTTTCCCTTTCTCTCCCTCTGCTCCTCCACTCGTTTTCACTCGTTTTTTTACCCTTTCTATCTTTCACCTTTCTGCTCTTTTCTGCATCTCTGCTCTTTTGTGCCTTATTTCTGCTTATTTTCCCTTTTTTCTTTATCCCTTCTTTCCTCCCTTTACCTTTCCCCGCCACTGCTGCCCCACGGCCCCTCCCCCCCAGCACGACCGGCCCAATCCAGCTCCCCTCCCCGCTCCCGCCTCCCAGCTGTCCAGCCCTCCCCGACCCCTACTTAATGGCGGCCGCGGGCTGCGGGCGTGCCGCTGGTCCACCGAAGGCGCGTCAAAGGCAAGCACGTCTGCGCCCGTCTGCGACCTGTCCGCGACCAGCACCAGGAACCCTGGACCTCCGCCCCGCCAACGCTACGACCCAGCAGCACTCCACGCACTCAACCCAGGCTGCAACAACAACTGCAAGCTAGCATCACCAGCCGACACCCATGGACCCTTCAGCTGTCACCGCTGCCGGCACACCTGCAGCACCGCCAAGAACACGGATCCAGCACAACCCGCCCACAAGAACACAACCGAACCGAAGACCCTGCAATGCATCCTCCTCAACGTCCGATCCCTCCACAAACACGCCACAGAAATCTGGGACCTCCTCGACAGCACAACCCCAGACGTAGCATTCTTCACCCAAACCTGGACCAACACCACCTCGGGACCGGACATCGCCATCGCCATCCCCCAAGGATACAAGATCTCCAGGAAGGACCGCCCCATCCACCCAGGAGGAGGAATCGCCATCGTCCACAAATCCAGCCTCCGCCTGAGCACACTCCCTGACGAGTTCACAGAACTGATGGAACACCTTCACTTCAAGATACTGGCCAGCCCCACCGCCGCCCTCCGAGGAACCCTCATCTACCGGCCCCCTGGACCCCACGGACCCTTCGCCAACTCCAACACGGACATTATCTCCCCGCAGGCCATCGCATCCACCAACTACACCCTGCTGGGAGACCTCAACTTCCACCTCGACAATCAACTGGACCCTAACACCACATCCCTCCTGGACAACCTCCACAACATTGGACTCCGCCAGATCGTGACCGAGCCCACGCACTCAGCAGGACACACCCTCGACCCCCTCTTCACTACAGGAAACTCCATCACCTTCAGCCACACCACCGAACTCCCATGGACCGACCATCGTTGCGTCCACTTCACCTTCAGAACACCCACCATCCACAGACACCAGCACCTGCTTCCACAAAGAAACTGGACCAAAATCACTGATGACCAGCTCACCTCCTCACTCAACAACTCCACCCCAACCATCGCGGAAAACGACGACCCCCAACACTGCAGCCCGAACCCTGCATAGATGGATCTCGGAAAGCACCAACACCATAGCCCCCCTCAAGAAAAACAACAATACCCGTGCCAAGAAAGCCAGGTGGTTTACCACCGAACTTCGAGAGTCCAGGTTCACATGCCGCCGCCTCAAAAAGGCCTGGAGAAACACCAAATCCACAGAAGCCCACAACAACTTCAGAGCCGCCACCAACGCCCACCATCAACTCATCAGAGAAACGAGGAAAAAAGTGATTGAAGACAGAATCTCCACCCACGCACACAACAGCAAGGAACTCTTCAGCATCATCAAGGAGTTCGCCCAACCCACCAGCGAGTCTACCGACATCCCTCCCTCACAAGACCTCTGCGACAAACTCAGCATCTTTTTCCACCACAAAATCAGGAGCATCTACGACAACTTCGACGAAGACAACCAACACACTGAACCCTCACCAACCACCCCCGACACCCGGAAACCAGCGATTGAAGACTGGACAGCCCTCAACACCGAAGACACACTGAAGACAATGAAGTCAATCCACTCAGGGGCCCCCACGGACCCCTGTCCCCACCACATCTTCAACAGAGCCGCCAACACCATCGCACCCATGCTCCGCCAAACCATCAACCGCTCCCTGGCGACCGCCTCGTTCCCCGACGACTGGAAACACGCCGAGGTCAACCCCCTCCTAAAGAAACCCTCAGCGGACCCCACCAACCTCAAAAACTACAGACCCATCTCCCTGCTCCCGTTCCCAGCGAAAGTCATCGAGAAAGCCATCAACAGCCAACTCGCCACATTCATTGAAGAACACAACATCCTCGACTCCTCCCAATCCGGCTTCAGAAAAAACCACAGTACGGAAACCGCCCTCCTCGCCGCAACAGACGACATCCGCACCTTACTGGACAAAGGAGAAACAGTAGCCCTCATCCTCCTCGACCTATCAGCGGCGTTCGACACAGTCTCCCACCGCACCCTAATACGCAGACTCTACGATGCAGGAATCCAGGACAAGGCCCTCGACTGGATCTGCTCCTTCCTCTCCGGCAGGACGCAGCGGGTCAGACTCCCCCCTTTCCTCTCGGACCCCACACCTATCACCTGCGGAGTCCCCCAGGGCTCCTCCCTCAGCCCGACGCTCTTCAACGTCTACATGGCTCCACTTGCCCCCATCGTCAGAACCTACGGACTCAACATCGTGTCATATGCAGACGACACCCAGCTCATCCTCTCCCTATCCAACGAGCCCAACACCGCGAGACGCAACTTTCGAGAAGGCATGGAAGCCGTCGCCAAATGGATGAAAAACAGCTGCCTACAACTAAACACCAACAAAACAGAAGTACTCATCATATGCCCAAACCCCGACGCCTGGAGCGACACCTGGTGGCTCACCGCCCTCGGAAACCCGCCAACCCCCACAGACCACGCACGCAACCTGGGAATCATCCTGGACTCCGAGCTCAAAATGGACCGCCAGATCAACTCTGTCTCATCTTCCTGCTTCCACACCCTCCGCCTCCTTCGTAAGACCTTCAAATGGATCCCCCTCGAACACCGAAAGACAGTCACTCACGCCCTGGTCACCAGCAGACTCGACTACGGCAACGCACTCTACGCCGGAATAAACAAAAACCTCATCCGCAAGCTACATTACATCCAGAACGCCGCCGCAAGACTGGTCCTCAACCTGCCAAAACACTGAAACATCTCCCAGCACCTGCGCACACTCCACTGGCTCCCCGTCGAGGCGAGAATCACCTTTAAGATGCTCACCCACGCACACAAGGCCCTCCACGGCACCGGACCAGCATACCTGAACAGCCGACTGAAATTCCACGCACCCCAAAGGACCCTACGATCAGCCCAGCTTTTCTACGCCGTGGTCCCCCGCACCAGAAAGACCAGATCGGGAGGCCGCTCCTTCTCCTTCCTCGCGGCCAAAGCATGGAACGTCCTTCCGCTCCACCTCAGACAGACAACATCGCTCCCCATCTTCGCAAGAACCCTCAAAACCTGGCTCTTCGACAGACCCCCTCCTTGATGGAATGGAACCTGCACCCCCCCCCCCCTAGCGCCTTGAGACCCTTACGGGTGAGTAGTCGCGCTTTAACAAAGTCCTGATTGATTGATTGATTGCTCTGCACCGGCACTTAATTGTCAACACCCGCACTTATAACAGTCTAACGCATGGTAGCGCTGTTTGTTTGAGATGAGCACAACAACTGTTGTTTATGCATTCAATATACATTAAGAATGACTAATATCTGCGGCTTAATACATTCTGTTAGCTTTAGGGGCATGGACCAGTCTGAATGTTCACACTTGTAGGAGTATGAGGGTTAGAAGTTGTGTTGGGAATGTCATTGGCAAAGGAAAGGGGCTATAGGTGGTGCAAGCAGCAATGGCCTCCTGATGCTGGTGCTTGCATTTATTGTGTCACAAATTAAGCACTGGCTAAGGTGTTAAGGCTGTTTTTCTGATGTTCTTCATTAAATAAATAGATTTAAACATTCATCAGTCTCTTCATTTCTTCTTCAACCATTAGCGTGGGTGATTTTAACATTTGGGCCGAACTGCCCGATATACTAGTGGCAAAAAATCACCTTTAGATCTTGGAAGGCCTTGATTTTATTCAAACGGTTCTGTGCCCGATGCCCATACATACACAATTTCTCAGACCTGATTCATAGCTCCAGAATGTGTTCAGTAATCCAGGGATCCCAACAGGTTGGTCTGATTCTTAGATGATTTAATTCCTCCTTAAAGCTGCTCTCCCTTCTCAAGGCACTGTGTCAGGGTATTATACACTACCCTAATCTGTCCACGGTAACTTCTTAGTGTGACATGACTTCGGAGCTACATATTGCAGCCCTGTACTTGCAGAATCAAATGTAAATTTGGCAAAAAACAGGAGAGTCTACTGTGAGAGGTTCCAATGCAGGAGATGTTGTATAACTAGGTGCACAGTTTAACTGGTTAGACATAATGTGTCAGTTGAATTTGAGCTTTAGCTTGGTTTGCAGTATATTTTTAGTTTCTCTCACATGGGTTTCCTCTTGGGATTTTTTGCGTAGTGAGAAAAGTAACCCTTACACATTGGTTTTTATTTGTTGATGGTTGTCCTTTTTCAAGCGTGTTTTTGCTAAGTAGCCCAAATCTTCTCAAACTTGCTTTTAGAGTTCTCCAGGGTGCAGTACCCTGATATGCTCAATCGAGAGAAGCTTGCTATTGCCACAGATCTTCCCGAAGCAACGATCCGAGTGAGTATTTTTTATTTAGTTTTGCTAAACTTCTATACTACCAAGTTCTCAATGTACCAAGCACAAAAGTCTGCACTTACATGACCATGTCACAAGTTCTAGGCAGGCAAGTGTAAATATCTCAGTATTTTTTCGGTTGACACTGGATGCTATGTTATAGGGCTTTTTTGTCAAGCGCTAACAGGAGAATCTCTGTTGTTCCCATATGACCAACAGAAACATTAAATAGGTTAGGTTACTGGAGTCATAAGAAAATAGGTGAGATGGGACTTAGAATTCTCTTGAAACCTACAGCAGACTTTGTAAAAATAAATCAGTCACATATCGTACCATCCCTAACCTCATTCTACTACTGTGATCTCCCTAAAATCCTTTCTTGTCTCCTCCCCCCTCTATCCCTCCTTGACTCACACCCTCATTCTACTACTGTGATCTCCCATATAACCCTTTCAAGACTCTTCCCTGCCATATACCTCCTTGACTCACCCAAACTTCTTTTTACTACTATTATCTCTAAAATAGCACTTCTTAGACTTTTCCCTCTAGTATCCCTCCTCTGACTCCTATAAAATCTCCTTTTACTGTGATGATCTCCCTAATAACCTTTTCTAGACTCTGCCCTCCTCTATTCATTCTTTTTTTTAAAACATATTTTATTGATTTTGTTTTTTACCATCTGGGCTGCAGCTCTGCATATACATATTGAAACAATGGGTAATCCAAGAGTACCAGATGTATACATAATTAGTAACTGTAATGTATATAACAACAAAAGCTTTGCCAGACAATCCCATTACCCGTATAATTTAGTGAGTATGTTTGAGTACTTGTGCCACCAGTGATATGCTATTGAGCTAGGCGTGTTGTGGTCCCGGGCGTACGTGGAAACTCATACATCAGGGGATCCGGAAGGGAAGGGGGGGAGATCTATACCCTGGTATGTTGCCCATTGGGACCATATTTTTCTGTGCTTCATGGGACAACCTCTCACTTGAAAGACCACAATCTCTGCTCCAATGCATTTATTTAGCTCTGTTCGCCATTTCCCTGCCATCGGGGGGGGGGAGGGGGGAGAGTTCCCTTCCATAACTGAGCGATATCATGCTTAGCAATAGTGAGGGCCAGGAATAGCAGGTGTTGTCTATACTGATTTCCCCTATCCCATCAGTGCTCTGTAATAAAAATAGTTTGGGGTTGTATGGGAGCTCCCAGGATAGAACCCCACCCAGACAGGCCGAGACCTTGGCCAGAAGGGCTGTATTGCAGTAGAATCCCAGACTGTGTGCATAAACGTTCCCTCATTCCTATCGCAGCTCAGACAATGGGGATATTGAATAACCCCCATCTTCCAGAGGTGGAGTCAGGTATAGTAAACTCGGTGTATTTATTTAAATTGGATGAGGCGGTATTGAGAGGACACAGCTGCGCCCCAAGGACAAGCCACGGCCTCAGCCCAGTCATCTTCAGTTAAGTCCAGAATATCTGCCTCCTACACCCCTCTGGTCTTATGTAGGGTCGTTCTAGCATGAGTCTGGTATATCTGTCAGATTTTATGAGATTCTGGCTCCCCCATGAGGAGGCAGCCCTCCATGGGGTGAAACTCTGGAAGGGTGTCTAGGGTGAACATTTTGGGAGTTAGAGCGTGGCGTAGTTGAAAATACTTATAGAATTGTTTTTTATGTAATTGGAATTCCGCCTGTAACTGCTGGAAGGACTTCAGTGTGGTGCCCTTCATTACATTACCAAGGATGGAAATACCTATCGGGTCCCATTTGCGTAATCCTGTTAAAGCCGCTACCTGGCACAGGTGGGTGCCGTGCCATAGGGGAGTCACCTGAGTCAAGCGCCCACGCCATCCCATCTGCCCGACAGTATACCTCCAGAGCCGAATCTCTGTTCTGCTGGCATGTCGAAGGAAGTCAAGATTCTGATTACTGTATAGTAACCAAAGAAGGGGGATCCTCCATGGCCACTCGTTCCAGAGCAAACGCTGAATCCTCTGGTGTACTGTACCACCATTCATTAATGATTATAAGGTGCGAGACTGCTTAATAGCAGTAAACGTCCGCTGCTGCAATGCATCCACAATACGTAGATTGTGCACAAGTTTGTAGCGCCACCCGAACTGCCCCTCCGTTCCATAGGAACCTATTATGGATAGCACTGATTTGCGCAAACCATGATCGTGATATATGGTATGGAAAATTCTGTAACCGATATAATATTCTAAGGAGGGAGACCATCTTAAAGATTGCTGAGCACCCATATAGCGAGAGGGAAGGGATGACCATATAGGTGTCTCATCACGGAGGCCAGCCAAAAGTAGGTTTATGTTATGCGTCCATGAGGTCTTTGAGCATGGAGACATGAAAATTCCAAGGTATTTAAAGCTCCCTGTCTCGTGTGTCAACTGGGCCTCCCATGTAATTCTCCCCTGGTTATCGCAAACCGGGAACAATTTGGATTTGGAGGGGTTGGTGTGGAGCCCAGAGGTTTGCCCGAATACCTGGAGGATCGGTAGGATCCGTGTCCCCGAAATCCATGGGTCCGTCATAAAGAAAAGAGCATCGTCCACATATAGTACGATCCGATCAGGTTGCGACCGAGGCCACTCGAATCCCCGGACCACAGGATCTCGTACCCAAACTGCCAAGGGTCCGATTGCTAGGGCAAATAAAAGAGGAGACAGGGGGTAGCCCTATCTCATGCCACGACAGACAGGAAAGAGGGCAGAACGATGCCCCGCAATGCGCACTGGGTATATGCTAGATAACACAGGCCAAGATTGACTGCCTCGAGAAGTTGGAAGAGATACTCCCAACTAAGTGAGTCAAATGCCTTGTCTACATCGGCAAGTAGTATGGCTGCAGGGCGTCCAAGCTCTGGGGCCAAAACCATAGCGTTGTGGACCCGGCAAATATTGTGGCGGGTAGCCCGGTATGGCATAAAGCCAGATTGATCTAAATGGACCAGGTCTTGTATACAGGCTCATAGACGATCAGCTAAATCCTTACCCAGAAGCTTGGGTTCAAAATTAATCCGAGAGATGGGGCGATATGAGGAGGGGTCTTCTGGTGGGTGTCCCAGTTTTAAGAAGAGGACAATCTCTGCTTGCCGCCAATCCTGAGGCCTCTATCCCTCGTTTTGACTCATCCAAAACCTCATCCGGCTAATATGATCTTCCAAATACCACTATCTAGACTCTTCCCTCCTCTGTCCCTCCTTTATCCTATTCAATCAAACTAACACACTTTCATGTCCACAACTCAAATTAACAACTTCTTTTTCCCTATTCTAGTCCACCATTAATTCTTTGGGTTCCAGAGTAGCATGCTACTCGCCGAAGAGCGCTTTAACGCCTTGTCAATGGTAGCAAAAGCTATATTAATGCAATTACTCAGTGTGAAAAATAACTGGGACTGATTCTGTCCATGGCAGTTTATGGGAATTCCCCACACTGCTCAAAAAAAGGGTTTGCAATATCAGTTTTGAGACTATATTTGATAAACAGTCACAGTTCTTGCACACAGGTCTGAAAGGAGGTCTATGAAATGTCCAACTATTTCAGTGACTATTACTATATCCAGGAGATCTACTTGGCCATTGCAAGAAATCATGCATGTACCAGTGAGAACATTGGGTAACCGGTAAATATATCTGTGCTCCACTAGAAGCGACAAATGGCTGATAAACTATATACCCATCACTGTTCCTGTTAATAGCCCGTTAATATTTAAGATCCAGAAAATAACATGCCATTACAATTGATGCTTTAACATGTTATGCTGGTGCCATCATGTGCCAGTAAAGAACTACATATACAGGAGAGTACACAACTTTCCCATGAAGCTTACATTTGGAGTATATGGTCTTGATTAAATATTCCAATTTGCTGCTTATAATAGGATGCTCAAAGTGTTAGCACCCAAGAGGGTTGTTCAAATCTGCCACAGTTGTTTCTCAATGTGCCAGTCTGCCCGGACTGATCGTTGGTTCTTAAGTATGCTAGGGCTGCTGTTGGTGCCAGGGGTTTGCTCACTGTGCTTGTGGGGGAAAAGGGTGGTCATCACTGCTGAGGGTGTCAGGAGTCTTGCTTGCTGCTCGTGGTGCTTAGGTAGGTGCTGCTTAGTTATTAGCTTCAGGTTACTGACTTATAGACTGAGACCCCAGATTGTAGAATTGCAACGGTTGCCATGATGCCCAAGTATGTAAACTACACACTCATGTGCCAGTATCCTTATTGTGTGCAGTATTTAAAACACATATTGCTACACTAATTTGAATTTCACATTGACTATGTATGTAAACAACCCTAGTGTCATCCCTTTTTCCACCTATAGTCATATTATTTAAATCTCAATTGCCTAACACAAATATCTCCACTGATGGGGCCATACCAGTTTCCAAGTCAAAACTGTAGGTATATCTCCATTGGCAAATGTTTTGTTACCCTGCTTATCCTCTTCTTTGTTCTCCATTTTCTCTTCCTCCACCTCAGGTTCGCCTGTGTCTTGCATGGTGTGGCATGGAAATGAGGGGAAAGAGTTACTGCTAGCAGCTGTGGATGGTTAATAAGCAGGACCACAGCCAAGATTCTATAATTTAGTACATATTAAGGCCCTTATTTAGAATTTGACAGAGTGGAACCTCTGCCAAAAAATGTCCTGTTTAACGTATTTAGAGTACCATCACAATAAATGCACTAATTGAGCCCAATTCACAAACTGCATTTTGTAGTACATAAAAGTAGCACTACAGTAGTACTGCTCACATACTACAAAATGCTATTTACTAACCACTTGTGGAGATGTCTGCATATTTTTCTGTGAGTAGATCTCTGCCACATGTGTGGAGATCTCTGCAGACACAGGCGAACATTTTGGTAGCGTAGAAAGGTGGAGTAATATAATATACGGTGATGCTGGTTAGAATTTACCATGCAATACTCTTACAATGCCCCAGTGAGGGTCCTTGGATTCACAATAATAAATCCTAAGTTCAGTCCTGGTAGAGTGTCAAAGAGCAGGCAGGCTTTACTAGAGGAGCATGTGCTAAGTATTTCAGAGTACCTACATTGACGAAATATAATTGATACGACTCGAGAGAAATCCAAATCCATTTCATAAAAATAAAGGTGATTTTTATATAAATTTAGACACCAAAATAAAGTCCATCAGCTAAGTGTAATCAGAGTTATGGATTTTAGAAGCAAAATTAGATCAGTGCAAAACAGTTCTGCAAAACGTTTTCATTGCAGCCAATGGGAGAAAAAGCACTAGTGATAATCCGTCCCTTTGAGGTTGAGTTCCGTGGAACCCAAGGAGGGGAATGGCGATGTGGGTCCCAAGACCAAGCCACGACAGTCATTTGAATTTTACCTGGCTCGAGAAGCCTGGGTAGGTACAGAGTTGTCCTGGCTGAGTGGTACTGAAGCGGGAGCTGGGGGTAGCTGATTTTACAGCTTACACAGTGTTGGTGGGGAACGGGTGCAAAAAGTCAACAATGAAGCCACTGCTGATGTCAAATAAAGGTTTTGCTAGATTCTCTTGAAGTGCAGCGTCGAGTAAAGGTGGTGGCAGCCACACTGGTGACCAATAAGCCTTGGCAGCAGCAAGGTCAGAAAAAATGTATTTTGAGGTCCATGGGAAAACAGTAGCCACTTGAAACTTACTGCAGGTTAGAACTATGTTTCCTACAATGCACTGGACAATCTACTTCTGGGTGATCCCTCAGAGGGCCCGGTGGCTTGCGATTCTTTGATTCCAGTACAATATTTTTACTAGTCCAAGGGAGTCTGGAGTTGCCTTTAGATCTCAAAGGGGTTCCACTGTCTGGGGGATCCAGGCTTTTATCCAGGACGAGGTGCAGTCGTGCCTTTCCATGAAGGTTACCACAGGTGCAAAGTAGCACGCCTTTGGTTTGTGCAGCTCCTGTTGTTTAAAACTTGGGTCTCTTCTTTAGTCCTTTGTTGAAAGTCATATCAGAGCTGCGGTTCTGGGATTAGGGATAGCCCTTAAACCCTAGATGTAGGGGTGCCAGGGGTGTGGGTGCAAGTGTCTAATGCTAATCCATCTATGAGGTGACCACATCAGGGTGTGTGTGTCAGCTTTTCTACCCACTTTTTAAACTGCCAGAAACCTTTCCCAGCTGTACAGACCAGGTAGCCCACCCCAGAGAAGTGGCAAGCATTCTGTGAGTGTACACGTCCTGAGTACCTAATTTTCCCGCCTGCCTGCGTGAAAGTGTGCCTGGGGGCATTTATACTGTCCCTGATTATTCTATTTATTTAGACTACACCATGCTCTATCGTACTGAACAAAATGTATCTTGCATGATGTTTTGCCACTTAATTTCTTCCAATTCACTAAAAAACACAATTGATTTGTAGCTGCATACAAAGTAGAATATTAATGTAGCCATTGCATTTATCAAACTTGTCAATGTTTGCAATAACCTCTCCCCCCTCCAATCTTACATTAAACTTTTCGATTTCGTTTTACATCTATGAAGCAATAGTTTAGTGAGCTGTAGTGATGTAGATGGAATGGAAAAACATGAAAACTAATTACAATTGAGTATCACTAGTTTACATGGCCGGTTGATTTGGGATTACATAAAAGCCCTATACTTTAATTTGGTTAGTAGATGTGGTCATTTCTGGTTTCGCTTTCATAACTTTCAAGGTCATCTTATGTCATTTGATTCTTTCGCTCTTTCCCAGGTCTGGTTTTCTAACAGAAGAGCCAAGTTGAGGCGTGGAAAAAACCTCAAAATGGAGGTGAACCAGACAGGTAGGTGCTTAATGACTTCTGCGCAGCTTAGGGATTCATTTTCTGCTCAATGCCCAGAAGAAAATACAGATGCCCAGGTCAAATGGAGGAGCCCTTGTCCCCTGGTGATCAGTCCTGGGTAGCTTGAAGTACTATTGGACAGCAGTCTTTGCCAATCCAGGGTGTTTCTAACCTCTAGCTTGGGTCAATCAGTGGTGCCTTCTGTGGTGGCCGGCACCGATCAGGGGTGGTGGGGCAGGGGCAGACGCTAGGGGGGGGGGGGGGGGGGGGGGTGTAAAAAAAAAATACCTTAAAGCCACCAATGCAGCATTGTGATCAGCATTGTGATTGGTAGGCACCCAGGCTCCCCTGACCAAACACAATGCTGCATGCAGCGCTGAGATTGGTCTGAGAGCCATGGTTCATCGCTCAGATGGGGACTGGGGACCTGGGCATGTTCCGCACGCAGGCTGTAATGCAGCCTGCATGAAGAACATGCAAGGTGCGCATGAATGTTTGGCCGGCCCTAGAGGGCCAGCCAACCAGTCATTGTGCAATTGGAGAGGGCAAACCACTCATCCTCTGCCCAGTTTTGAGAGCAAAGCAACCCTGCCTTCAAAGCAGCACAGAAACTTAAATGATAATAACTTTGAGTTATTATCATTGTATATTTCCTTTTTTACACTGCTTAAAAGCAATGGGGCGACGCTCCTCCGCCTTATCGGAGGAGCCGTCACTGGTGTCCTTGTACCCAAGCCCATAGTTTGCCTCTTTCTACACGAGATCTTAATCTTTTATTGCAGCATCCTGACCCCTTCTGACCTGTCTATGCACAATATTATCATAATCCTTATCCACCAGTTCTAACCTTTATTTAAACCCGAAGCCTTCGATTATCAAACCGTCTACCTGTGATACAACAAACAGTCCATTCGGCATGTAATGACTAACAACCCTTGTGCTTGCAAGAAAATGAACCATTTCCACCTTGTATTAAATCTCTCTCCTGCCACTATCTGCTCTCCCACTTTCTCTACCCCTTAACTACCTGTTACAGAACTGCATGAATTTCTACTGCTATTTCTTTTCCTCCCGTAACATCACATTATGTACTGCATCCTAATCCTCTACTCTCTTCAAACTACTTTTTTCCTACTCTCACAAAACTAGTTACTCATCCATTCTGCATCTCCTACTTTTTATTAAAGTACTCTTATTTGCATTTACAATGTATTTCACAGTAAGGTACCTCTAACAGACTTCCAACCCACATCCCGCTACCTTGTGCCATTTGCATTCCAACGCTTGTAGCCCACCTCTCATGTTGTAGCAAGGGGGTAGGCACTCTCGGGTAGGAATAGGGGACCTTGCAGTCACACTTTTTTGCTAATAGCCCCAGTGATCTGTTGTGGGTGGGAGGGATTGAATGAGCAAACAATGTAACAAAGACCTATAACAACCATTGACCCCATTACCTGATCGTATCAGAGTGCTATGTCCTTAAAGGCCCCTTGCGGGTCATCACTCCTGTTGTGTTTGCCCGCTGCACCTCAAGGCATATTCTTGGCCTGATCCCCTACTGCACTTGTGTTATTGAGCAGTCCCTCCGAGGCTCTGATTGACTTCTAGCCCCTTCATTCTCGCCTCCTCCTGTCACAAAGCCCCTCAAGAAATCAAGTAAGCTACCTGAATAAGGGGCCCGGCGGCATATCTGCAGCGCTCAAGGTTGTCTGTTCTCCAGACGAACCTCCAATTTAATGACGTAAGCATCCCATATGGTGACATCTTGAATTGAACCGGATCGCCAGCATGCTGACTGTATGGCTGTTCTGCTATGGCCTTTTTCTGTAGATCCTGAGACAGAGTGTAGTCTTGAGAGGTTCTGGGGCTTTCCACGCCGTCACTATATGGTGTTTGTAGAGGGACAGTGCTAAATCTATCATTCAGCACTGTCGTTTGTACTTATTATAACTAGGCATCCATCCCAGTAGTAGGAATTATGAGTTGGGGGTTAGTTCCCTTCCCACTAAGTCCAACACCTGGGTCAGTACATTAGTCCAGGCCCATTGTATATTCGGGCAATCCCACACCATATCATAGAAATACAACTCTGGCATGCAACATGGAGAGCGCACAGCTAATGTGCCCGTGAACATGCGGCTGATGTGGTAAAGCGAGAGGTAAGATCGATGCAAGCAGTTGAACTGCAGGAGCTTGATTCTTGAGCTTCATGATATTTGCTCAGTGATCTTCGATTCTGTCCTCTGGCTTGCCGGTTTGTATGCACTCTGACCACAGAGTTGCTACTACGTCGCACAGTACCACCAGCTGTTCTTGCAGAGCAGCATACACAACTGCCACAGCTCTGCATCCACCCCTGTGTGTCAAGAGACAGTGAAGTGTTGCACTCAGTGGGGGTTCACCTCGTACCCACGTAGCAAGCAGCGCATGGGCCAATAGGCATCCTGCTTCTTCTACTTAACCGGTCTAAACTGGTCTAATCCCACCATCAAACACCTCCACTAATGCACATAGTGGCTCATCTTAAGGGAATGCACCTAAAAACTATTAGCTTTCACCACTTGTGAAAGCACTACCTAACACTAATTCCTGGATTCCTGGAGGAGCATGTACCGGTGTGGAGATTTTTTAATCTTACACACCTAGTATAATCATCATATAACCCCCGCCATTGGTAGTATGGTCCTTTGTTAATCGACAAGGAGAGGGGAAAAGGAGTTGTCATTTACATTAAATACAAATACAATCAAGACCAATTGCGACGTCACAGGAAACAACAAAGAGAATTGAAGTTTTTTTGAATTTTTTAACAAATTAATTTAAAGCAAATCATTAATTCAACAAGTATTTAAATTGCAGTCATCATTATTACAGATTCAAATAATCTCGAAGTCGATATTTCAAAATACAGTAAAATAGCACATTGGTAAGAATTACAAATACTCTGCAAAATATGCAGCATGTATGTTCCATGAAGGAAAATACCTCATTACAATTAAAGAAGTTTTAGGTGAGAATGTCAGTTAACTCAAGCAAAATAAGGTAAGGAGTCAGCTTCAGAAAACCAAATGAAAGTTTCTGATGAGCTCATAGGACTGCGTAGGCCGAAGCCTTAGCACTCGGCCAATGGAGATTAGCAGAGGCTGGAAGTGTCTTCTCAGCTTGAAGTCAGCAAGCATCTCTAAGATCTGCTCTCTGGGATGTGCCCTAGTCTAAGGAACACATGCTAGTATAATTCAACGAAACACCTCTTGTAACATTTCACTTTGTTCTCACTCCCATGAACCAATCAGTTTTCACCAAACTCTGGGAGCAGGTAAACACCCTAGTTTCACACGTGTTGGCTATGTCCTTGATGTGTTACTCTGAACAGAATATTATGGTTCAGACAGCTCTTTCCAGGAATCACACTTCCTGGCATTTACCTGTCCTCCCTTTGAGAATCTCACTGTCAGTTGTCTGATAAATAACAAATGCCTATTCACTAATTAACAGAATTCTTCTGGAAAAATACAGCATCTGAAGTGGAAAGAAAAGAAAAACATATTGTGCAAAGCAACTGCATAAAGGCTTTTAACCTTACCTGTAAAGATGACATTTCAAAATGCCTCACTATGTAAGATCACTTAACTCATTACAATATGTTATCTTGGGAATTTGCTTAAAATGGCTAAGTGTGAGCACCTACTACAACTTGTGTGTCATATGTGCGTATGTGCACATGTAATTTAATGTTATTAACTACTTTACTAATAAATGAGCTTAGTAATTTTGCTCAACCACATGCTACTTGCCAAATAATAACACTTCAAAATGCCTCGTCAGTGGTACACTTTCAATACATTTACAATAGAATAATCGGTCACATTCATTCATTGTGCAAAGACATGAGATAAGTCAGAGATTCAAAGTTTGTTAAGAACCTGCACCTTAGGAAAGTTATGACGGATCACATGATGTGAACTTCTACACACAGGCATAACTGTGCTGCCCATATTGGTGCACAGCTTATAAAATGGTCACCCCTATGTGTTCAGTGCACCACCAACCTCCTCATTAGTTAAAGTGGGTGGAAATCAGGTCAAAGAACACAGACCCTCCTTTTAGAGGCCTTTTGATCATCAATTTAGTCATTAAGAAGAGACCAGGGTCTGCATATACCTCCCTTCCACTCAGCAGTGGTGTCGTATCCAAAGTATTAGGGTAGAAAAGTGATGGCACATGTCTTTTGATACGCCCCCCCCCCCACCCCTCGAAGACATCATAGAAGGAAGCATCATGGGACAATGATGAAAGATTGCATATTTAAAACGAAATCTGTATTGAAACTTCTAGGTTGCATTCCAGATAGGTGACTGACTCTGCCCTAGCCTTGCTGTCCCTTCAAAAGTAGTACCCATTATGCAGGCCTCGCAATTTCCATTGTGCATCTAGAGATACTTGTGAACTTCTAAACAGAATCCTATCGCTGTTGCTTCTTCTTTATAGTCACAAATTGAAAGAATGGTTGTCTCATTCTTGTAGATATAGTTTTAGGCTTTCACACATATATCCTTTAACGTGTTTTCTGCTCTTCCCTCGTGTTCTGCATCCTGCTCATCTGGCTCCAGGTTCCAAGGGTGACTGGATCCTCGCACCCTACGTGTCAGCTGCCCGCGGCTTCCCTGCAGGTCATCCCACCACACTGACAGCATCCGGCTCCCTGAAGGTAGGTGACTTATCATGTCAGTGCCAGGAGGGAACTGTTAAATGAATGGGAAGCTTTCTCAATGAGTATTGAGCAGGGTACTCAAAGAGGCTCCTCCACCTTAGGGTATTCTGAAGCGCGCAGAGAACAGATCTCGCTTCTTCGCGTGGGAGGAAGGGGCGCCACGTGCACACAGTGAATAAAGTACAAGGGAAGTGCACCAGGTCCTGACCAGACCACACAAGGAAGAGGGAGTGCGAGTTTGGCTAGCTCATGCGACAAAGGCTACTGAAGATTGGGAAACAAATGAAAGATATCTGCCAGATATCTGCCAGCGATCGCTGGTGCTGCATCTGTTCAACCAATGAATGGACCCAAAGTAACTGCAACATTGTCCCCGGCTGTATAGAGTGTCACAGCCACTGTTGAGAATGGCGCTGGGGAGAGGGGGTCAAACAAGTATAGAAGACATGGACTTCTCATGCATCAGGGATCAACGAGGGGCGTCCGAGGCAAAGCCAAGACAGCATCATTACTTAAACCTAAGGGGCTTCCACATGTCTGGTATGAGGAGTGGACCTGATTTATTACAGCATCAGTGATCAATCTTAACAGGTTGGCTCATTGTGTAGTATTGTGCAGATGAAATGACCAAATACACCAGCTTCCGTAATTGAGAGTAATTTAGGGCATAAATCGTAGCACAGAGGCACAGGAACAACCAACTAAGACGGCGAGCAGTTGCTGGCTACTGCTGTTCGTGTCTTGTAGTATTAGTGCTATTATCTTAGTGCAAAATGCATTCTTGGCCCATTTTGGATGCAAGGGTGCATTTTGCATCAAGAAAATCGAGCTAAATGCTGGATTATGCTATGCTTCTTATGTAATTTTACATAATTACAAATAATTTTGGGGTAATTCCGAGTAATTATACTAGAGAGAATTACGCCAGTTAAGTCCACCCCTAGCATAAACTTCCTGAGCCTTGCGCAGGGCCCATCTTTGACCACTCAAAGACTGATAACCCCTCAAATCCCAAAGTAATGAATTGTCAAACTTTTGATCGTGAAATAATTTTGGTTCTTGATAATCAGATTCCCTTCCTGACCCAAAAACCTTGTTTAGGTTCTTCCTCTCCCTGGTAAAAAGCGGTCCTCAATGAGACCAAATTAGTCTGTAGGCAACTTGAAAGGAAATGGTGGCGGCACTACCTAGATGAAGATGAGCTCCGTCTGAATTTATTTATTTATTTATGCATTTTTATATAGCGCGGACTTTACCCGAGGGCGTCAGAGCGCTTCACATTAGGAACAGAAATGAAACATAATGAGAAACATTACAAAAGAGCAGATTACAAAAGCATACGTTACGTTACATAAGGTAATAGTGACAATTGTGAGCAAACATAAACATGAGGTAGTAAAAATTGTGAGCAACCAAAAATACATGAGGTAGTAAGGGTAATAATGACAATCGTGAGCAAACAAAATACTTGAGGTAGTAAAAATTGTGAGCAACCAAAAATACATGAGGTAGTAACGGTAATAGTGACAATTGTGAGCAAACAAAATACTGGAGGTAGTAAAAATTGTGAACAACAAAAAAAATACATGAGGTAGTCAAAAGTGCACAAGAGGAAAAGTGACAAGTGTGCAGTTAAAAGAGAAAACAGAGTATAATTTGAGGTATAATACTGCAATAAGTGCTAGGCACAAGAACAGGAGTTACGTAGGCAAGGTGGAACTTGTGCAAGTATCAAAGGTAAAAACATGTGAGAGGTAGCAACCGTGTGTTATAAGGGCAAAGTGTTATGTGCACGTTACAAAAGGGCACCGAACACAAGTACATGGAGAATACTGCAAAAAGGCAGACACTCCCACCACAGGAAAACACTGGGAAGGCACTCCCATGGTCATGGAAAGTAGAAAATATCAGTAGTGGGAAGTCTTCCTCCGAATAGCAAGAGGACGTGAATTACTTTTGGAGGTGTCTCTGGAGGAGGAGAACTTTGAGGTCCCTTTTGAAGGTCTGGGAGGAGGCGGTGGTCCGGAGCTCAGGCGGAAACGAGTTCCAGATTCTCACTGCGTTGCCTGAAAAGGATTGGGCCATTGTTCTTTCCTTCTTGAAAGTGGGAGGTTCAAGCAGTAGATTCTCGGCATTGCGTGAAGGTCTAGAGCCTCCAGAGAGTTTCAGTTTATTCACCAGGTAGCGGGGAGAGGAGGAGTGCAGGGCTTTGTGGGTGATACAAGCGGTCTTGTAGATAGCTCTAGCCTCAAAGGGAAGCCAGCGGAGGGTGGATAACAACGGTGTGATGTGATCGCTTCTTTTGGCCCCATAGATGAAACGAGCTGCTGAATGGAAGACAGACTTAAGTGGGGACAGGTGAGATTTGGGGAGGCCAGTAAGAAGAGAATTGCAGTAGTCTAGTCTGGAGAGGACCAGCGATTGCACCAGGGTTATAAGGTCCTGCTCCGGGAAGAAGCGACGGATTCCCCAAAGAAGGCGCAGTTGGTAGCGAGCAGATTTTGCAATAGAATTGATGTGGGGAGTTAGATTGAGTTTTTTGTCTAGAATGACACCAAGAGATTTTGCGCTGTCGACAATGATGGGTTTGTTGTTTAGTAGATTCATCTGATCCATCCATGATTGAACCGGGGGAGGAGAGAGTGAGGAGGAGAAGAGGAGGAATTCAGTTTTGGAGGGATTCAGAATTAATTGATGAGATGACATCCAGTTTTGAATGGAGTCAAGAGTAGATCTTAGGATGGAGAGATCATGAGTGGAGGCAACCTTGAGGTAGAGTTGAGTGTCATCTGCATAGAGATGATAGTGAATCCCGGATTTGCTTAGGAGGTTTCCCAGTGGTTCTAAGTAGAGATTAAACAGTGTGGGTGCAAGTATAGAGCCTTGGGGAACACCTTGACCCACCGCCACAGGAGAAGAAAGACTGTTCGCTATTTTGATCATTTGAGATCTGTCAGAGAGGAAGGATGCAAACCATTTAAGCACAGTGCCCTCCATGCCCATTCTCTGTTGAAGAATATTGAGGAGGGTGTTGTGATTAACAGTGTCGAAGGCTGCGAAGAGGTCAAGGAGAATTAGCAGACAGGACCCCCCTGAGTCGAGTATCCTCAGCGCATCATCAACCACTTGCAGTAGGGCTGTTTCAGTGCTGCAGTTTTGGATGAAGCCGGACTGACAATTGTCAAGAAGATCATTGTCCTTGATATGATGAGAGAGTTGTTTGGCTACACATCTTTCCGTTATCTTTGCAAGAAAGGGAAGGTTAGTGATGGGGCGGAAGTTGTTGAGGTCATTTGCATCAGCAGTGGGCTTTTTCAGTAGAGGGGTGACCTGCCCAGTTTTGAAGGGGACAGGAAGGGAGCCTTGCCAGAGGGAGAGGTTGATCAGAGTGGTCCAATAGGAGAGGGAATGGGTATAGAAGTCAAAGGCAATGGCACTGGGGATAGGGTCAAGCGAATGGTTGGAGGGCTTTGTTTCGCGTATGCATTTGAGAAGGGCATCTTCAGATATGGGGTCAAAGCTCTGCCAAATGGCTAAGGATTTGCGCTCCTCTGGAGGTGTAGGATGAGCAACCTGACCTACAAGTGATTTCACCTTTCCATCGAAGAAAGTAGCGAAATCCGCTGCTCTCTTTGTAGAATCCTCCACCTTGGAGGTTGGGGGAGAGCAGCTCGGAGTCTTGATGAGATCGAATAGTTTTTTGGGTCTATTTTTGGCGGAATCAAGGAGGGTTTTGAAGTGCGTCGCTTTCTCAAGGAAGATGTGCTTGTGGTATTTGGATCTTGCTGTGCAAAGCAAGGCTAAATTGTCAGTGGAAGGCAATTGCCTCCATTGCTTCTCCAGGAATCTTAGCTGCTTCCTTTCCTCATAAAGGGATTTGTTGAACCAAGGTGCTGAGGGAGTGGGCCTTATCCTTTTGCTTTTGAGTGGAGCGACGTTATTAATTTCAGCTTCAAGGACTGTGAGGCATTGGGAGGTGAGATCGTCAACAGCTATGTTCGGGTCTAGCCTTGGAAGTGAAAGCAAAGCTGATTCACAGAGGGGACCGACATCAATGTTTTTGGCATCACGGAACCAGGAGATGGCCTTCTTGGGTTGGCCAAGAGTTATAGAGTGTGAAAGTTGAAGAGAGAATGGGATGAGGTGGTGGTCAGACCAGTCTACATGAATAGGGGTAGTAGTAGAAAGCATGCCTGCTTTAGAAATAACAAGGTCCAGGATTGCGCCCTTAGAGTGGGTTGGTTCAGTGCAGTGTTGGATAAGATCATTTGCCGAGAGGAAGGTGGCCAGTGAGTTCGCAGAGGAGTCTTGCGGTGCGCCCCAGTGGAGATTGAGGTCACCTACGATGGTCTGATTGTCACTTTGAGAGTATTGGTCGCTGATGAAGTCTTTGAGATCTTCTATAAACGAAGAGCTACTGCTACGAGGCGGGCGGTAAATGATATGGAATCTGAGCGGTGAACGGTGCTGCAATTGAAGCTCAAGAGAAAGGCATTCAAAGGTGTGGGAGGAGCTGCTAGGAGACGCCTTAAGTTGGAGGGCGTTTCTGAAGATGACTGCAACACCTCCCCCCGTGTTTTCAGTTCTGTCATTCCTAAATATGGAATAACCTGTGGGTAATAGGAGATCAAATATAGAGTGCGAGGTATCTTTGAACCAGGTCTCTGTGAGGAAGAGCATGTCAAGTTTGTGAAAGGTGATGGTGTCGGAGATTTCAAGTTTGTGTTTTACTGCAGATCTGCAGTTGTGAAGCATACAGCGCAGCTCTGTCAAGACTGTTTTGGTGACGGGGGCACTTGGGCTCTGAAGGGTGATCGGGATATTGTACATTTGCGGAGGTGCTCGGGAGGGTTTAGGTGGACGCTTTGTTCTGACAGAGGTGATTGTCGGAATAGTGTAGACAGTGGGGTTGCTAGGGTATGCCTATGTATCACATAGTGCCCAGGTCCCCGCGACTGTATGGGTTTAACCCCTTTTGTGTAAAGTGTTGAAGAAGGGTGGCGCTCAAAGGCTTGTGTGAGTTAACGACGCTTGCAGACGAAGGGTTGAGCTTGGCTGTTTTGGGGTGAGGGGGCGAGGTGCATCTCTGGGGAAGTTGGGGGGGGTAGAGGTGCATGGAGGGGTGGGGATCTTAGAGCATAAAAGTGAAATGGCAGCTTTCAGCTGAGAGATGGAGGTGATCAGAGAGCCTAACGTATTTTCCAGTGAGAAAGAGGCAGAGCACGGAAGGTTGGGTGGCTCGATTGAAATAAGGGGGGGTGGAATTGGTGGTGGACGGCAGGGAGAGGTGAGGGGACAGGGGGTGTGTTGGGGGGTGGGGTTCACAGGTGGGGAAAGGTGGAGGTTGGGAGCGGGGGTAAATGAATTGGGGGTTAAGGGAGAGTTGTCATTGTTGGTGTTGCAGGAGGGAGAGGAATTAGGGACAAATTTAGAGGGAGAAATGTGCGGAACACGTCGGCATGGAAGTAGGAGGGGGGAGGCCTGTGTGGCGTCATGGGAGTGTAGGAGGTTTGGGCGGAAAAGAGGTGCATTAGTTGCGAAGGTCCTGTCAGTTAGGAGAGGTAGCAGCGAGGGAACGGTCATCTGGCAGAGTGAGGGGGGTTGAGAGAAAGGGAAGTTGAGGAGGGGAAGTGGTTCTGCTGGGCCCGAGGGAGGGAGAAGGAAGGTGTTCCTAGGAGGGGAAAGGGGGTAGTGCGGCAGTACTGGAGGAGTAGGAGGGAGGAGCGAGATGCAGTGGGAATGTGGCAAACACGGGGTGAATGACGAGGGAAAGAAGGGGTGGAGAGGAGGGACGGAAGGAGGGCTAAGGGGAGCATAGAGACAGTTAATTGGGGAAGAGTGTTGGAGGAGAGGTGGACTAAAGAAGGGGGTGATGGGAAGAAGTATGGGGGAGGAGAATAGATTGGAGTATCGTGATAGTGCAGATGGGACGAGGAGTGTGTTAGCTAGTGGTAAGGCTGAAGTAATGCGGGAGGGGACATACTGTGGGGGGGAGGAATAGGAGATGAGGTAAGTTGGGGGGGGGGAAGGGAAAAGGGCCGACCTGCGCTTCTCGAGAGTGCAGGCAATTGGAGTGGGGTGGGGTCGGCGGGGGAGAAAGGGAGTAATGGGTGGAGCTGGAAGGAGAGTCAGGGGGAAACCCGGTTGCAGAGACGGGGAGTAAGGTGGGGAAGAGGTGGTCAAAGAGTGAGAGGCAGGAGTCTTTGCCTTGGATCATGACAGTACCGTTGTTATAGAGTGAGATAGTGAGGTAGCCATTGAAGCACCCAGAGGGGGAAATTTTTAGTTGTTTCCCATAAGGGATAGAGGAGGAGGAGACGACGTTCAGGGAATTGTAAAAACTGTTGGACCAAGAGGGGATGTCGCGAGTGAAGAAGATGAGATCGTTTTTGAGCCTCCCAAGACGACCATTGAAAAATTGATCCACAAAAAGGGAGTCCGGGAAACGTTCAATAGTGTTATGCTTCAGTCGTTTTATTGTAGCTTTAGTCTGTTCAGGAGGATAAATGATTTTGTAGCAATTGGCTCCAGTCTTAACTCGAGAGGTGGCCATGTTGGGAAGCTGAGGCGAAGGAGGGTGGGGGAGAGATGAGAGGGGTGTTGCTGGGAGAGCGGTAGTGAGGAGAAAAAAGAGGGCAAAAAGGGGGCGCATAATCCAAACGGTTATGGTGGAAAAACCGGGTTAATGTGCCGTCAGGCTGTAAAAAGGCCTAAACGATGCAGCTGGCATTACTTGCTGCGCAGCTGTAAAAGTCCTAAACGGTGCAGCTGGGAATCAAAAGTGACATTAGTGAGCAATCAAAATATATGAGGTTACAAAGTACAAAGTGGCACTAGTGTTCAACCAGCATAACCAAAATATAAGAGGTAGCTGTTGGTGTAGTTTATGAATAAAAAGTGAAATGGGTGCAGCTTACAGGATAGAAAGAGATGGGCGCAGCTTACACAAAGTGTATATAGATATGTGAGGTAGCGATCAGTGCAGTACAGGAATAAAAATTGAGATGGGTGTAGCTTATACTAATGTCTATAAATATGTGAGGTAGCGGTCAATGCAATACATGAGTAAAAAAGTGCGATGGGTGCAGCTTATAATACTGTACAGAATACACATAAAAGTATAATATTAAAGGTATAACGGTCCAAAATACTGGTGCAAACAAAAGGCAGCATTAGTCAAAAAATGACAAAAGTGAGCAGCGAGAAATATATGAGGTAGCAATCGGTGCATTGAATACAAGTATAAGTATAATACTGCCATAAGTGGTAGACACTCGGTAGTTGAGATTAGTCTAAAGAGGCCAGTTCATTGGTATGGTCATATATTGAGCAGGACTAGTTCATGATGGCTGCCACAGAGAGAGCGAGACCACTCTAAAATGGCCGCCAGAATAGGGGAGATAGAAACGTTAGTCCTCTGTTAGTTGCTGTTGCTTTAGGAACAGGAAAGGGCAGAGTCAGTTTCTATTTGAGCAATCCCAGTTCCTATCTTGCTGGGAGGGAGTCTTATCTCTATTATGGTGGTCTTGTGTGGAGGAGTCAGGCCGGGGAGCCTCGTGGGCCTCGTGGATACAGGAGGGGATTTATTGCTACAGTTTTATGGCCCCAGCCATTTTGAACAAAGGAAAAAGGCATGTGGACAAGCTGATCAGGGTGGATAAATACCTTCTTGTAGTTCTGCTCATCCAGTGCTTTGATGTTGCCAGCAAAGTGATGCATTTAACACAGTCCATCATATTTCTTAAGGGTGATGAAAACGCTATCTGAGGACCGACATTTCTGGAAAAGTCTTGTCAGCTCAGTCAAAAACTTAGCTGTGATTTCAGCTCAGTGGATATGCAGATTTTGAAGTTGAGAGAAATGCAAACCTCGAGGCTTTTGTCAGAATGTGTGCATCGATTTCAGACCAGGCTCTGATGCTTACGAGCTTTGTCTTTCTGCCTCTCCAGGTTCTGGTGCTTTCGAGCTCTGTCTTTCTGCCTCTCTAGGCTCTGATGTTTACGAGCTCTGTCTTTCTGCCTCTCCAGGTTCTGGTGCTTGCGAGCTCTGTCTTTCTGCCTCTCTGGGCTCTGACGTCTGGAGAGCAGTATTTTTGCCTCTCTGCGCTCTGACGTTTTTAGCGTAGTATTTCTGCCTCTCCAGGCTCTGACGCTTAGGCGCTATGTCCTTCTGTCGCTCCAGGTTCAGAAGCTTAGGCGCTACGTCCTTCTGTCTGTCCAGGTTCTGATGCTGAGGCGCAGCGTCCTTCTGTCTCTCCAGGCTCTGACGTGTAGTATCTCTCTAAACTCCGGTGCTGACGAGCTCAGACTTTCTGCCCCAGGCTCTGGGGACCTCTGTGCTTCTGTCCCACCAGCCTCTGAGCCTTTAGCGCTGTGGTCTCTGCACCGCGATCGGATGCTGTGGGACCCCGGCTTCCTGTCCCAGGCGCTAGCTGAAGACCCCCTTAAACGATTATAAAAATAAGGTTAGGAAAGTAAAAGCCAATTACTACTGTGCGTTAATCTCTGTTGTCTTTAAAAAAAGCTAAAAAGATCTCCGACATACTCCGTGATCTTGCAAATCTGTCCTGTCCTAAGCAAGATATTACACCATTTAAAAATAAAATCAAGCTGATCGTAAAAGATATTGAAAGCTCTCATGAACTAGAGACTCTCGCTTCCAACAATAACTGCTCAGCTCTGCATACCACTCTTCTTAACAGTGGTACCAGTGAGCTTCCTAAGCTTTGGAACGACATACCACAGTCTTTCAACTTTTCTAAAGTAAGATCGGATAGTTTTCACCCAATCTCTATGGATGTTTTTAACATGCTGTTCAGATCTATCAGGTCTGGATCCTCTCTAGACCCTCTTCATCTGAAGCAATGGATAATATGGGAAGACAAATTATCTTCCTGAAATTTGTAAGCAGTCCCTTGAAACTGGTGTGGTGCCAGTATCCTAGAAAAAGGCTATAACCCCTTGGGTGCTCATGACGAGGTCAGTTCGCCATGAGCCACGGCGCGCCGGTGCTCATGAAGAGCTTGAGCTCGTCATGACCGCGCCCGTTCCGTGGAACGCTCGCATGCTGGGCAGATTCCCCTGCTGTGCTGAGCGTTCCATTGGAACGGGTTTGGCCGTGACAAGCTCAGCTCGTCATGAGCACCGGAGCGCCCAAGCTCATGACGAGCTGACGGGGTGGGCTTCCGTCTTGAAGCACACCACGATGCGGGGTATCCCAACACCGGGGGTTCCCTTCTGGACAGTGTGCAGCACAGTACTGCAAAGCAAAGATGCTCCACTTTCCCTGGCAAGGCTCACAAGGGGCTACGTCCTGGGTAAGGATCGGGGGGGCACAAGTCAGGGCTCAGGCAGGCCAGCACACAGGGCTCTCCAGCAGGGAGGCAGTCTCTTGTGGCAGTTCCTCCTGGAGCCCAGCAGCAGCAGCCCCAAGCGTCAGAACAAGCACAGGAACAAACTTTTTCATGGGGTCACAGCCACTACCTTTATACCACATTTCCTTTGTCTGCAGAGCACAGGGCTTGGGGGGACCAGCTAGAACTGGTTCTGGAGCACTCTGTTTACACAGCTCACACCCTTCTTTGGGAGATGGGGGCTCGGCCATCAGACACACCACAGGGGGCGGAGCCAGCCTTCAATAGGGCAGGCACATTCCTATTCAGGGACCAGGGACTTTTCCCATCACTCCAAATGCAGATGTCCCATTCAGCCTAGCGCTGACTCACCCTGACCCTCCTGGAGCCACACACACTTCCCAGCCCCTGTCACTCAAAAGCCAGGCATGCAACTCACATCAGGCAGCCAGACACATAGCACACGGAAATGCCAACTTCTAAAAGTGGCATTTCTAAAATAGTTATAATAAATCTGCGCACACCATTGCGTAGCATTTATTATCACTATTCCAAACATACCAAACTTGATCACGCTGCGCCTCCCATATCAGGAATTACCACTGAAACACTTATCAGGGAATCCTCAATGCATTCCTATGGGAGGGCAGCCCCACAGTAGTGAGAAACCAAAATGGCTGTTTGTCACTACCAGGACAAGTCACACACTTAAGGTACATGTCCTATCTTTTACCTACAATGCACCCTGCCCATACGACTAGCCAGGGCCTACCTTAGGGGTGACTGACATGTAGTAAAAGGGGGGTCAGGGCGGCAGTAACACTGCACGCAGAGGCCCTGCAATGGCAGAGGCCTGAAATAGGTTTGAAAGGCTACTTTGGTGGGTGGCGTATTTAGCTCTGCAAGCCCATCAGTTGCATTTAATTTACCTGCCCTGGGTATATGAGATACTACTTTACAAGGGACTGACAGGTAAGTTAAATATGCTGAACAGGTGTAGACCAATCTTATCAAACGTTACACAGAGAGCGCACACACTTTACACTGGACAGCAGTGCTAAAGTGCCTAGAGTCCTAAAACCACCAACACCATGTCAGAAAAAGGCTAGGAGAAAGGCAAAAAGTTTAGGGATGACCCTGCAAAAAGGGCCAAATTTCACACAACCATCGAACAGAGAATTATTTGTAAATCCCTCTGTATTGTATTCAAAGCTCTCCAAAATAAAGGCCCAAAGCTACTGCAGGTTAGGCTGAGGAAATACACTCCAGGAAGGCCGTTAGGCTCTGCTACAGTTAACCTCATCCAAGAACAGAGATTTAGCAAGGTGCGTCAAGTAGGATGTGCCTTTACTGTTAAAGCTGCGCAGATGTGGAATAAGTTACCATCTCAGGTAAGATGTCAGACTGAGCTGCTTAAGTTCAGGAAATCCCCTTAAAACCTGTCTCTTCCCTAAAGAACACTGAGAGGACACTTAGATATTTGTTGTTGTCTCCTTTTTACTTTTTTTCTGCCTTTTTGATGATTGTAGCTATATTAGTGCCAGGATACCGTTCTGGTCACAGTGCGCTGTACAAATAACCCATACAAATACAAATGATTCCAGACAGAACTGGCAGGCATGGGGTATGTTCCCTGCTTCTGCTGTAGACCTTTGGTGCAAACATTTCTTTTGTTGTTGTTTAAGTATTAGTTGAATGTGGGGGCACCCATGTTCAGCAGTGTGGGGTGGGGGATTTGGAGTTAGGGGTTTTCACAACACGTCAAAGGCAGCGTGCACCAGCAAGGGATGCCATCAGGTTTTCCTGACCCACTTTTCCAAGCTTTTGCCCCACAAAATCACATGGGACATGCATGGACTTAATGATAGTTAAGACAGTGTAATATTACCTAGAGTGAAGGGAATGTCTCCAATGGTACTCCTTTTTTAGGAAACCACTTTGTTGGGCAGTAACTGTAATATACTGGGCCACTACAGTTATACCAGGCAGGATTTACCAGAGGATCTAGAGTGGTACTCATCTTATTGCACAAGAAGTTCCCACTAGCAGTGGTTGGCACGGTGACCGATGCCGTAGCGTGCTTTGTTCAGATCACAGGCAGTATAGAGGCGAGATATTGAACAATAATTTATGTGCATGTAATGTCAGTCATGAGAGATCAAACTTTGGAAGACTTATGAAGGGTATGGCTGCACCCCTGAGGAACGCATTATTGTGAGGGGTGATTTCAGTAACGTAATGCACTTATAAGAGGTCGTTAGCAATGCAATTACCACCTGTAGAGCAGCGACACTGAGTTCAAGGGAGGATTCTCTGGGTCTTGCTGACATCTGGAGGTCATTCCACTCCAAAACAAAAGAGTATACATATTTCTCCTACATGCACAAATCCTAGTCGAGAATTGACTATATATTTCTCCCAACTGCATACTTGACGAGCATGGAGGGGGTAACGATACAATCTAGATTGCTTTCAGACCATTCTCTGGTGGAGGTAGTGCTGAAGGGAACTGGAGCCGCTTCACCCTGGGTAGCTACAAGATGTTCAATTATGTTACCACGCTGGGGTTGGATTGAGGATTATTTACAGCACGACACTGCCAGGAATCTTGTACACTATACTTTGGCAAGCTATAAAAACTGAGCTGTGGGGGAGAATAATATCCTATGTGGTGGGGAGGAGAAGAAAGAGGGGCAGGGAGATAAGATCCCTAGAGCAGCAGTTTTCAGTGCTAGAACGACAATGGTCCACCTCCGAGAATGAAGAGGGCCAGTGCTAACGGGAGGCTGTGAGGCAGGTCCTCTAGCAGCAGGTGATTGATAGTGCAAAACACAATGGGGCATAAGCATCAACATTCGGTAATACACGTCGGTAATAGCGAAAAATAACGAATCGCTATTAAGGACATGCAAACCGCGATGCATCAAACAAATCGGTAAAAATTACCGAATCGGTAAAAATCGCTATTAAATTGCGAAAGTACGCCCGCAAGAGTAGCAAATACCGAGTTAGCTAATACCGAATCGGTATTAGTGAATCCGGTATTTGCGACTTCGGTAATAGCAAAAACGGGAAAATTACGCGACGCTTCGGAAGCAGGCCGATGACATCACAACCAGGAAGTAGGACAGCCACGCTGCATTCTGTGTTCGGAGTAGCACTGAGGAGGAGGCAGAGCACAGGAGCTGAGGACCCAGACAGAACCTGTAGCAACCAGGACAAGGCAAGCAGGACAAGATGGAGAAGGAGGCCCCCCAGCAGGGAAAGGACACACACCGAAAGCGAAAAAGGAGGTTTTCTGATAAGGAGCTGGAAATCCTAATCGAGTGTGTGACCAGCAACAATGACCGACTGTTTGGCAAGTTGTCGCTGAAGGTGCCAGAGGCAGAAAAATGCAAGATGTGGCTGCGCATCAAGGACAAGGTAAATGCCTGCGGAGTCACCCACCGCAGCATCGACGACCTAAAAAAACGGTGGTATGACCTGCATAAGAGGGCCAAGGAGAAGATTGCGCAGAGGGTCAAGGATGCTGCTGGCACTGGAGGGGCACATCCAATGTGACGCCAAACGCAGCCCTGGAGGATCTAGTGGAGTCCACCATAGAACCGGAAGCTGTTGTGGAGGTCACACTTCTGGACACCTCTGGTGCTGCGGAAGGAGGACAAGGTAAGAAGCATGGCAGATTAACAATGCAGCGTGTACTAAGTCCCTGCCCAATCCCCCATGCCAGACACAGTGCCCATGTAGCGTTGCCCTAAACACATACCCTCACCACTGTGTTGCACCATGGGAGTTGTAGTCCATACATGAATGGGTGCATGCCAGAGCCCAGAGATGAATACTGCAGCAAAGGGCCAAATGTCAGACAGAAAAAGATATTTATTGTGAGATGCCACAGCTATTTCCACATACTATACCATGTTAATAACTATGCACTGTTTCACACACAGATGCATCCCCCATCGATTCTGACGACAGTGCCCGCCTCGTCATCTCTGAGACGCCAGTGTTGTCAGAAGCAGAGTGCTCACAGGGAACTGAAGCCATGTCCTCCCCTTCACCACCACGGCGGACAACACCTCCATCATCCCTGCGGTACAAGACACCACCACCACCACCACCATCCTCGCGGTCAAAGACACCACCACCACCATCCTTGCGGTCCAAGACACCACCGCCACCACCACCGCCACCACCACCACCACCACCAGTGCGGGCCACTCTGCAGATGTTCCCTCCCTGCCCGTGATGGAATCGGATCACAGTTCAGCACCCCCAAATGTTCCACGCCAGGCTGTCGTCACTCCAACCAGCCAAACTTCAGCACAACAGCGCATCAGGCAGAGGGCTGTACCCCCGGGTTGGGCTGCTGCAAGACAAGTCGATCTGTCCGAAGGGTACGGAGTTGTGGAGACCCGGATGCTGCGTGTCCAGCGCCTGCAGGGGAGACACATGGGTGCCATGAAACTCTCCATGACCAAGCTATGCAGCAAACTTGGCAACATGACTGACGCTGTGCGTGAGCACACCACTGACGTAGCTGCCGGCAACAATGAAATAAAGCTTTGCCTGCAAGAACTGACATGTGCCGTAGTGGCAGGCCAACAGAGTGAGCGCCGGCGTCACAGGCAGATCATGCTGGCAGTGACTTCAACCAACAAGGCCATTAATAAGCTCTGCAACAGCACGACTGTGCTGTCCCGCAGGTCCGTGTCCCTGCAAGTGGACCTAGGTCATTATTGTGGGGATGTGGCAAAGGCCCTTGAGAGGGTGACCACTGCAGTGGAGCAACTGCAGCCTGGCTCAGCCAGTGTCAGCATTCTGGGAGCGGAAGAGGGGAGTGAGGCAGCCTCCAGTGTCAGCAGCGTCTCCCTGTCGGACACCAGCGGGAGGAGGCGCAGTGGCCGCAATGCAACTGCCACAGACTCCCATCGTGTAGAAGCCGAGGAGTCACAGGACAAGAGACTGGGGGTACGCGGCAAACGGAAGTGAACATGTGGCAAAGTTACACTGTCTTTGGTGACGTAACCATGGGCAGACTTAAGCGCGGCACGCATCACCCGTTCTGAGGAGGGACTATTTAAGTTTGACTTTAACTGCAGCAGCAGCATGTTTGTGTTACGTTTATCTGCACCAGTCAGGTGTCCATGCCCATTAAACCCTTGCTGTTGTCAAGTCACTCTCTTATATGTCTCTCTTACCTGTCTCAGAAATGATTCCGTGTGATATATGTCCGCCTCCGTTGCCCTTCAGCTGTGTTGGGCACATGCGCCTGTCGATGTTGGGGGGGTGGTTGCTATGCACGTAGTTCATCCTCTCCGTTCACCTCTATGGGTATCCACCTGCGTGTGGCGATGTTGTGCAGGATGGCACACACAGCAATGATCTGGCAGCAGGTCACTGGGTCGTACTGCAAGGCACCTCCAGTCTTGTGCAGTATTCGGAAGCGGCTCTTGAGGATGCCGAATGTACGCTCAGCCACATTCCTTGTGCTGATGTGTGCTCTGTTGTAGCGCTGCTCTTGCGGTGTAGCTGGGTTCAGGTAGGGAGCGAGTAGATATTCACGCAATGCGTATGCGCTGTCACCTTCAGGATGGGGAGAGAATGGTTATCAGCATGATTGCAAATATACACGTGGGGATGGAGTGGGTGGAGAGAACAATGATGCATCAATATGTACCTAGTAGGAGTCCCTCTCCAAATTCACCGTTGATCAGGTGCCTGTGGAGGCCACAGTGATGGAATATGTAAGCGTTGCGTGTGCTCCCGGGGAATTGGGCTGCAAGGTCCGTAATGATGTACTTAGCATTGCACACCACCTGCACATTTATAGAATGATATGACTTCCGGTTGCGGAAAATGTATTCGGTGGCTGATGGAGGACAGATGGGGACATGCGTGCAGTCAACACACCCTATGACATGGGGGAATTGTGCCACCTCGTAGAATTCCCATTTGGTGCGGGTCAGCTGCTGGGGGGTTGTGGGGAAGGTGATGTGGCGATTTATTAATGTCAGCATGGTCTCTAGGAACCGGTGGAAGAAGCGTGATAAAGCGCTTTGCGACACGCCTCCAGTCTCAGCTATTACATCCTGGAAGTTTCCAGACGCAAGCAGGTGCAGGCAGCATAGGACCTGCACATGGGCTGGTATGGCGTTGGTCCTACGGGTCTCGTGCTGCAGTAATGGTTCCAGGTCTGCTATTAGGCGCATTATCATGGCACGGTTGAGTCTATACTTGTCGTACACCTATTCCTCGGTCTGCCCCAGCAAAGTGATGCGCACCCTGAAGATCCTGTCCTGGATCATCCTCCTGCGCTGGGCCTGGGCGTTGATCCTCCTCCTCCTAGCAAGCACGTAGAGGGCAGCCATTTTGGTTGACATGTGGGGTTTCCCAGGGCACTTTTGGGGTTGTAATTTTTTTTTCCTTCAGTTTACTTTACCTCCTGATTGTGATTCCCCTTATTTTGCTCATGCTAAAATGCGATTATTTGGATTTTCGGTATTAGCGAATTTTCATGCATACCATTGCGATTCATTATTAGCGATTCGGTATTACCGAGGTCAGCTTTGGGGTTCAGTAATTCCGATTGTCTGTTTTGCGATTCGGTAATTTACCGCGGGGGTTTATTAGCGATTCTTTATTTTTTACCGATTTATTGTTTGATGCATAGCATTTTCTGGTTTTGCGTTCGGTATCGGCCTGTTTTACCGATTCGCTGTTTTACCGGGAGGTATTTCCGTTGATGCATCTCCCAGATAATTGTATCTATGAATTTGGTCACAAATCCGGAAAGCTTATCTATTGGTTAGCAAGCTGGGTCCAGATTTGGGGCCAATGCTAACAGATGTGGAAGGAAGAGTTGAGCATGATTCCCAGGGAATTGCAGATGGATTATTATGAGGCACTTAATAGAACACACCCATCCCTCTCAGAAATTCACTATCCAATTAGAAGGGATCTCATCAAGCCCATGCTCACTCCTGGGGACTGAATGAACGTAGATGCACAAAACCTTACCGCTGGCCTCAATGCGAGTCAGCATATACGCAGGCTACAATGGCTGCAGAGATGCTTCATGGAAGTGAAGCAAAAACTGAAAGTGATACAGCTGAACTCCATGCCAGTGTTTCTTGAAAACCTGAAAGTCATACATGCAGGGAAAACATATTACTTTGAAACTCCACAGTCTGTCTAGGACTAGCTAGAAATAGGGCGACCTGAATGATGGATTACAGCCAACAATGTTCCAAAGGAAGCAATGGCAGAGTAGATGACGAGGACAATCGAGAGGCTCAGGAAAACGCAGGCAGCAAGGCCTTAAGGAGGACAATTGGGGCTCATTGGACTTAGGATGGAATGCTGAAAACTGAGAATTAACACAGTGGGAAAGGTCAGTGATGCACACGTCTCCCAGCGGTCGCCTTCCCACTCCACAGAGTGAAAACTTACACCCCCCCCATTCTGTGTTTGGGATTCAACAGGGTTGGGAAAGAGCCGTTGGGGAATATGGTGGTGTTCGGGTATGGCACTTCATGTGACTCTAATTGAAATAGGACTATTAAAGTCAAAGGTTGTCTGCACAAAGATATCCTTTATTTGGTCCACTGCTCTGAGCATTTTCGAGGCAACCCACATCGCACTGCTTACTTCATTAGTTGGGTATGGGCAACAGATACTTAATTTATAGAAGTTTAGGGAGGAGGAGTTGGGAAGTTCTTTAGTTAGTATCTTAGTTTGTTTTTGTTTAGTGCAGCAGTACACATGCACCTTTACAACTCACGCTCCATAGAATAAGCCACCATCACTGCCATAAAAGACACCTTTGAAATGTTCTCCTGCAACATGAATGGGTTGAATGATCAGATCAGGAGAGAAGCATTATTTCAATACCTTAAAAGGTGCACTACACCCATCTACATCCTCCTTCTGTTTGAGACACATCTACTTGGTAATCGGTGCACAGACATAATATTGAGTCCAAAATATCGATTGGACATAATATCGAGTTGTAAATATAGACTGGACAAAATATCGACAGGACAGAATATAGATAACCAAAATATCGTTTTTAAGGTAAGTGATGTAATATCGACTGTTAAAAATATAGAAAGTTAAAATATCGAAGTATATAATATAGATAGTTAAAAATATCGATTTTTTGATATCGAATTTTTTATAGTGTATTTTTATGTTATAATATGTGTGAAACGTGTGTATTTATGTTATAATTAATTTTAATTAATGAATTTTGTTTTTATAATTATTGCGTAATTTAATTCTGTAGCGGGTTGTGGGTTTATAGGGGAATAGGGTGGGAAGTAATTTAATTATAATTAATTAAATATGTAAATTTATTTATTTATAGTAATTTTTAATTAATTGTAAATTAATTTATATTTGTTAATTAATTAAATTTTAATTGGTAATTAATTTTAATTAATTGATTAATTGGTAATTATGTAAATTTTACTAATTTATTTTCTGTAGCGGGTTGTGGGTTCATAGGGGAAGTAATTAAATTATAATTAAATATGTAAAATTATTTATTGGTATTTATTTAGAATTAATTATTAATTAAGTATTTATGGGTAATTATAAAAATTTTATTTGCCAATTAATTTAATTTAATTGATTAATTGTTAATTATGTAAATTTTAATAATTTATTTTCTGTAGCGGGTTGTGGGTTTATAGGGGAATAGGGTGGGAAGTAATTTATTAATAATTAATAAAATAATTAAATGTATTTACATTTATTTAATTGGAAATAATTGTTAAATAATGTTTAATTATTAAATAATTAATTGTTAATTTTTAATTAATTTGTATTAATAGGTGATCAATTGAAATAATTATTGTTAATTAGTAATTTTAATATATTAATTATTATATTATATAAAAATGTAATTATTTTTAATTAATTATTAATTGATATTCATTTTTAAATTTTTACATAATATATGAAGTATTTACTTTCCCTAATGTTGTATTCTCTGGAGTGGGAATAGTAATTTTAACCCTTACGCTATCCAAAGCTTTCCCTACTGTTGCACTCTTTGGAGTGGGAATAGTAATTTTGACCCTTACGCTATCCAAAGCTTTCCCTACTGTTGCACTCTTTGGAGTGGGAATAGTCATTTTTACCCCTACGCTATCCAACGCTTTCCCTACTGTTGCACCCACTGGAGTGGGAATAGTAAATTTTACCTCTACGCTATCCAACGTTTTCCCTATTGTTGCACCCACTGGAGTGGGAATAGTAATTTCAACCCCTACGCTATCCAACCCTTTCCCTACTGTTACACTCACTGGAGTGGGAATAGTAATTTTAACCCCTATGCTATCCAACGCTTTCTCTACTGTTGCACTCTTTGGAGTGGGAATAGAAATTTTTACCCCTACGCTATCCAACGCTTTCCCTACTGTTGCACCCACTGGAGTGGGAATAGTAATTTTAACCCCTACGCTATCCAAAGCTTTCCCTACGCTTGCACTCTTTGGAGTGGGAATAGTAATTTTTACACTTTTGTTATTGTACGTTAATAATATTGGCTAATATTTAATTATATTTTGTTACTATATATATATATATATCCAACAGTTCAGGCAGCACTTTGAAGAAGAGCCTCTGGGAAATGAAATTAGTTCGTTTCTTTATTGTGAATAACATGCCATCAATCACAGCACCAGGGCACAGGCATCCACAGTGAGGCCAGACGCGTTTCAGGAGTCCAAATCCTTTCATCAGTGGCCGGTTGAAAAATGAAAGGTCGCGCTGCAGACCAACAGTTTATATTTCACACACCTGCTCCGATGGGCGTGGCTCTCTCACAGCCTTGTGGTGCTTGTAGTTCGTCTGTGTTTCTCCATGTGGGTGCGCTTTCAAACATTTCATTTTTTAAAATATTTAAATGAATAAATCCCATGTGGGTTGATGCACAGGTCCCAGCGCCGTGACTGCTCGGTTTTGTAGGGATTCACACGAACTTGTGCAGGCTGCAGCCCTGAACTGAAGACAAGCACCTTCCCTTCCGATATTTCTGGCTCATAACTTAGAGCCAAAACGGACCTGCACAGCAGTGAGCTCTTCTTATGCGACCGTGCAAGGCCGTATAAAATCCAACAGTTCAGGCAGCAGGAAATATAAACTGTTGGTCTGCAGCGCGACCTTTTATTTTTCAACCGGCCACTGATGAAAGGATTTGGACTCCTGAAACGCGTCTGGCCTCACTGTGGATGCCTGTGCCCTGGTGCTGTGATTGATGGCATGTTATTCACAATAAAGAAACGAACTAATTTCATTTCCCAGAGGCTCTTCTTCAAAGTGCTGCCTGAACTGTTGGATTTTATACGGCCTTGCACGGTCGCATAAGAAGAGCTCACTGCTGTGCAGGTCCGTTTTGGCTCTAAGTTATGAGCCAGAAATATCGGAAGGGAAGGTGCTTGTCTTCAGTTCAGGGCTGCAGCCTGCACAAGTTCGTGTGAATCCCTACAAAACCGAGCAGTCACGGCGCTGGGACCTGTGCATCAACCCACATGGGATTTATTCATTTAAATATTTTAAAAAATGAAATGTTTGAAAGCGCACCCACATGGAGAAACACAGACGAACTACAAGCACCACAAGGCTGTGAGAGAGCCACGCCCATCGGAGCAGGTGTGTGAAATATAAACTGTTGGTCTGCAGCGCGACCTTTTATTTTTCAACCGGCCACTGATGAAAGGATTTGGACTCCTGAAACGCGTCTGGCCTCACTGTGGATGCCTGTGCCCTGGTGCTGTGATTGATGGCATGTTATTCACAATAAAGAAACGAACTAATTTCATTTCCCAGAGGCTCTTCTTCAAAGTGCTGCCTGAACTGTTGGATATATATATATATATATGTTTTAACAAATATGAATTAATTTTATTTTTAACTTTCATTAATTATTTAATTATGATAAGTTAATTTAAGTATTTTTAAGTATATTTTAGTAATTAATTTTTAATATTAATTTAATTGAACATTGTTTTTAGTAAAGTCGATATTTTTAAAAACTATATTTTAGTAAACGATATTTTAAACTCAATATATTTGTACTTACCTGTTTGTAGATAGAAACTCGATATTTTGTCTGTCGATATTTTTTCAACGATATTCTTGATGGTCGATATTCTGTCCCTCGATATTATGTCAGTGATCCTTGGTAATCACTGCCCTGTTCTTGCTCAGTGGGGGTTATACTTGGGTGTACCATTCAAGATACACTACTGCCTTCAGAGGCACCCCTATATTGTTACACGAACTGTTCCCGGTTAACATTACAGAGGCAAATCACGATGACCACGGTTGATGCGTGGTGGTCAAGGGAAAATGGGCGATGCCCACTGGACTTTTACATCAGTTTATTCCTCTCCTGCCCTCATAGATAACATACTTATGAGCCTCACTGCAGTGCTTCTTCGCTCCCCAATAGGGTATGTAGTAATAGTGGGGGACCTAAACTCAGTTATGGACTCCTGGGTAGACACCGACAGCGCTCACACACGGAAGTCTCCTTTTGTAGGTACATGGGCCCGATAACTGGCTCTATCCGATAACTTGTGTCTAATATACCCAACTTTGTAGGAGGTACATCTACTTGCATCACTGTAAGATGTTATCCAGAATCGATTACATCTTTATGCCCTCAGAAGACACTCACAAATTGGTTGAGGCACACATCTTCCCATGAGCCCTAACGGACCATGCACTGAATGTCTTTTCCGTTACCACATAACTGACTACTAATAAAAACTTGGGGCCTGATTAACAAAGGTAAATGTACACTTTTGTTTAAGTTAACAATTGTGTGCTATTCACAAAGGTATTTTACTAGTAGTATCTTTACAATTGTGGAGTCTCTGCACATAAAAGAATAGGACTGTTCAATCGTTTTATGTTCGGAGACTCCGCAGTCTTAAAGATACTACCACTAAAATACCTATGTGAATAGCAAACAATGGTAAACTGACACAAAACTGTACGTTTATCTTTGTGAATTAGGCCCACAGTTGAGTCCTCTGTTACTCTCTGGGAGGCCTTAAAGTTGGTGCTACAGGGTACGGTGATCTCCCAGATAGCCCAAACAAAAGTGCAAACTAATTTGAATATTGGACCTAAAACGGGCCATAGAAACGGGCAAAAAAGAAATAGTGGAACCAGTAGATGGTCATAAGGTATACATGTTAAGACTGTCTCTTAGACAGAAACTAGACTCAGCATCCTTGGCACATATGTCATTTCAGTACAAGATTTATGAAGTTAGGAATAGGACTGGAAAGCTGCTATATTGGCTTGCCAGTAGTAATGTTGCACTTTGATTGGTATCATCGGTGTCTTCCTCTACAGGGCAAATCCACACAGAACTCAGTTTCATAGCCCAAGAGTTTGCAGCATATTATGCCTGTTTAAATGTTGAACAATCGATAACTGTGTCCGAATCAGAATTACCCATTGTGGAGGAATTGATAGACCCTAGACTCTCTGGTAATTACCTTTGGATGCTGGAGGAACTGCTGACTGCCGAAGAACTTGTGGCAGGTTTCAACTTCCTACACTCAGGGAAAACACTGGGTCCAAATGGGTACCCCTTAGAAATCTTCAATAAACACTCCTGACTTCTGATCCTGCCCAAGATGGAAATATACAGAAAGGCCCTCAATATTGAAGAACTCCTGTATGACGGACGGAAAGCGATAATTCTTGTGCTACTGAAACCGCAGGAACCAGCTGACAGGTGTGAGTTTTACAGACCCATATCACTGATCAACGTAGAATAAAAAATCGTGGTGAAATCTTTTGCCAATAGATTAGTGAAGGTCATCTGGACCACAATACACTATGATCAAAACAGCTTTATGCTGGAGCATGGTACACATCACTGTCTGCGATGCCTTCATAACATGCTAGCACTCTCTCTGACAACAGTGGATCAAAGAGCGCTGGTATCTCTAGGCTTTGAGAAAGCCCTTAATTCAGTCTGCTGGTGCTTCATTTCAGTCTACTGGAGCGGAAGAACTTTGGCCCCCTCTTCTGTAAATACCTTGTATTACTTTATGCAAATCCCTGGTCTAGGGTTTAAGTAAATGGGATGCTCTCTCAGGCCTTTGACGTTGAACGTGGCGCAAGACAACATGTCCCCCCTCATATTTGCTATGGTCATCAAACTATTGGCACAATGGACCAGAGGACTGGATTTCGCTCATCAGGCCACTTAGAAGGTAGAATATCCCTATATGCGGACAATGTCCTGATATATCGGAGAAACTTGCTACCTAGCCTGACTAACTCAGAGAACTTGCTATCCTTCAGATATACACAGAGGCTTTGGGTTAACTGGGATCAATCCACATATATGCTGGTGAGTGGGAAACATGATGATATCTTGGACACAACCACCCTGCTCTGGGCAACTCAACACTTCAAATACCTGGGCATACATGTCTCCTCCAGTAGATCAATAGCATGGAACATTGTTTCTCCTCTGACACATGCATCACAATGTGACCACCTGGGAGAGCCTATCCCTTAATGTGGCCAGCAGAGGAGCTTTATTGTAATTGATATCCCTGCCCAGGATTATTTATAGACTACAAAAGGTCCCTTAAAACATTCCATAGTTTTGTTTTTACTCCGTACAATCAGCAATGGTGGGTTATCTGTGGCCAGGCAGTTAGCTTATAATTGCTTTCTATAAAATAGTGGTGAAGCCATAGGATGGCAACCTTGCTGGTATCCAGCTCTATTACTGGGCTAGCTATTGGCTATTGGCTTCCATAAATGACAATCTCTATGCCAAGCTACAAATCCTTCAAAACACTGCTGCCAGACTCATTTTGGATCTACCCAGGAGATCATCCTCCGGTGCCAATCTGAAATTCCTACACTGGCTACCAATTAGGCTGAGAAGCAAATTTAAGACTCTCTGCCTCATACATAAGAGCCTCTACCATTCTGGCCCAGGGTACTAAGTTAATAAACTGCGGAAATACCAACCAAACAGATCCCTGAGATCTAGCTCTAAATTTCTCTTAACACCATTGAGAGTGCACACCACGAGACAAGGTGGCCGGTCTTTTTCTTATCTCCCCCCCCCATCTCTGGAACAAGCTCCCCCCACATATCTCTTCCATTTCAGATCACATGTCCTTTCGTAAGGAACTAAAAACCTGGCTATCTCCCAACTAATAGCTTTTGATCACCCTCACTGTGTCCGCAAGCGCCTTGAGACCTAACAGTGATATGTTGCGCTATAGAAGACTATATGACTTTGACTAGCCACATGGTTCTCGTCAATGACCAGGGAGACAGGGAGGGCCCTGCGGTTGAGGTAGAACTAAATACCCCTGATAAACATGGGGTTCTAAATCTCCTTTATGGTCCTTCCAATAACAGGACTCTTCCCCCACAGCAGAAATATTCTTAACTTGCTGGAATCAGGTATTGAAATGGATACGACAGTATGGTGTGCCGATGGTAGCGACATCCTTATGTGCCCGGACGTGACTCAAACACATGGCACTCACTATTGGAGGGCTTTATTAGAAGGGGCATCATGGCACTCTTGAAGTTAGGTGATGTATGGGAGGGAAGCTCTATGCACTCCTTCCAGCAATCAAAGGCTACGTACAACATGCATAAAACACAATTCTACCGTTATCTCCAACTGTGTCACACTCTGGAGGCACATCTAGAAGGACATCAATCCCTACTGGCTTGTAACTCCCTGGAGATGCATATTAATATCACAAAACTGGGGGAAGGGGATTTCACAATTATATTGCACACTGGTGAATAACACTCCCAACCCTATGTTACAACTGAAGGAAAGATGGAAGAGGGATATAGGTGTACTTGATGAGGATGATTGGATAGAAGCCAAGATGGCTCCCAGAATATTGGCCATCTCCATGCACCTGCAGCTACTTCAACTTAAATATCTACAAAGGGTGTATTCTTGCCCCTCTAGACTGAGCAAGATGATGCCAGGCCTCACCACCCACTATCTACGTTATGAGGTGGACTAGGGATCCTTTTTCTTTACAGCTTGGGAATATCCGATGATACAACAATATTGGAGTTAGATGTGTCATGTATTATCACAGGCGGTGCACTGAAATATAGTGTTGGAGCCTATACCAGTTCTACTCGGCCTAATGGATGAATGGGGAGGGATCCGCCATACTAGACTGCTGGTGCCCATGGGCTTTCTCATTGCTAAGCGCAGCACTGGTGATCAACATAAGCTCCATCAATGACTGAATGGACGAGAGGGATGTACTTCTGCGCTGAGGCAGAAAGACCAGTATATAAATCCAGGGGATGTTTGGAGAAATAAGTCAAGGTCTGGGGGAATGACTCAATTATTGCAAACTATTGCCGTAACTGTACTTATGGCATTTTATCTTTCAGAATGATGGATTAGGGGTAATAAAGGTGCTCTTATCTCATGCTATGTTCTATAATCCTTCTCAACGCTTAATGTGCTTGTTTCCTGTATGTTTATGTCAAAAAAGAATAAAGAATGTCATAAACAAATTAATTGGTCTGCTTCACTGCTCCACCAATGCAGGCCATGTTTCAGGAAGCCCTTCATACTGGGTTACTCTCCAGAGATATAAGTGGTTCCACTGTGGTGGTCCTTCCTGACCCTATCAAATCACCCATGACTTGGGGGGGGGGTGAATTGTAACCTGTCTCTGCACGGCCGGGCTCCGCTCCGCCGCAACGCCGCAGCACCAGCAGCAAAGGGCCGGGCCTTGCTCCGCCTGCTTCCCGGCCGGGCTTGGCTCCGCCGGGCTCCTCCCACCACCACTACCAGTGACGCACCAACAGCGCCAGGAGGCGCACAAAGGCAGCGCCAGGGCCGAGTCCCGTGGGGGTGAATTGTAACCTGTCTCTGCACGGCCGGGCTCTGCTCTGCCGCAACGCCGCAGCACCAGCAGCAAAGGGCCGGGCCTTGCTCCGCCTGCTTCCCGGCCAGGCTTGGCTCCACCGGACTCCTCCCACCACCACCACCAGTGACGCACCAACAGCGCCAGGAGGCGCATAAAGGCAACTCCAGTCCCTCGTCCCGCGGGACGCGCCGGGCAAAGCCCGGGCAAAGGGCGGGACCTCTGTGGCCCTCAGAGGCCTGAGGAGACTGGGCTGGGCCAGAGACCCTGGATCTTTTGAAACGATCCCTTTTTATCATTTCATCAAGTGAGACTTTATTACTTCTTAATACTTGTGTTTAAGTCGCATTGTAATTTAAACACGTATTGTTTCTATTTTTAGGATGTCTAAATCTAAAATTGATAAACCAGCTACTGGCCACAGCACTATTGACAACTACATGGTACAAAAAGTTAGCCAGATTAACAGTGAACGTCGGGCATCTCTAGGGAAAGAGACCCCAGCTCCGACTCTGGTTGAGCCGCCCCCGATAGCGGTGGACGCTGAGGGCGAGGCTAGCTCCAATGGCACAGCTAGAGAAAATCCGATAATACCGATTGTGGTGAGGGCTGAGGTCCACCTAGATCATCATGATACATCGAGTGAGGAACTGGAGGAAGTTCCACCTGCCATAAGGCTGGTGCGCAACTGTAGGAAAGCGCGACAAAAGGGGGTGGGAAACAGAATAAAAAAAGCACCGTTGTAGAACCCGCAATTAGTAATGCCCCACTGAATAACCCCTTTGTATTTACTGGAAATAAGGAAGACAGTTCAAACTTAAATATTGCACAATTGGCTGCCCTTATAAAAAACCTAGAGTCCAAATTAGAGACGAAGTTAGAGGAGGCAATTAGACCTCTAACCATTAAGATAGACACCCTGACTGCGGAGGTGGCCAGGCTTGGCGGCCTGGTATCTTCTTATCAGGCTGCAGCCACCGGTATAAGGGTCAATTCTGGGGAAGGAAGGCAGGCAGTGGAGGTGCGTGGTAAAACTCAGTTGAACACCGGTAATACTGAAGTAGCACCTACCACTGTGAGTAGGGCATCAACAACAGTAACCACACCAGCCACCCCAGCAATAGCTGATCTACAGACGCAGCCCAATCCAGTTATAAGGCATGGAGTAGATATCAGGCCCCACAGGAGCAATCGCTATCTGAATCTACCACCTGACTGTGCACCATTTGTGGTAGTTTTGACTAATGTCCCACCCTGTGGTACCCACCCTGCCTCACCTCACGACGAATCGCACGCCTCACTCAAAAATAAAACAGTGTCATGGCTTAACAAAAATTGTGGCTTCCCAATTGCATACCTAGACCAGATAGTGGCAGTAAGGAGGGTGAACTGGGTGGGCCCATCTAAAAAAATAGGAAGTGGAGATTGCATTGTTGTGAACTTTAAACATCCCCAACATGTGGCCACTGTTCTCTTAAGAGCATCGACACTGATATTCAATGAGAGCAGTATATGCGTGCGCCCATTGGGGTACTTCTATGCACATCTCTGCAATAATCCCCCTCAACAAAGGCTAATTAGACCAGTGGCTGAAACTCAGACCCCGGTTACGGACACCCGCTTTTTGTATAATATTGTGAACCCGAGCGGACCTGGAAATGTTTTTAATACACAGAATAAAATCAATTTCATGGGTCATCCTCAGCACGGGTTTAATGTTAATACACAGAATAGGTACGAGCTTCTATCTGGCCTGGATATGTGTGATTGACATGAGGTACCTGTGGGTCAGGGCATCACAATTTCAGATGAATTAATACCCATTGTGAACTCACAGGACATAAGTTGCGGTAGTAATGTTGTCTCGTGGAACATTGCGGGGTTGGCTGCAAAAATGGCAGAAATAAACTGGGTTAATTATATTAGGCAATTTAAGGTTATCTGCCTACAAGAGACATGGCTGGTTGAATGTGATCTCTTTTTAGAAGGGTACAAGGCCTTTTATGTACCGGCTACACCATCAATAAGAGGCAGACCAAAGGGAGGACTGGTGATTTTTGTTTCCATTCTTGTCACCTGTAAAATTTGCAGAATGATGCACACAATTCTGGTATGATGGGTCTAGCTCTAATTGGAGAAAATTGTCGAGTCTGTTTGGTGAATTTTTATACTGGGTTACTCTCCAGAGATATAAGTGGTGCCACTGTGGTGGTCCTTCCTAACCCTATCAAATCACCCATCGATTTTACTTCTATTAGGCCAATTTTACTGATTATTAGCAAGACCAACTTGCTGGAGGTGATGGCCACCTAGCTGGCGAGATTAATATGCTCCTTGATACCTAAGGATGAAAATGGCTTTATGCCAGCTAGGTGGGATCGGCATAATATTAGAAGGCAGCATAAAGTGTTGGCGCTAGTGAAAAAGTCTCTGCGCCTACCTATTTTGCCCAGTTCGTTTTTGAGATGGCAAAGTGGGTGGATGAATGGGAAAGATTGACTAATGGATAAAAGAATTTATGGGTGACGGAATGTAAAGGTGAAATAGTGGATGTCAGCAGGTGGATGGAACGGTAAAGGGAATGACTGGATAAATGCTTAGACCGAAGAGACAAGGGAGCTCTTCTAGGTAAGGTTTGGCTCACTCACTTGCTTGGTGCCATCAGAGCATTAGTTCAAAGTGGGTGGGGAGTTTTATTTTCTGGCTACTCCCTTGCATAGATATGTCCACAAAATCATAGCAGCTCCCGGATAAGTCACACGTACTCTTTCTCTCTTGTTAGTAGCATATTATGTATGTCTTATTTTGTGGAAATCTAATGAAGGTACAGCCTTTCAATTCTGCAGGGAATGCACTCAAGAGCATGGGCCCTTAACAACGAGCAATTCCTGCCAGCCAGTGATATTTACTTCCGGGTGAAAGGCCTTGCTTGGCTTGTTAGGTGGCTATTAGCTTCCATGTTCTCAAGAGGTTGACAATGATCATGAAAGACAGAAGTACCTGGTCTCAAACTTGCTTGTTTCTTTGCACTAACATTGTATGATTTTTTAGAAATCTAAAGATATTTTGTTTGCTTCGAAACAGCCTGCTAAAGTCATGAAATTGATAGAATTGATGGAACCAGCCACCATCATCCCCCCAAAAAGGCAAGTGGCCATGAATAGGCGACCCTATAAGTCAGACAAACACGACCTCATGAAAACTGACAGATAAGAGGAACCGAGATTCCTAGTCCTGAGGAAGATCGCCTAATATTCACAACCACTCTAGGAAAGTTGCAATGCATGTTAGAGGTTTTAATGCATTTCCATTTTTATGCATTATTAACAACATGCAAAATGTGGTTTTACACTTGATTACACATATACACACTGTTATTGTGCTGTTGATGAATTTTCGTATGATGTGTAGAAATGTATTATCCTGACCCTTGTTAACACGGCCTCCATTTAGGCCTAGCAGTCAGCTGTTTAAAAATGTATGTCATCCTTATATTCCCCTGGACACTTCACTCTTTGTTATTTCTGCATCACACAGTCAAGCAAAATTAGGTCTGTTTATTTCCATTGTCATTGTTTGTACTGTTCTTGGTTTAAATTTGCCAGCCCAGTAACAAAACTGTTTCTTCAAGGTCCTTCTGCTAGCTCACTCTACCCAATTCCTTCATAATTGCTTTCTGTTGTTCATGTATCTAGGTTATTCCACCACCTATGGGTGCCATTAACATAGAGTGGGCAGAATTAATATTCATGTAATGGCATAGTGCTTAGGTCTTAAGGTAATATGACACTTAATGAGACTGTGCTCTAATTTGCTGAGTATGTAACACATTTGACCATACCACTTTGAATCTGTAGTTATAGTAACTTCATATGCGAAAATAATGTATAAAAGCCCTTGATTTTGGGTAAGAGCCAGAAGTATTTCCTGAAGACGTAGATGGTGGTAGGGATGCTGTCTGTTTCTCTCCTGATTTTGCTGCCAACTTGGGACTGAAAATATTTTGGATTTTGCATTTCTCTGTAACGTCCTATTTGCTGAGAGCCTTCATGGCAATTTTTCTGTACCACATTTTTTTAATTTTTGTATTAAAACCTTTAAACAATTCCGCTGATCTAGAACTCCAGTGATTGAGTGGGTCCTTTATTTAAGTGTCTCTATTCTGATATTTTTGATATTTTGGGAGATGCATTGACTCAGGGACACATTACCTAATGAAACTGAGCTTAAACATCGTCTCTGATTCATCAAATTGTGGCCATTCTGTTGAGGTAAATCTTGGGGTGTCAAAATGTGTGAGGTCCCCCACGCACCATATCTAGAAGTGTTGGCATAAGGAGTGTGTAGATTGGGCATACTCTACAGGACTTGGTATAAAAAGCTCCACCCTCTTTCATTATTTGCAGGAAAAAGGAGCGTTAAGGCTATTTTTGCTGACGGCTCAAAACAAATTGTGTTTTTGTAGCATTATCACTACTGGTGGCATCAATTTGTGAAAAGATGTAAAATTATTTGCAATCCATTGCGTGTGTGGAAAGACGACCTGGGGTCTGTTCATTTTAAGAATGATAGACTTATGAACCGTAAAGAAACAGTAAAGAAATTACTTACGACACCAGAATCATACCCGAAACCGTGATTAGTGTGGCAGGCGACTCTCTTGGCCAATGAGGTCCCTGCCGCTTGCATACCAGGTCTCAGGACCCACACAATAAAGACACAGCACACTGTATCACGGTTTGGGCAAAGAACCACATGCGATCTCCGCCCATTTATTTACAGCCTCTGACCACGTCTGGCCAGAGGATGTAAAACTGCAATTTCCGGGTTAAAGCCCTACGTCACAGGGCTCTGGGTGGCTCACTACATAAACATTATGGTACTATCGTGCTCTAGTGGATATTTTATATATAATATGATTGTAAATGTGATACTTTTTCAGCAAATGTTTGAGTATTCTTCTATGTGTTGGCATCATCTAGTTTCTCATCAGACCTGTCCACCTTGCTTAACGGTCTAATTTTGGAAAATAATTTCCTCTGACGTAACAGTCACATGGGCTCTCCTTCATTCACAGAGTGGAACTCCGACCTCAGTGTCTCAAATCGCTTTCGCTGAACCCTTCTTCTTTTCTTCGATCTCCTTTCACTTTCTTCTGTAAGTGACTTGCTATAATGGTAAATTCTTGTCTAAAACGAATTCTCTGTTCATTGACATGGACACTTATACAGATCCCTACCGTCTTCCTAGTCACTATAATGGACATTGCAAGAGCTTTTCCTGAAAGTTAAAGGGCACTGCGTTGAATAAGTGTAGAGTAATCAAACTCATGCTATTATTTATGTTGCTTTTTATTGCTCTGATGTTTACCATTTTGTTGCTATGTCTTGTATTGTTTCGGTTTACATTTTTGTGCATTATTAACAACATGCAAAATGTGGTTTTACACTTGATTACACATATACACACTTGTATTGTGCTGTTGATGAATTTCGTATGATGTGTAGAAATATATTATCCTGACCCTTGTTAACGCAGCCTACATTTAGGCCTAGAAGTCAGCTTTTTCAAAATGTATGTCATCTTTATATTCCCCTGGACAATTCACCATTTGTTATTTCTTCAGCACACAGTCAAGCAAAATTATGTCTGTTTATTTCCATCATCATTGTTTGTACTGTTCTTGATTTAAATTTGCCTGACCAGGAACAAAACTGTTACTTCAAGGTCTTTCTGCTAGCTCACTGTACCTTATTCCTTCATAATTGCTTTCTGTTGTTCATGTATCTAGGTTGTTCCACCACATCTGGGTGGCATTAACATAGAGTGGGCAGAATTAATATAAATATTCATGTAATGGGATAGTGCTTAGGTCTTAAGGTAATATGACACGTAATGAGACTGTACTCTAATTTGCTGAGTATGTAACACATTTGACCATAACACTGTCAATCTGTAGTTTTAGTAATTTCATAGGCAAAAATAATGTATAAAAGCCCTTGATTTTGGGTATGAGCCAGAAGTCTTTCCTGAAGACTTAGATGCTGCTAGGGATGCTGTCTGTTTCTCCCCTGATTTTGCTGCCAACTTGGGACTGAAAATATTTTGCATTTTGCATTTCTCTGTAACGTCCTATTTGCTGTGAGCCTTCATGGCTATTATTCTGTACCACAATTTTTGAATTTTTGTAATAACTCTTTTAAACAATGTCGCTGATCTAGAACTCAGTTATTGAGTGGGTCCTTTATTTAAGTTGTGTTGGGTTACTTTATATATTTGGAGTCACTGAAAGCCAGCAAAGTGGCTTTGTGTGGCTTCACAAATATGGCTTAATTCCGTGGGTAAAGAGCAATGCAAACTGTGTCATGAATATGATCCATAACCTCCTAGATACTGAAAAGGTAAGTGTTTAAAATAACTATTTTATTGCAGATTACTTCACTACCTTGATCTCTCAGTTTGGTGCTCAGGGTCTAGACTAGTGGAAGGGCACCATGCGGAAACTACAGAAAATTAAGGATGGCTCTTAAGGTCTTTTATTTTATTTTTCTGATGCTTTCTTCGGGATCTCGTTGACCGGGGGCAGAAAGAGTGGTTCAGATGCTGTGAAAGAGCACGTTGGGGTAGAGGGAGGCTTTCTGCTACTTCTGGTTACCCCTACCTAACCAGCATGGGGAACAATTGTGTAGTCGGTAGACATGGCAGTGACTGTGCAGGTGATTGTGTGGGAAAGAGCACTTATCTTCAGAACCTGGGAAGGAATGGGAGGCTTTTGTGAGTGATTACTGGTCCAAGTACAGGTTCTTGAGCAGGACGTGTTGCAGGCTCCTTAGTGGTTCTAGAATGATTCCTTTAACGAGGGGCTGGTTTATGAGGTGAATTATTGGTAGGGTGAAGATGTCCGAACATTCTTCCCCGACTTGGATGGATCAGAAATGGATGGGTGCAGAGCATAAACATGGGTGCTTGCTGGGAGATGCTGTTTGGGGTAGTTAAGGCATCTGTGTAGGCAAGAAAGCAGGGAATGATTGTTGGTTTATTCTCGTAGGATCCGTTGTTGGGTGATTTCTACTGCTCCTGGAATATACCAGAACCTAGTGGCTACTTGCCAAGTGAAGCCATTAGAACAGTGTGATCAGGAATATCGATCCTTCCATAATTAATGCCAATGACGTGTGATTTGCAAACTTTTGCTTTTTTTAATTTGTGAATTTTGCATCACGATGGAAATGTAACCTCTACCTTGGTGGCATGGTACGTCAGCTGGAGAAGAGACTCCTCACGATGGCGAGTTGGAATGTCTGCTGCCTGTACCCAAAAGCTAGGCCTCCCCTAACCCCAATCTTCAATTTATCCCCAACCATGGTTTCCAGATTAGTTATGATGGTTTGCAACGCTTCAGAACAGGATGTGGGTGCAACAACACAAAAATGTAACAATATGAGAAAGCACAGCATCCTTCACTTGCTAGTTATGTAACTCTTCTTTCTACTTTTGTGTTTCCTTTACAGCCTAGCGAGGTTCCTGCCAACACCCTGTCCGTAAAGGAGCCAACACTTACCAGCAGCTTCCGCCCATATGCCAGTCCGTCAGCAGACCTGCTCCCGAGAGTGTCTCTACCATGCCCAAAGGAAGCTTGTTGCTCTGGTAAGGATGGTCCTTCACAACAACACCAGCCACTACTTAGTTGTGTCCCTTAAAAAAGGAAGAGGGGAAATGGGCCCTATTCATCACTCACCAACGACAACTACCTTCTTGCGTTCCGAATCATCCCATTTGGTATGCTGGAAATTAGAAACTGACCTCAACATTGCATCAGTACTTCCCATTTTAGGAAACTATGAAGGTACAGATCACGTTTTCAGAATTTCAGGATGCATTATGCCAATTTTGGGGTGCTTGGAAGATGGTTCAACATGTTATCATGACCAATGCAGAGATCCTTCCTATTTGATCATTCAGGTTTAAATCCGGATGGTACCATAGCCAAGGAACATAAAATGGCTGAAATTGAATTTAATATCCATGTCATCTACTATTTGTGGTTCTATATTTGCATCATAATCTTGAAGTATAGGTTTTAACATGGTGGCCTATGTGCAATAGAGATCGGTACAAACCACTTGAGTGTCACATAATTGATTTGTGTTTTAACTTTCTTTCGCGCTGCGGAGCTTAGCGCAGACGCGTTTCACTCGCCTTCCAAACAGCTGACGCCATTACCTGGCAGTTACTGAGGCCACGCCCCCTCGAGGCCACGCCCCCTCCCACTTCTCCCCCTATGAAACATGTGCATCTGGAGGAAGCGCAGCGGACGAGCGCAGCGGGAGCGCCTAAGGCAAGCCCGTCTGCGCCCGTCATCGCCAAGACATCGCCTCTCGCCAGTCCCCCTGCACCAAATCCTCAGCTGAAAACCTGCTATGACAGAGAATGTCTCCTCGCATTGAATCCCAGCACCAGATGCGACAAGCTCGGAGGCTGCCTCGGGCAAACAGCACTTCACTGTGAGTCCTGTAAATTTACTACACCTAAGCCTAGCTTATCTAGCTGCATAACGACGGCGCCTAATCTTTCTCCCCTTCTGGTCCTCCAACTGAATGTCAGATCCCTTGCTAAACACCATGCGGAAGTCCACACTCTTTTAACGGACGAAAACCCAGACATTCTGTTTCTATGCGAAACATGGCTCCATGATGACCAGACTAGCATCCAGAACCTCACGTTGCCCAATGGCTTCTCCATAAAATTGATAAACAGAGACTCTAGGGGCGGTGGGATAGCCATTATATACCGAACTGTATATAACTGCTCCTTTACGGAAGAAGCAATTTGGGGATGCGAATGCGCACGATTTAAGATCTCTATATGCCCTCAATTTGCCCTCTCTGGGCTCTATATCTACCGACCGCCTGGTCCCTCTGCTAGGTTCATTGAGGAACTGCTAGAAATATCCCACACTCTGGTAGTCTCCTCACCCAACTTCACCATATTGGGTGATCTTAATCTCCACTTTGATTCCATTACTGACCCCACCATTAAAAGCCTGTTGGCTGATCTGACGGCCCTTCAGCTAAACTCTCTCGTCCATTCCTCCACTCACATTGCTGGGCATATATTAGACCCTGTTTTTACCAACATCTTAGAAGCTACGGCCGATCCCCCTGAACCAATGGGTTGGACCGACCATTTCCTTATCAGACTCATCCTTACGGCGAAAAAACCGCCCACTAAACCTGCTGCTAATCCATGCTACAAAAGGCCATGGAATAAACTCTCATCAGAGGACCTAATTAAAAACCTAGGAGAGTTCCACCCCCCTGACGAGAACGGTGACATTAATACAGCCTATGCTGCCTTCCACGACTGGATCGTCACAGGGCTTGACACCTTAATCCCGGCTACATGGACCAAAACCCGCAGCTCCCCTACTAACCCATGGTACAATGAGACGCTCAAAACCATGCGGAAGGAATGCAAAAAAGCTGAACGCGGATGGAGGAAAAACTATCTAGATAGCGACAAAGTCCTCTACCTATCAAAACTACGAATGTATCACAAAGCGATTCGCACCACCCGCGCCTCCTTTTATGCAAAGGAAATTAAACTAAGCCCTAACCCCACTAAAACGATCTTCAAACTCGTTCAAAACCTCCAGAACGCTTCCAACTCAGTCTCCTGTATCACCTCTTCGACACAGTGTGAAGACCTTGCCACCTTTTTCATTGAAAAAGTGAGGAAGATCTACGTCACTTTCCCACAAGATGAGCCTGCTTCCTTAAACACTCTCAACCCTGCGGTTGGCATGTCTAGACTGTCAAGAATACCTGACATATCCCTCGACGACCTTGCTACACTGTGCAGACAGGTTAAGTCTGGCTCCCCCACAGATCCCATGAGACCAGCCAAATTCTTGGACTCACTTGATTTCTTTCTCCCCCCCCCCCCCTTGCCAGCCTACTCAATCTTTCTTTTTCCTCAGCTGTGGTTCCCACCTGTTGGAAACTAGCATGGGTCTCCCCTATCATTAAAAAACCCACACTGGATCCCACAAATTCAGAAAACTTCAGACCCATCTCGCTGCTCCCATGGACGTCTAAACTGGCAGAAGCCCATGTGAATAAAGTACTATCCCAACACATGGTGCAAAATAATGTCCTGGACCCATCCCAAAATGGTTTCAGGCCAGGTCACAGCACCGAGTCGGCCCTGCTGACCACCACTGAACACCTCCGGGGCGTTCTGGACGCCGGTCAAAGTGCCGCGCTGATCCTGCTGGATCTCAGCGCGGCCTTTGACACGGTCTCACACAATATCCTGCTGAAACGACTTGAGGACATAGGGGTCGATGAACTTGCCCTCGAGTGGTTCCGGTCCTTCTTGAAGGACAGGTCCTTCCGAGTTTCTGCCCCGCCATACATCTCCCAACCCCATTCCATCGAACAGGGAGTCCCTCAGGGCTCGGCGCTAAGTCCATCCCTTTTTAACCTTTACGTCCAGCCTCTTGCAGTAGTGGCAAAAGAGTGGGACCTCACGCTGGTGTCGTACGCCGACGACACACAGCTGGTCATCACTCTTTCTGAGGGCCCATCTACTTTGGCTGCAAAATAAATTCAGGGATGGCTTAGCGGCAGTTGCGCAGTGGATGAAGCGCAACTGCCTTCTCGGTAAAAACCCCGGTCACTGGAGCGATCATTGGTGGCCCTCTCTGCTCGGCCCCACTCACGTGCCTAAAAATGTTGTGAAGAACCTAGGCGTCTGGCTGGACTCCTCACTCAACTTCCAGTCCCACACAAAGAAAGTGGCAGCTACGTGTGTGGGTCTACTGAGAAGTTCCAGTCCGATTCTTGGTTTCTTCGACTCCAGAACCCGCCAACTTATCATCCAATCCATTATCCTTGCTCGGCTGCACTATGCCAACGTCCTATTCCTAGGGGCGAATAAAACAGAACTAGCACGCCTGCAACGAGTTCAGAACTCGGCCGCCAGGGCTGTGGTTGGCCTTCCGCGCAGGTGCTCTGCCAGAGCCACCATCAGGAAACTACACTGGCTGCCAATTGAATCCCGCATTCAATTCAAAACTCTCACCACTGCATTCAAAATTCTTAAGTCAGACGGTCCTGAACTCCTGCGCCCGCTTCTAGTACCCTACACTCCCCAGCGCACTCTACGCTCGCTGAGTCAGCACCTGGTGACGGTTCCTCGAACCAAGCTTTGCAGAATGGGCGGCCGCTCTTTCAAGGTTTTAGGGGCAAAACTTTGGAACTCCCTGCCTCTGCATATCCGCACCCTGACCAACCTGACTACCTTTTGAAAGGAACTAAAAACCCACCTTTTCTCCGTCATCTAATTCTTCTGCGACTTTCCCCCTCCCCTCAGGTACTGTTTAGGTTCAGCGCCGGGACGCTCCGTTGCTGGGGCAGCTGTTTCGCGCTTCAACAAATTGTTAACATTAACATTAACAAGTATGAAAGACTTGGATTCCCTTGGATCTGACTGGATTCTTACCACACTGTGGTTCAAGTGCTATACTCAATGAGGGTGGGGGGGCGGTGGGGGATGAGGCACAAAATAACTATCCAACATATTCTAGAGTGGAAATTGGTGAGGGGGGAATTTGTGAATGACCAAAATGTCTGTGGATGATCAGAATCGTTCAGGGCATGGTAGCTCAAGAATACTCACTTCCTGCCCCTAGGTGTAGGTTTGCTCACTTAGAAATCTTCATCTGACGTAAGTCCTATTACAATTGTAAGACAAACTTGTGTGCATAACAAGCATAGTTTTATACCCATAAAAAAAACCTATCTGTGTGTAAGCCAGACTTACAAATGCTAACAGCTTTGCTAATTGGGCCCCTAGAGTCTGACAAAGGGATCAAGTCAAATTCCCACTATCATGGATAGAAGTAATCACTTGACACTGTGCAGTTGCTTGTGTAATCTAGCATTTAAGTAGGCAAAATGTGGAGGGTCCAGTGAGGTACACAAAAACTGCTGAATGAAGGCTCCTGGGGGTGCTGGTACTACTGTGTCCCATATGAGCTGGATTTATATGTACTCATGGAGTTCATCAAAGAGGCCATCCTCAACCAAATCCATTTAAAGGGGGGCAGGCAGAAGGATGAGGATGACTCTGAATCAAAGAATTTTTAACAAGTGGAAATCCATGGCAGGTAAAACCAATGGAAATTGAAGAAAACACATGGAATACAAAAATAAATCTGCTGTAGAACAACCACACTGAAATATTAAAATATTTTGGGAGTTTCACAAATATACCCAAAACAAAAAAAAAAGGCACACTTAGGGGCATATGTATGAAAAATTCGTTTTGCGAGTCCTTAAAAGCGATTTTTAACGAATCGCTATTAAGGACTCGCAAAAGGCAATGTATGTAGGATTCGCAATAATAATTGCGATTCCTATGTATTCCCTAATTGCGAATCGCAAATTGTAATTCGCAAGTAAGCAATACCTTCCCATTCATTCCTAAAGGCCCTAGAGGCCCGTAGGAATGAATGGGAAGATATTCGCAATTTGCGAGTACCTATTAGGTACGCGCAAATTGTGAATGCAATTTCAAGGGTGCAAGGGTGTCAAAAGGAGACCCTGTTGCACCCCTGAAATAAACATGTGTGCACATGTGGCACATGTATGCCCGCCACATGGCACTTTGAAAAATGCAAAAAAGTGCATTTTTCAAAGAAATCACAAATTACCACCAACTTGAAGTTGGTGGTAATTTGCGATTTGTAAAGGTAAAATCGCACAACTTGAGTGCTTCCAGAATTGCATTTAAGCAATCGCAAAATACGATTCCTTAAATACATTCGCAGAATAGGGAATCGCAAATTTTGCGATTTCCTATTGTGCGAGGGCCTTTTGGGATGATACATCCCAAAAAGCTTTTTCCCGTTTGCAAGCGGGCCAATACTGAGAAACGGCCCGCTTGCGAAAGGGAAAAAGGTTTCAAACATATGCCCCTATGACCTTGATCACATTTAGTGACATAACATGTCTTTTGTGGTTCAACACTGCCCCATATGGGCTACTCTTCTGTGACTCAAGGGTAGTGCCCATAAAAATACTTCTAGATAGTTTATCAGTGCTCTGAATGGGTTGTTGTTTTGTACCAAAGTAGACCACAAACAATGCTCCTGGGTGGCTTAACATTGCCCTAGTGAGCTGATCTTCAGCTGTTTTTGGCTAGACAGTATATAACACCCCTTGGTAGTGTACCATTGGGCCCAGGGGGTGCCTCGTCTGGTGCATTCTTTTATATAATCTTGTAAACTATCCTTACAAAACTCATTGGTGGTTTAACAGTGCCCCAATGGATTACTATTCTATCATTCCTGGGTAGACACCATATAATACTCAGTAGTTTAACAGTGCCCCAATGGATTACTATGCTATCATTCCTGGGTAGACACCATATAATACTCAGTAGTTTAACAGTGCCCCAATGTATTGCTATTGTATAACTCCTGGGTAGTCTCACTTTAATACTCAGGGGTTTACCAGTTCTCTTCAATTGATTACTATTCTATAACTCCTGGGTAGATTCTTTATAATACTAAGTCATTTAAGAATGTCCCAATGGATTACTATTCAATAACTCCTGGGTAGTCTCCGTTTAATACTCAGTGGTTTAACGATTTTCTCCAATGGATTACTATTCTATAACTCTTGGGTAGGCTCTGTTAAATAGTCATTGGTTTAATAGTTTCCTCCAATGGATTACTATTCAATAACTCCTGTGTAGTCTAGGTTTAATACTCAGTGGTTTAACAGTTTCCTCCCATGGATTACTATTCTATAACTTTTGAGTAGTCTCCGTTTAATTCTTAGTGGTTTAACGGTTTTCTCCAATGGATTATTATTCAATAACTCCTGTATATACTCTGCAGAACACTCAGTGGTTTAAGAATGTGCCAATTGATTACTACTCTATTATATAACTCCTGGGTGGACCCCATAAAATAATACTTTGTGCTTTAACAGTGCCTCAAGGGGCATTATTATATAGCTCATAGGTGGATCCCATAAAATACTCTTTGGTGGTTTAACAGTGTCCCAATAGATTACTAATCTGCAGCTCCTGATTAGATCTTGTATAATACTCCTGTGGTTTATCAATGCCCAGTGGATTACTTTTCTATAGCTCATGTGTAGATCCCATTTAATAGTTCTTGGTGGCTGATTAGTGCCCAAATGGATAACTATTCTGTAGCTTATGAGAAGATGCGATGTTATACTTGTTTGTGGTTTAACGGTGTCCCAATGGTTACTATTCTGTTACTCATGGGTAGATCCTATATAACACTTGGGGGTTTAAGAGTGCCCCGAACTACTATTCTGCAGCTCCTGGGTAAACCCCATATTCCTTTGTGGTCTAACACTGCCTCCATGGATTACAGTTCTATGGCTGCTGGGTAGATCCCATATAATACTCTTGGTGGTTGAACAGGGCCCCAATGGGTTGTCCTATGTTGCTCCTCTATCACTTCTGGGTAGACTCCGTGCACCAGTCACTGGCGGTTCAACAGTGCCATCCGCTGTGGCCCCCGCTTGGTGAGCTGCTTAGACCATAATGAACCAGACTGATGCACGTCATCATTAGCACCCGTGTATACTGCTGCGTGCCCAAACAATGGTATCGGCTTGTGCGGCTGCGCCTATTCTCTACCTCTCCGCCACACCCATGCTTCTGTGCAGAGCCTCTCAGTGCGCTGAGCATCCACCATGTCACCACACAGCCTGCATTTCACTAACAAGCCCCTTTGTAGTTTCTCTAGTCTACAACTTGCATACAACTGAGCTACAGATGCTGCTTAATGTGACCTCGTAATAGGAACAGGAATTGCTGTTAAATTGTCACCTCTTACCATCAACATGTATCCTTTTTTTGTGCAGGGCTGGATTCTACAAGAGCGACCCTTGGATTCGGGAGCAACTCTACCTTTCCTGCTGCAGTGGGGCAGACGTTCCCTTTCCCTGTGTCTGGCGGGTTGTCTCTTCCTCTGAGCCTGCATGAACTCCAGTCTCACCAGCTCCCCCTAGTAACAACCCTGCATCATTCACTCCATCCGCCCATCAGCAGGAACAAACTTTGCTTTGATGGCCAGGGGCCTGACCTAAGCCAAAGCAGATACCAGCCAACATTTGTTTATGAAAACCTTCACCCTCACTTTCGATTTTAATGGTCTGGTGGTTGAGATGGGTGTGTGGCGTGGTCTTAGCTTGTTGCCTTACTGCTCTCAAAGGTGCCATATTCATGACTATCACTTCTCCACAACCGTGGCTGCAGAGACCCTAGGCTGAAGAAGACACGCTACAGCCTGGTTGTCCAACATTTGTCCACAAGGCCAGATCCATGTCATGTTTTCAGGATAACCAGTGACTGTTGACTTTAAATGATTCGTATGTAGATCCATTTTATGTAAGGTCATCTCTTCTGTTTATCGTGAGAGCTGTTACAAATCCGTCCCTCCTGGAGCGACACTGGACACCCCTGCTCTATAGCATCCAACTTCCTACGTAATCAACAAAGTTTAAGTGATATTTTGGGATATTGCAATATTACCAAGTAGGCCGGTGCTCATGACAGACTAACAATGTAAGGTATGAATCGGTCACGTGTCAGGCCAGCCTGGCTTTGACGGGCTCTTCCTATTGGTACCAGTGGTTGAAGTGCACTAAAAAAAGAATGGGAACTGCGATGCTGCATGCAGTGGGATAGAGTGCGTCTGGGGACAAGGTCAATGGCATGGCTAAAAAACTGAAAATATTCTAGAACTTTTTTCAGTCTTTCACCTTCGGTTAACTACATATAAAATAATGCACAGCTTAAATAAAAAATAAACGTAAGTTACTTTAATCAGTGGAATTTAGGGGCATATTAGCAAGAACCTCTGTAAAATTATTGCTGTTTTAGCAACAGGAAACTGCCGTTAAAACGGCGATAATGGGCTTGCTAATATGCGTTATAGAATTCCAATAGAAGCCCAGTTTAGATGTCCTGCACATCTAACCTGGGCTTCTATTGGAATTCTATAACGCATATTAGCAAGCCCATTATCACCGTTTTAGCGGCCGTTTCCTGCCGCTAAAACGGCGATAGTTTTAACGAGGTTCTTGCTAATATGCCCCTTAGGGCCATATGTATGAACACATTTTCCCATAGACACAGAATGGGTAAAACCCTTTGATACATATGCCCCTTAGTTACTTAATGCACGGCACAAGTCAGTGTCTGTAACCAGAGAACCATAGAATGTAACACTGGATGGTACGGTGGAGAATGGTCACCTGAATGTTTAGTGCTGTACTTCACAGCTCACCACTCAAACAGGATTAATCTGTGTGATCAGGAAGCTTCAAGTGATTCCAATAATTAAAGCCAATACCGGCTTGCAAGCACCCTGTACAATTACAAATTTACATTTATTTCAGGCAAGCAGGCGCCCTGGCCAGAAGGCTTGTTTGGTGGCTGTCTGCCCCTCCCTCGTTTTCACAGCACAGCAGACTCCCTGTTACACTTCAGTTGAAGCATCTCAGCTGTCGGAATTAACCGTCCCGGGACGCTTGCCTTTTCATTCAAAAGAAAAGTAGGGGGAACGGTCTTTCTTAAATTAAAATACTACCGGCACGTCGTGCCCCTTAGATCCCGTTCACTTCGACGCCTGATGGTAGTAATATATCTCGAGAATCTTGGTGCGTCAGGAAATCTACCTGCTCACCATAATCTAGGCACTCTGAGGGAATCCTGTCAGGGTAAAAATGTACGCAGTCACATAGATACTCTGGAAAGGGGCTTCACCAGAGGCAGAGGACATTCTTCAACGGACCCCGGCATTTCCTACCCTTCTCTGTTGTTTCCACCAGCTGCTATCACTATGTAAAAAAGGCCGGGGGGAAACTTCACACCTTAATGCATTGCTTGAATATTTTCATCTTGGTAACGTCGAGAAACAGCAACCGCCATATCAAAAAAACGTAATTCTAACATATGAGAGTAATGTACCACAGAATAAAAATTTACAGAAATGAAGGGTAATACAATAAAAATTTAAGATTTTTTGTTTTTCATCATCTTTCCAGCATCATAAAATTGGACGCAGACTGCCAGCAAATGCCTGCCTTCAAGCAAAAGTTTTTTCGTGGCATTGAGGTCACTTCCCCTTATACTAACTATTTTAATTATATTTTACTCATTTCATAATTACTAAACCAACGATTTCCTTTACCATTCAAGACACAACCAGAGATTTGGTACCAAAAAAGACTTATATATGAAATATTTTCATATTGCCCGTACTACTTCATACCAAGAGCAGAAAGTATTTCACTTACAGCATACAAATATGTCTATCACTAATTTGGTACCAGAAACCATGATTAGCAGTACACGACTGCCCTCTTGAGGATCTTATATAACATATGATTGTCATTTTCAGCATTACAAAGGTATGAGTATTCTATACATTAACACCATCTAGTGGTTAAAATATGATATACAGAAAACTCTAATTTAAAAAGTGTCATTTGAAATTTCTCATTCTAGGCCTGTCCTCCATGGTTAACGGTAAAATTCTGGAAAATAATTTTCTATGACGTAACAGTCATGTGGGGGCTCTCAGCCACTCTATAGTGGAATGCCGACAGCAAAGCCTCACATCATAGCTTTCTCTGAACACTTCTTTTTCCTTCCTTTCCTCTCATTTCACTTTCTTCTTTAAGCGATTTGCCATAATGCACACATCATTTATAAAATCTTGTACAGACGGATGACTGGATGTAGAATACCTAACGCACTGCATTTATTTATGTAGTATTTAATCTCTTTAGTTTTTACTGTCTTACTGCCTTGTCTCGTATTGTTTGAATACCAGTTTGTATGAATGGCTGTGCAGAATAAAGACTTGCACTATGTGGTTCTATCGTTAGTAATGAATTATTATTCACATTTGACCAAAAGAAAAAAGCTCCTCACAAACAGACATTTGAACTGGGTTCTAAATGTACACATTTGCCAGTCTTCCAAATGCCCAAAGTGCATATGCATACTATGCATCACGCATTGTCCAGTTTGCATTAAGCCCTATGGGCCTCATTTATGAGAAGTGACGCATCGCTGCATGAAAGCCATGATGCATCACTTCTCAGTGCGCCCTCCTTGCGACATGATTGATGCGTCATATTTACTGTATGACGCATCATGTTGCAAGGAGCTACAGATACGTCAGTATTTCTGACGTATCTGTATGGCGCAAAAGTCACACATTGCTGGAGTGTCACAAAAGTGATGCAACTCCAGCAATGTGTCCTTTCACATGGGGCAAGCCCCATGTGAAAGGGCCTGCGTCAGTCTTAGATACTGACGCAAGTGCGTCCTAGAAGTGGTGCAGTGAAATCTTAGAGATTTCACTGCGTCACTTCTATGACCCTGTCTTGCGCCAGAATGCCCCCCCTGCATACATTATACCTGGTGCAGGTATACTGTGGCGCAGGGGTTCACAAAATGACGCATCTACCTAGATGCGTCACTTCGTAAATATGGTGCAACAAGGCACATTTTTTACACAGCTGGTGGGTCACAAAAAGTGACACACCGGCGTCGTAAAAGAGACGCAGAGCCTCATAAATAAGGCCCTATGTATTCAGAGTGGCAAGTTTTCAAGCTAGCACTAACTTCAATCTTCTTCCTGCTCCCAATAGAGGTAGTTAAGCAACTCTTGACTCCCCATCAGCTATAAACCGATTATCACGTGCTGGACATTTGTGAACTACATTACAGTAAAGCTTTCAATCTTCTCTGGTACAATAAAGGCATTTTCCACCCCCCTTGCTTTCTCATTTCCACACAAAATTAAAAATATGATCATATCTCAAAGGTATTCAAGGAACTACATTGTCTAGCAGTTTAAGATTAATATTTCAATCTGCTGTATAACATAAGAGAACTCGCACCTCAGGATGACAGAAGTTTCTTACCAGCAAAGAGCCACTTCGAATGAAACCCCGAAATTTGAAACATCAATGGCTCTAAAACAATGTTTCATCGATGTGGCCTCTATAAACTTTGGAATGCTCTTCCACCCTTAATCAGGATAAAACCAGACCACACCTTTTTAAGAAATTATTATGTGCCCACGTCACATGGGTTTCTTGGTACTGCTAAGTGATTATCTACTAGATATGCATTTTAAGAGCTTTGTTGATTTCTGATTTCATTTGAACTAATGTCTTTCTGCATTTTACTGAATGGCCACTTTTTCACTCCATTCAGTTGGAATTTTGCTCTCATCATTCGAGTATAATAACACATTACATCTCTATTGTATGTAAAGCACAAAAACACTTTTTTTGCACAAGAGACCAATAGAACAAGCATTGGCAAAGCCAGTCGATCTCACCTCGGTGTAAAAGAAAGGAGTGAATTTGTAAACAGTAGTGACAAAAGATTTTATGAACCATTTTTAGAAATAGAACATATTTTGGGACAAAACATACTTTTTTAACTATTGGGTCCAACCAAGATTGCTGCATATCCACAAGAACCACCAGACCAGGTGACTTTTAACACTGCAGCGATAACATACACTCAAAAAGTTGGCGGACAATAATGTTTCCATCTTATCACGTAGCATTTTGCAAGGGCAGATACATTGGTTTAATGTACTTTTTAAACATGTAACGTAAACTGAAAAAATTTAACATCCTCTCTCCACTGCAAATCATGAAACAAAATCTTCTTTTTTAATTTTTGAGCACTAGAAACACTGCAATCTGCAAATGATGAACGGTAGCATTGAGTGTGCTGTTAGAGCAACCTTAATACAAATAAGACATTCATTTGCCAGCAGCACTTGGTTCAAACCTACCATTATTGGAATCGGTATTAATTATGGCAACAGCAGGATGGAATTCTTGGCCTAGAACACGTAAAACAGTGAACAACGACAGTCAAACAGTATCAAGATGGTAGTCATGGCAACATAAATAGGATCATAGGGAGGCTTGATTTGAAAATAAAACTTGAATTTGTATTGTTGACCAGATAATGATGGGGCAGACTTCCAAGATGATAGATGTAAATCAAGAAGAGATTTAGTAATTAAATAGCTATATTAGGACAGTGTTGAGTAAGCTACTTAGCCCTCGCCTTGAACTAGAAAGCAACGCCGACTCAGCAAGCATTGTTAAACCCAAATGTCTATGATTGAGACAAAACTAGTAAGTCGCGGAGTTTGTGGAGTTTTCCGCTCTCCGCGTTACCTGGAGCTTGCTGAGTTCTGAAAAACTCTGCTCCGCGTAGCGGAGCTCAGTTTTTTCCCTCGCTCGCATTCACCAACCCCAAGTTGGCGCGCGCGAGCATGGAAAATCAACCTCTTGCCGATATGGGTGGTCAAATTTCTCATTGTGAGTGGTAACATATGCTCGCGACCTCTCGAGTTGAGAAACCATCCGTTCGCGTTGAGAACGCTGCTACTCGAGCAGCATAAAGGAAGCAGCGCCCGCTTGCGCTGCGCATGGTACTGTTTCTGATGATTGCACAGTGTGGACAAGCACCTGGCACTGAAAATCACTGCAAACTGCATTTATCTAAAGAAACTCTGCCGCTTGCGGAGCTCCGCGAAACATAGCGGAGGAATTCCGCAAGAACTGCCCGGGCTTAAAAACTAGCATGTCCGCTATGATAAAAGTGAATAGATGTGGAATAAAATTATAGGCCCCTCAACACGCGCAACAGAAAAAGAGAAACGTACTTCAACGATTGAAAGCCAAAGATGAAGCAAAACATTGATGAAAGTAAACAATACAGGCCTTCTCAATGATGGCAGTTGTCGGCAGAACATATCAAACCCACAAGAATTTACTAAATAAATTCCAACTCAGACCTGAGCCCTGCATGCAATGCAAATCTGCACTGTGCTAGAAATACAAAAGATATTGGAAACCTGCATCAAAAGAACAAGACATGGCTAGAATCAGAGGGTCACTAAATAGAAGTCTTCGAAATACTGAAGAAAAAAAGGACACCATCATACTTTGCAGACCAAAGCAAGGAACATTGCTGGCAAAGCACTTCATTAATGCTAATAAATGCAATATATTAGACACAGGCCACCCAGAGTTACCAAAAGCATAGTAACAATAGCAACATATAAGGGTGCTAGCAGTCCTATGAGAATGTTCAGTTTCATAAAATGAGTGAAAACAGAAATTTGAGATCGGCTTTTAACTGTTTAATTGGAACAAATCCATGCAACACCATGGCAAACAAATTACTTTGGTGAAGGGAGATGCTATGTCATAACAACTACTGCATCGATATTAACCTACTGACTGAAAGGGAACTTGCGGTGTCTTGCGCCCACTATGAGACAAACATTATCCAGTGTTCTGTGACTGTACACCTGATCGCCCACAGAATCCTCAAATGGATGAAACACTGAGGTACAAACAACTTGAGAGTTGAGGAACCCAGGCTGTGGAATGCCGCAACCCAAGTTTAAGGGCAGAACTGACGTTTCAGGAAAAAAGCATGAACGCGGAATTGTTCAGGTTTGCCTGTAAGTATCTCCAGCCACTGACATTCCATTTGGGGTCTGAGCTACAGTGATTGGACTCTAAATTGCATTTCTACAAATTGTAATATTTCTGCCCAGCCAATGCCGCAATTAAGTGACCAAAAGGCATGTCCTGAATGCTATTAAAGTGCAAAATAGAGAAATAAATATGTTAATGTCTTTATACGTGGCATCACATTTAGATGCAACCAAGGTCTGATTAATCAGTGTACCCTCTTCCGGGCCAATACCTGGGAGGTATTACTTGGTGAAAAGGAATTGCATATAGCAATGGCTCTCTGTGTCAGGGCCTTAATACAGCTGGCAGGGTCTTCTGGACCATCCTCACTTCTAGCTTAGCCTTAAAAGACATACCTCTGCATGGCAGGTAAAAGGAAAGGCTACAAATGGGCGTTGCTAGCCTTCCATCAGCTGGCTTTGTAATCGTGAAAAGGGTTAACTGCTGGGGAAGGAAGTGGGCAAACCTCATAAAAATTAGGCTATTTATCCCCTAGCAGTGGAGATTCGCCCTCGATGCTGACAGCTATGAGACTTATCAAGGTCCATGAACATGACTATGTGAACATTTGATTAATCTCCACGCAGCAAGTCGCACAATTTAACAAAGACATATTTCTATGACTGTCCACTGTACAAGAAAATACAACTTGGGACGTAACATTACGAAGTTAGAAAGGTGAAATTAATCCCAGGAACACTCCGTCGTGATTACCATACTTAATAGGATTCCAATTTTCAACACCACAAATTTTATCCTCTGATGAATAAGATCCTCCCGACCATTACACCTGACAAGAAATTTTATTGCCTTGAAAAAGCCTCAGAGTAGGCGAAACACGTGTCGGCGGTGCAAAGCTGGAAAACTTTTAATGTGTTTGAAAATAAAGATTTTGAAGTACAACGACTGTTTTGGATCCATATTTTGAAGCCTTTGAACTACAAATGAACTTATTGTTGATGTTGGTGTAAAAACCATCAAAACTAATACTTTACGGAAAATTTCCAGATAATCAACTTCTTAGAGAGTGCTTGAGCAACTTGGTTTTCCTAGATTCTTGATAGGATGAACAAGCACTAGCAAAGCCAGTAAGTCTGGCTTCAATTTTCTATGACATGCAAATAGCACGTGAGAATGCCTGTGTCTGCATGCGCTGGCTAATTAAAGCCAGAGATTTTACTGCCATTTATAGAGCGTTCATTATCATGATGAACTTTCTGCTCCAATGGTAGAAGGCAACACTAATCCTAACGCAGTAGAAGAAAGTAGAAGAAGAAGAAAGAAGACTATTTAAAGGCTGTACGTGAGGTAAAACAGTTTCCAAACATCTAAATTTAAAATTTCGTGGGAATATTTTTTAACCCGGCTTGACTTAAAGCTGGGACGAGCCATCATTTTCCTATTAAATTACATTTGTGTAAAATGTAATAAAACAAAATGATGAGCAATAGGTATTTTTAGTTTGACATGTCAATTTATGTGAGCAATGACACCTCTTAAAGCTGTGAAAACACGTAGCTTATTTCTTAGAAATAATAGTGAAACCATACTAGACTTAGATGAAACTTTAGATGCATGTGCTCACCTACAAATGAAAAAGTGGATTATTTATTACAGTTTTGTTGTAATTGTGTATAATCTGTTTGCTGTGCTAAATCTGTTTGATTTGACATAGCAGTGGATTTTTAGTTTTTAGGATTAGGTATGACTTTAAAATGTGGGATGGCATTTTAAATTTTGTAGTTTCCCTACCTGAAATTCAGCCTAGGAGCTGAAAGTGTATTGGAAGTATGCATATTTAAGGAAACAGGGCATCCTCAGTAGCAATTTTCCCTTTCACACCATCACAGGCCTAGTGTCCAGGCAGGGCTCGCAGTCACCTGAGCAGAGCTTCATCTTCCTTTCCACAGGTATAAGACTCGAGTTAAAAACAACTGACCAACCACTCAAGCTGCTACCTCGGGCACTCCTGAGGTAGCAGAGTTTGTGTAGGTCGTCCTGTGGAGAATTCACTTCAATTTTCACACAAAATCAGTGTACTCTATGCTCCCACTCGTGGAGGCAGAAATTCTACCCGAATGAGTCGGCTTCTTTTTCTTTATATATGAATTAAAGTCCTGACGAATTTCCAACTCATCATTATTGACTCACCAATAGCAAGAAACATGTTGACCCTGTGAGCTATCATAGATCTTCGTGTCTGGTGATAACCACCACATTTTTAACCAGACAAGTAGACTCACCTATTAAAACCTGATATGGAGAACTACTTAGTCTATTTCAAAATGCACTTTTTTAAAACACATATTCACTCTAACACACCAATCTACACAAGAGGCCCTAACTACACTCACACTTCACATACGGCATAGGGACAAAACGTCTCCGATAAACGGCCCCCTTGTGGGTGCCTGTCAGTCATTGCAGCACTTGCTCAACGAGGAGCATGCCCTATGATGAAGCATGACACTCAGCTAGGTGTGTGAGTTTGCCCGTCCGTTCTCCTAAACTTTGACTGACCTTATATTCTCTCTCTTTTCTTCTGTAAGGAACTGCATACCCTTTTTGTACGGTTTACATTAGCTACAAGTCACCTGACTATTAGGGCATGTGCCCCTAATTGGTTTATTGATTCCATGGCTTAGGCCTTTGGTTCCTCTTGGTTCTAGGGCTTAGGTCTCCTACTGGCTCCAGGTCGTATGATTTCTACTGGTTTTAGGGATTAGGGCTTTAGTTCCTATTGGTTTTAGGGCTTAGGGTTTCTATTAGGTCTAGGGTCCCCATTGGTCCAGATCATTGGTTCACTAGGACCTCCCTTCTATCTAAACAGAACCTTTAAGATGGGATTTCAGGTAAAAGGCATCAGGCTAAGTAAGGGCCTAGGGCGAGAAAATATGCATCTTCACCTTCAGAACTCAAGGTAAGCACCACTCATCAATACAGGCAATATTGACAAATTCTTCTTAAAGACTGTTAATTAGGGGTGAGAGGAATTCTGCAGAGTTGCATAAAAGCTATGCGATATTCTGCGGAGTTTCACAATCAGGCATGCTGCACAGTTTGCACATTTTTTTTGCGCTGGGAGCTTATTCCGTGCTGCAAAATCAGCACGAAAGGCACCACACGGCATGCCAGAGGGCGCTACTTCTCAAATTGATTTTGCTACTGCTTGAATACGTCAAGACCTCCCGCAACCATTCATGTTGGAGATGCATTGCTGGAATTCCTCTCAGCAACCAAAAATCGAGTTAGGGGACTCCAAAGCTTCCTCGCGCTCGCCAACTTACTGTTGGCGAGCCGCACATGAGAAAAAACTCAGCCACACAACAGTTGGTGGAACTTGGCCAGAACACCCTATTTCATGCATGATAATATTAGTTACCCACCCTCATATACAACAACAGGGTGAAGATAACTACTACTGGGCCACAGGTGGCTATCACACTTAACAACTACTGGCCACTTGGCTAACATTACACATACATGAGCTAATCAGAAAGTCAGCCCAAGATCAACCCACCTCCAATTCTTCAGGGCAAAATCACCCAGACCACGATTTCCCCATTCTTAAGCCACCAGCAACCCAATTAACCCACGAATAACTCTACAAGACATGTTTATCCAGCCCCAGATGTAATAATGAACGAATGTACCTTGTTTTCCTGCAGTCTTTTTCCCCGCAGGGAATCACAACGCGGTCGTTACAACGACTGCGTTGTGATTCCGCATTCCATTACTCTGCAAGTCGGAACAACGACTTGCAGAGGGGGGCACTGGATGTTGGAATAGATTAATTTACTATTCCAACTCCAGTCTGTGCGGACAATAGGGAAGGTGTTGGATTCTAAATCCAACACCTTCCCCCCCTCTGCAAGTCGTTGTTCCGACTTGCGGAGTAATGGTATGCGTAATCACAACGCGGTCGTTGTAACGACTGCGTTTTGATTCATTGCGGGGAAAAAGATTCATGGTAAACGTTGTTTACCATAATGAACACCTCACAAAAACTCACACCAACACCCATACCACTCCAATAGATTCATCCATAACAAATGCAACCACCCGCTCCTAAAGCACACAACATATCTAAAAGCAACACATACACTGGAAGATTTCTACACCAACAATCGACACACAAGAAGTCACTTGCAAGAAGTAAATTAAAAATCAATAGACGGTGAAAATCCGTAACCACTATGTTTCTTCATTGTACCTTCTCCCCAGAGCCCTACACATCCCTTTCAACCCATCATGGAATACAGCAGCTCCAACACTGCCACCTACCACAAAAAGCCCACACACGCCCACCTCTCAAACCTCAAAATTCTCTAACCCAACCACCTTCCCTCAATTTCAACTTCAAGGTACAACCAAACTCCCCCCAACCCGCCCTTCACATCCCCTATGCATTTGCACCTCCTCCTTTAGTAAACCATACCTCCTCAAAGCACCACCGCATCAAGAGGAATGAGACAAAACTAAAATGCTTACTCTTTAACTCATATTTAGTGAACAAAAACTGCTTCAACATATTTTTTCTACTCACTGAAACCCCTTCCAGACCTCCCCTTCATTAGAGAAACGTGGCTCAGTAAGGCCTGCACACCCACATGAATTTGGCATCATCAGCAAAATGGTATTTGCAAAATTGGAGTCAGTCTGGCAGTGATCCATCTAAAATTACTAAAAATAACACACATTGACTATGAATCCTTGCTGGTACGATGTCACCAGCTCCAAATCTCGCTTGTTCCTTCCTATTTATAGATCACCACATAGCAATGCAAATTTTAAAAGTTGTTTGACTAGATGTAGTGATCAAGACTTTTGTGAACCACCACAATCTTTACATTATGGGCAGGGCTGGCTGTAGGGCAGTGTGAATGGTGTGGCCACACTGGGCGCTGACCTTGAGAGGGGGCATTGACCTTAGGGGGGTTGTTGCTAAAAAGGGTTCATTGGTGTAGATATACATTCTTCTTAGTAAATACAGCCTTTACCAGGGCTTTAAAACAAAGGCAATGTATGCGAGAGAAGGGCTGTGGAGAGATGTGGGGCACTTTTGCCCAGGGGTTGTCACGGGTGGGGCGGCACCATAACTGATTGTCACACCGGGCGCCATCAGCGCGAAGGCCAGCCCTGTTCTAGGAGACCTCAACATCTGGTTTGATAAGAATCTAACTACATCCACAGCCATTACAGCCAACCTTGCTGCCTTCAAACTCCACCAAATTGTTCCCGGCCCAACTCGCTCTGCTGGACGCCTTGAACCTAATATCTGTCCCTCCCACGAAAAGCCACAGTGATAGACAACCTCCCAGTAATCTGGAGCGACTACAACATCATTGCCTTCACAATCAACATACCTAACAATCACAACTCTTCAAAGACAGCAAACAACAACAAATGAACATACTGACAATGGAAAAAAACAGACCTAAAAAAATCAACTCTCTCCAAACAACCCCTTTATATTACGACTAAGACACACACCTTTACAGCTGGATCTCCCCCGTATTGTACAAAAATATTAAAAATAATTACGCACTTATATAGTGCACGACTACCCGGAGGCATCTTGGCGCTTGTACGAATACCGCCGAGGAACCCTTCCTGGCCTTTCCTTGTGAGGAGCCCACTCCTGGGCACCCCCAAAGTGAAGTCAGGCATCCTCAGCGTTGTTGGGGCCGTTGTAGAGATTAAGCGAGCTATTGCCCAGAGTTGCAGAGTGGGGCTCATGATCAGAATAGGCACCGAGGCGAGAATTATCAGGTCCGAGGAAATTGAGCCCAAGAGCCACCGAGGCGGGAATTGAACCCGGGTCCCGGCCAGACTACTGCACCAGGGTCTGCCTCTCTAACCATTGAGCCACGCTTCTCTACAACCAGGAAAGGTGGCTGCTTCTCAAGGGCGCTGGGGCCACACCCTCCCACGTGTGTCTGATGCAAAGGTAAAACAGTTCTGACATTCGAAAACTGCACTGTGCGTGTTCCTCGGGTTCAACGTTTTTTTAAACTGCAGGTTTTTTTAACTGCAGGTGTGCCTATTGCCTCCAACTGTAATCTTTTAGGGACAAGAGTACACAGCTCGGGGTTGGATGAGATGCCCTTCGTTTGTGCTAGGTTCCTTTCACTTCTCTGATCCATCCCTTTCCATTGCATTATAGGGCAGGTGTACTTAGCAAATCTCAGTGACCCCACCCATCCTGTGACAAGCTAGAGAAATGAACAACAGAGAAGAGGCGTTTTTCAATAATCTAGTCCTCCCACTCCTGAATATTGTACTTTCGCCTTCATTGGAAAGCAAGGCATGAAGTGCACATGAAATGGGGAATGGATAGCTGAAAGGCTTTAATGTAATGCTCTTCCCCTTCAGTGGCTGCCTGCAGCCTTCATGGAAACCAGCCAGCATAGAAACATGTGACACTATAAGTGATTTAAACCAAAGATAAATGGGGATTGTTGTGTAGCTTTGGTTGCTAGGACTGAGAAGAGTACACATTTTGATATTCCTTTGTACACTAACTTTCATCTTTTTGTGGCAATAATAATCTTTATTGTATGCTTCAATATAAACCATTACAATTTTGGTAAGAACACAGGTAAGTTAAAAACAGCATGAGAAGTGGAAACACAGATGTTTGGCGTCATAGCAGGAAGACTAATGTGCAAAGGAAATAATTCCACTAACAAACCTACAAGCAGAAACATTAAACATGCAATGATATCGAGTCAAACACCAAAATAAAAAGCAGCAAGTTCAATGTTAAATGTTAGTGCTTTTTAAAACAATCATTAAGTTGAAAGGACGAGTATAAAGAGAATATAAATTCACAGGAAAGTGCCAGTGCAGGGGAGGGTGGTAGCAAAAAACTTTCCCAGTCAAAACTCAGACATTTGACTTGGGTGGGGCAAGGTGGCAGCAGCAATTTTGACAGACAAATTTGGGGTGTCCGACCAATGGTCTGTTCAACCGGGAGCCAAGTACACCTAACACGCAGTGAAAAAATGGAAAACTAAGTGTAGGGAAATGAAGGGGGGGGGGGGGGAGTGGGCCCATACAATTCCTTTGGTAGGTTTAAAAAATTATCGGATTAGAGGTACAGTCTAGCTAGCTCTAGCAGCATCCGGTGAGAGAGGCTTCATGAGCCACTCAGGGGCGATCAGAGCAGCGACTTCAAACAGATGAGGTTAGCTTTTGAATTCCGGAATCAGGTTTCCTAAAAGTGAGGGACCAGGGTCACTTGTCAAAGTCCTAGTGCAGCCAAGTTTATTCATGGCTATAGCAACAAACCTGTCCAGCAGAATGTTTAGTGTGGTATTACCTGGGTTAAGGGAGGCAATAATAGCCTGCTCAGTTCATTCCACTTTCACTTCAGAAGGGATTGGAGTTCCTCTAGGAGGGCTGGGCAGAGGCAGATGATGTGTTCATTCCTCACACAGACCACAACCCCTGCTAGTTTTTCCGACTGAGGTCCAGCCCCATCTGGCAAGGTGTTTTAAAAAAGGATATTCTCTGAGCCTGAGAGCCATGAATCTTGCCATCTGGTGTTTAGAGTAGGTACAAGACAGGTAGATGCCCAGCTCCAGCCTGATCTGAGCGGTGGAAGAGGATCTCGACCGCGGAGGACGAATTTGTATAGCCTGGTAACAAGTTTCTTCAGTAGTTTGCAATCTTTTCCTAGTAGAATTTCACTACCGTAGGACAATTATGGAATTTATTTCGCCCTCATAACTTCCAGGAGGGAGAAGAGACTTTGCCCCCACATCATGTTTGATCATTTTGACGGTGTCATCTGAAGGGGCCAAGTTTCTGTTTCGACTTTCTTCTGTTGCCAAGCAAGGGAGCTTCTTGCATCAATAAGGACCACCCCAGAGTGATCCTTTGTGATCTTATTGCCATTGTAGAACCAGCCATCCACCTGGTATGATTTCCTTCCAAGCGTTACAACTTTAGTTTTCTTTAGGTTGACCTCCAGGCAGTTGGTGGAGGTGGAGGAATGCAACAGGTTTAACAATCTCTGCTACCCCCTCTCTTGTGTAGCTAAATAGAGCCTGGCAATTTGCATAAAGCAGATTGCTGATATGTTCCCCACCAATCTTTGGGGAGCGGCTGTTAATGGTATCAAGTGCTTTTGACAGTTTAGAAATACGTTGAAATGTTGGGAGGGGGCTAACAGGCACACCTGCTTTACACTCCTCGAGTGGGGATTCTTCCTGACACGCAGGCTCCATCGCCCAGTTTGATGCAGATCCAGGTGTTAGTGCAGCTGAATGGTGGACTCCAGGAGTTTAGATGGAATGTCCCATTTCTTTTGTTTTGACCAGAGTGCTCCCCTTGGTACTCGGTCAGATGCCACCTTGAAGTCTATGAAGCAGCAATGCAACAAGGTGTGCGAGGTGAGCTTTGTCCTACAGGATAGATATGACAAACAAGTTGGTTATTGTGCCAGATTCTGCAGGAAATTTCATTGATTCCTCGGAATCCGCTCCCTTGTCTGCACCCATTGTTGCAGGTTCTTCAGTAGTAGACTGGCATAGAATGTTGCTTTCTTGCCCATTAGCTCAATCCGTCCATATTTGCTATAATCTGATTTAAAGCCCCCTTTATAGATGGGTTGTATGATAGCCCCATGCCATGACTCTGGGATTACTGAGCTCCTCAAGCAGTCATCCAAAAACGAGAGGTTGCCTGCCCAGAAGGTAATGTCCTGCTTGAAGAGGGTCTGGGGGAGGCCTCTGGCCCCAGGGGCCCCTTCTGACCTGACCTTTGACATAACCTGTTGCAACCAACTGAGCAGGGATGGCATGTCCGCAAGGGAAGGGGACAGGCAGTCACGGTCTTGGGGAGTGACAATGGTGCTGGTTACATTTGGACTGGCAAGACCAATGTCTGTTTGGCAATCTGAGTCGCCACTTGACGTAAAGTGCCTTGAAAGGAAAGATGACCATTCCGATTCAGTGATGTTTGAACAGCTGGCCCTGCCGCATACTTTCACCTGCCTGTTTACCAGGGCCCAGAAGTTCCTTGAGTTGGTTTTCTTGCTCTCATATAAAAGAGTCATCCAGAAGTGGTTTAATGGACTAGACTTCTCTGACTGGACAGCTTGCTTGAAGTTTTTCTCTGCCTGCTTGAATGCTAGAATTTGCTTCTTGTTGCCAGGGTTCTTTCGAGCTCCCCTCATGGCGATAGTACAGGCTTTATTTAGGCACTGAATCGTTGTCATAGGGGGAAGTTACTTAGTATGAGTAAACAACTGGGCGGTGTTTGTAGCTGATTGTGGAAATTTTACGAGAAGTCGAGTGATAAGATTTGTCCATCAATCGATTGGCGAGATGTAACCTGAATCTACCCCTGCAGTGAATCTTGAACATTCCGTCATAATTTTGCCACTCATCTCTCCATTTGAGATTCTTGAGGTTATAGGTGTAGACTTCCTTGCTGGTAATACAGGCTGAGGTATAATGAGACAGGCTGGAGAATATTCTGGTGATCTGGGGGCAGTGGCCACTTTTGGTGCACACAGTGATGTACTAACTTTCCACTAAAGACAGCATTTCCACATTGCGTATGGAGTAGTCAAGGTAAGAGCGAGTTTTTCCATTAGTTCTTCACCAGTTGGGGGAATGTCTTGGGAGAACCAGCCATTCAGTACTTTGAAGCCCATATTGCTGAGCTGCAAGACAACGAGTTCCCCAGTGTCCTTCGTGGACAGCCTTTCGGCCTGGTTTGTTCAGCGATGTTTCAGGTACCCCCAGGGGAGATCTCAACATTATGCTCATTGTAATCTTGAATGAGCAGTTAGCTAGGGGATGGTCCCTAGCCAGGTCAAGTATTGGCCTTTTCTCCCTTGTACTTGGGTTGATGTAAAAGTTAATCAGCAAGATCGAGCGCTGTGGTCTCCAGTTGTGAATTTTTATTCCTCACAATCAGCTCTCCTGAAATATAATCGGTTTGACTGTCACCTGCAGTTTTACGGTGATATATAGTGACAGACCCCCTTTGATCTGCCAAACTAGTGCTCTCTGGAAGCTGGTTTGGTTTACTTGATGAAGCCAGTGATAGGGTGACTTGACAAGGACCATGTTTCTTGTAAGGTGATGATTTCAAAGCCACTTAGAAAGGCAATGAGATCGGGAGACCGAAGTTTCTGCGGGACGCCACTAATATTACTAGAGCACAGAGTAAAAGATAATTTCTCATAACATGAGGGCACTGAAGTCTTGGTTCAGTCTGAGCACCTGCAGGACAGGGCTGACGGCAGCTAATTCCAGTTGTTCCTTAAGGGTTGTTTGTTGCATCTCTTTGATCACTGGAGGGTGTGTTGGTGCAGTTCAGGTTTTTTTTTTTTAATTGAGTATAGCTCTTTTTTGGGCACCTCAGGGAGAGTCTGAGGTTTTGCCAGAACCACAGGGTAGCAGATTACTTTAAGGGGACTGATCTTGATGCTCCATATGTTGAAGGCCTCGGTTCTAGATAAAATTGACTGCGCAAGGGCCACCAAGGCGAACGTCACAAATATAGGTTCTGAGATATGGGGGCTCCTGAGGGACAGGTATTCGATTGAAACAATGTGGTGTGACTCCAGACTGCTGAACTCGGGGATGACCTTCAGTAGCCTTAAAATGTTTCTCCTGTTTAAAATATCATGAGGGCCTTGAGTGTGGTATTCCATATTAAACAGCACTTTGGTGCTTGAGAGTTGCCTGGCTGCTTGTTTTTAAGGACCACGTCTCCTAAAAGGACTCTTGGTGACCTGTGCAGAGGGTGGGGAAGAGAGTGTCCTCCTCAGGGAGGTGGGATGATAGAGTCTCAGTAATGTGATGTTTCCCGAGTTGGATACGGGATTCCCCAGGTCCTTATGAATGTGACTCGGGTGGTTTCGCTGTTGGGCTGGGCAGGGGGCCCAGGCAGGTCAGCAGGACGGCCTAGATTAGGCATTTGGATTAACTTGTTTAAGTTGTCAAGTTTACTGTCAATCCCTGCCATAAAGACAGCAAGCGAGTTCAGGAGGTCAACTTGAAGGTCCAGCTTATCGGAGTGGTAATTAAGAGCAGAGATAGTAGACTGGAGGGTCAGCAGACGTTGCGGCCAGATAGAGCAAGAGGTGGCCGTAGAGAGACCTGGGGTGGCTTTGCCAGGAGGACCAAAGCTACGAGGAGCTTCTGAAAGGAAGAGAGATAGCTCCAGAAGAGATTGATTGTTCAGTTCCTAAGCTTAGGGTTTCTGGGAGCGTTCAGACTAGATGATTTCATTTGTGAAAGTAGGGCTATATTCCCAGCTGGAGCCCAAATCTATTGAGCCCCTGGTGGACTAAAGGGGAAGTCTGAGCTTGGCTCCAGAATTAATTATGGCCGAGAATGGGCTGCTGGGTAGGAATGGGCACCTGTTTGAGAGCCCGGGGATCTGGACTAGTTATCTTAGCAGATGGAGTCGAAGTTGTGTGGTCATGGTCTGGTGTGCTGGAAGAACTGATGATCTCTGAAAGGAGATAGATTGGTGAGACAGCTGGTGATGGACTGCAGGGGGGGGGGGGGCCACCAGAGAAAAGTGCTGGGAGATGGTTAGCGGGCTTAAGGCTAGTTGGGGCTGATGTCGCAAAAGGCTCCTTAGGCCCGGCCTTCTGAGCCTCGCTGGCATTAACGCTGGTATCTTGATTGATGTCTAGGTTAGGCCATGTGAGTGGGGCTGTGTGGACTGTAAGCATGGGGGACTCGGTCTCAGCCGGCACCGAGCTGGTGTGGGTAGAGAGCTCTCCTTCACTTCCTTTGAGGGTGTCTGTACTATCCACTGTGGCTGGTATATTAAAATAGAAAGTCAAGGAGCGTGGACCCAAGTGGCCTGCCCTTCCGCTGGGGCTGGCTGAACCTTGATCAAGGGCAGGAATTAAGTCGGAATGCCGTGGATCGTTTGATTCAAAGTTAAGTGTAGGCGTGAGTGCACGGAGACAGGAGAGGGTGGGCTCCCCGTTCGCGGCAGGGTTCTCTATTGGTGGCTCTCTCCTTGTCATTCCAGACCTCATTAACCCCTCTTGCTCGGCTTGTAGTACAAGGGGTTCTTGACTACTCTGGATTCAGGAAAAACTTTCAGGGCTACTGTCTCTTCCACCAATGCTGCCGCTCCCCCTAGGGTGATTTCCTCCGACTGAGTATGCGGGGCCACAAGCACACTGTGCAGGGCTGCTGAAGGGGGTTGGCAAAAGCCACAACACGGTGTGCAAACTGCACCGGCCTAGCACCGGCTGCTTTCACACAGCAGGAGGCTATGCTACAGCCTAGTGCTCCAAGGCACCAAACCTTAACTCTCCACTCGGTCTCCACTGCTGCCGTAAGAGTATATGCACCACTCACCCCTCTCCTGGTGTAGGGCCAGTCCGCAGTACTTCAGGTGTGGGGAAGTGTATGCCAAGCTCCCCCAGCCCACTCTCCGCAGATCACCCTCACATGCACCAGCACCAACACGAAGCCCAAGGGCCAGACCGCAATTCCAGAAACTGAAGCACAACAGAGCCGACCACCAGCATTGAGGGAGCTGGGCTGATCCAGGGGTGGTGCCCAGTGGCAGATGCGAGGGCAAAGGACGAGACAATGAGGCTGCAAAATCAAGAGCAGCGCAGGGGTTTCAGAAGTGCACAAGCGGTACTGAGAAGCTGTGCTGGACAGCGTCATGTTCAATGCCGAGATGTGCAGATCCGCGCTGGCTGTGCTGGACTACACTGGACTCAGCTGGGGGGGGGAGGGGTGTAGCCCAGGTTGGACAACAGCGGTGCGCTGACGATCTCAGGATCAGCAGCATTTGACGTCAACGTGTTGGCATATCGGCCTGTCCAATCACTGTTTGGTGTTACATGTGCTGTTTTGGACCTCTGACTGAGCACTGAGAACCACATAAGTCAAAATGCATGATTTACTTGTGAATAGTTGCATAATTTCGTATGATTTGCATTCACCTGTCTAGGAATTAAATGAGTGCCACATGAGATGCAAAACTGTGTATTTTTGGAAGAAGGGTTTACTTTGGTAAACATAACCACATAAATGTGACTCACATAAGTTGAAAACCTCAAGTTACTGGCCTGTTTTTCCTTTTGGAATACTTCATTTCAAGATGTTTCATGGGTAATTCTTTAAAACCTGTATTGAAGCTTTTTTGCTATCTTGCAATCAATTATGATTGCTGTTTAAGTCGTTTTATTGACAACCTCTGTAACTGGAGAAGACTCTCTTCTGTCTGTGTGTGACATACTCTGTGAGGTTTTCTGGTAATATATTTTGCAGTCAATATCAAGATGGAATGCTAGGCCAGGTTCACCCACAGTGGACACGAATGGAGTGGCCACCCTTTTCCTTCTCACTACTGCCTCATAATTGTATGGATGATGAGAAGCCAGCTGAAGCTCAACTTCCAAAAGAGAGAGACTACGACTTTTGGACGATGGCAAAAAGACTGGGATACCATCATATGGCCCAAGTAACTAGAGGCCCCTCTAAGGGCTTCAAGCAAGGTAAGAAAGCTGGGGGTGATCATCGATTCATAACTATTGCTGATACCATATTAGAACAAGGTCACAAAGAGAAGCTACTACACAATGAAACCACTGCAACGCAACTTCCCGTACCTTGAATACCAACAAAAGTTGCAAGCTATACCCACACTTGTAATCTCCAAGCTTGACTATGCTAACAGACTATACCTTAGCGTCCCCAGTTTCATCATGCTCAAAATACAACTAATCCAGACCTCTGCTGCAAAACTCTTCCTCCGATTCTGTCTTCAACCCAGAGAACTCATGTCTCCAGGCCTGCAATCTCTCCACCGGCTACCTGTAGCTAGACTAGCAAATTTAAAGGCACTTTGCATTTATCCACAGAGCCTCCCAAGGAAAAGGACCACTATACCTACAAAGTAAATTCAAGCAATTCAAACAAAATAGGATACTGTGCTCCAGGCTTCCATTACGGATCATCATACCAACTTGCTATAAGAAATCCACAGGGACACTGTTTTCTCTGTAGAAGCCACCAAGCCCTGGAACTCATTCCCAGCCAAGAGCTTTCAGAAGTACTTATGCTTTAGAAGGTAGGTGAAACTTGGCTGGGTCTAAGACAACTACATCCAATACCCATGGGATGGAATAATAATAGCTTTTTCAAGTACATTATAGGACCCAGACATTGGCTAAAAAGTTTTTTTTTAAAGGGCAGGGTGCAATGTGCACCCACTGTTCAGTTCAGTTAATTTCCTTTATTCGGGTACCTTTATACCCATAAAAGCGCAATATCATAACAAGTTAAAATAACAATCGGAGAGTTTAAGAACACACGGCAATGTAGAAGTTCACAATGATATTACAAAATGTTTTGATAAATTGAATTTACAGATCAGGAATGACTTCATTGGTAATAAATAAATTACTAATATATAAAACATTGAATCATCCTACAATTATTCAGAAATAGAGTCTCATGGATCAGACAATGACTTGCGTGCTCTAACAGCAGTTCTGAGGAAGGTGCTTATACGAAAAATCAGATCTTCATCATCCAGAGTTACTATGCAAAAATAAGCCTTATCCAAACTAATGGGCCTTCTATTTTTGAAAAATGGATTTAAAAGGCACGTAGAGTATTTAATATAATACTTACAAAAAATGTAAAAAAAGTATAATTGATTGACCACTCCTCCCATCACACGGGCATGGTGTATGGTTGAGGTTAGGGTGGTAACCAAGAGGAAAACACAGTGCAAATCTGACAGTTCCTGCTTTTAGACGGAATAATAGGCTTCTTTCCCAGCTACTCATAGGTAGAGTGAGATATATAGGTATGGGGTGATAGTACTGTTCGATGGACAAATAAATGAGAACAGAAGATTTCGTAGATTCCAGCTCAATCCTTTCTGTGTTATATAAAGAATAGAGGGCATCTCTTAATTCCTTTTTGGACACAGTTTCAGCTGTACTTGGGTCTAAGAAAATAAACTCCTTATTGATGCTGCGCATACTTTGTTACACTCCCCTCAACCAAGGGAAATCCATCCCTTTATCACACACTAGCAGCCCGTCCCGACGTTGTCCGGGTGTGAATTGCTGCCGGCCAGTAGTATATTGTTTTGTAGGATTTCGTTTAGATAGCATTTCTTATCTGTGACAGGCCTGTGAAACGCTCCGATTCACAGTGCACTGCTGATGCACTTAAGAGTGCGCGTTCAGTAGTGTGTGAACTCGAGTTTCCCTACTTTATTTTTCCTTGCAATATTATATAGCGCGAATTCGACAACATGGCATGAGCACAATTTACATTACAGAAGAACACATTCATTTATGGTAGGCACGGGGAGACAAAGCGATTTGCCTGGAATCACAGGATGTTGAGCTGTTGCCGAGATTCGAACGTTGCTCCCCAGCTCTAAAGTTTGCAATTCTAGAACTTGTGGCGGGAGGTGTATCTAAAAGTGTATGTCGGTGCTGGCCATCAATGAGAGAGACATGTGCATTTTTCAAATGGGTGGTGAAAAAATATGAGTTTGTTGCTGGAGATGTGGGCCGCCGTGCCACCAATGTACTTACCGGGGGAGGGTAAACACCCATTATTCTGCAACTTTCTTTCCGCATACCATCACTCTGCATACTTTCATTACGAAAGTACCATGACTCCGCAATGCCATTATGACGCATGGCATTACATTTTATATGCTTTTACCACGCATACATTTACAGCGAAATTCGTTGTAAATGCATGAAAGGTAAAAGCATGTGTTTTTTAAAATGTTTGGATAAGGTAAGTATGGGTATAGGGGTATATGTTTTGGGGTACTGGGGTATATGTTTTGGGGTGTTTGGGTATTTTAAGGGTTCAGATATAGTTTTGGGTTATGGGGTACAGGGGTAGTTTTAGGGTTTAGGGATAGGTATGGGTTTTGGGGTACATGGGGTATTTTTAGGGTTCAGGGCTAGGTTTGGGTTTTGGGGTACATGGGTATTTTAAGGGTTCAGGGCTAGGTATAGGTTTTGGGGTACAGGGGTATTTGTAGGGTTCAGGGCTAGGTTTGGGTTTTGGGGTACAGGGGTATTTTATGGTTCAGGGGTAGGTTTGGGTTTTGGGGTACAGGGTTATTTTTAGGGTTCAGGGCTAGGTTTGGGTTTTGTGGTATAGGGGTATTTTTAGGGTTCAGGGGTAGGTTTAGGTTTTGGAGTACAGGGGTATTTTAAGGGTTCAGGGCTAGGTTTGGGTTTTGGGGAACAGGGGTATTTTAGGGTTCAGGGGTAGGTTTGGGTTTGGGGTACAGTGGTATTTTTAGCGTTCAGGGTTAGGTTTGGCTTTTGGGGTACAGAGGTATTTTTAGGGTTCAGGGGTAGGTTTGGGTTTTGGGGTACAGGGTATATTTATAGGGTTAAGATGGGTTAGTGTTTAAGGGTGTTGGGGTATTTTAAGGAGTAAGGGTGGGTTATGATTATGGGGTACAGGGGTATTTAAAGGGAGCAGGGTGGGATTAGCACACGATATGAGACATGGCATGAAGGGCGGAACGTACCACACGCCCCCAGCGTTTGTCACGCCCCCAGCACACGCCCACAGCACAACGCAGCCACGCCCACAAGAACCTACTTTGCTGGCACGGTTCTTTTACCTTTTAAATGTATATGGTGGGCGTCTGCATAGCCTATGTCCTTCTGCTGCAACTGCCATTTCCAATGCTGTATTTGGTGTTGTGATTGGTGCTTTGGTTCCTGAGATTACCCGCCTCAAAGGTTTGGTCTCTCTCTTTATTATATTAATAATATATGGATAACACAGTGGTTGATAAACTCTCAGGTGAGGGAGGCCGCCTGGTTCTTCCATACTGATTGCCAGAAAAGATTAGGTCGGGCACGTATGAAGTCGGACATAAAATTGAGGCTAAGTTCTCTGTGATATATATATATATATATATATATTGTGGGGTAGAGATTGGGATACCCAGCAGTTTTCTACAAAACCTATTTTCTTCTTGCTGGATGCATAAACTGTTTACACTGCCCCAAATCTCAGCCCCATATGTGGCCACAGGAGTGCACTGTAATTTATAGATTTTTTGAATAGCTAAAATGGCTCCAGTGGTCCTAGGACGAGCAAGGCCAAGAATTGAATTGGTGGCCTTTGAGAACTTGCTCCTGGAATGGGCAAAATGCTCAATCCAGGAGCTGTTTGCAGCAAAGCCAACCCCAAGATAGGGGAATGTGCGAATGCATTGTCAGTTTTTGGCTGTCCACTGCAATAGCGCG